>NC_044977.1:125314696-125689696 GCF_008728515.1 Papio anubis
GGCCATCTTGCTCCGCCCTCCCTTTGAATATTCTTAAAGGATCAATAACTAATTCACTTCTGATAAGGGATCAATAACTAATTCACTTCTGATAAGATAAATTCCCAATAGCTACTATGTCCTTCTTATTAGGACACACTTTCTGCTCTGGAACCCAAATGAACCAGTTTAAACTTGAATTTATTAGCCAGAATTGTCATGGATAAAGCACAGCCTTTTATTTTGTTTACCCAAGAAGGAAATAATGCTATAGCAAACACTTCTCATTGCAGGTGTATAAAAGCTGCAGATCACATAGAACAGCAGTTGTCTTTTGCTGGAGGCATTTAGCAGGCATTCAACAGGCATTTAACAGGAAAGACAATAGAAATTTTAAGTGTGTGACTGACATACTTAATTGCTAAAATAAACTTGTTTGTATCTTGGTTTATAAAAGTGTAACATGCCCACTGTGTCAAACCTGAGAAAATTAAAATTCCTTAATCCTACTATAATTCTAAAAAAACCTTTTAATATGCCCAGCTGTATCTGTACAGAACCTGCCATTATCTAGCAACATCTGCTTCTTACAAAAATCCAAAAGACGACCTAAATAAAAGCAATTTTTACATTATCCATTCTTTCAATAAATTACATAAAACATACATACATAAATGCATAGCACATACTTTGATTTTTTAAGAAAACTATAGCATTTGTAGAAAGCTGTTCATCAAAATGGGATTCCGTTTCACAACAGAATAGTTATACCCTCAGTCAACTGCTGAAGGCTCACATACGGCATTGTCAAACGGCTTATGTTTAAAATATTAAAATTGTTTTCAAAATAAATACACTACAAATAAATAAACATACAAATAAATATGGTTTGGATCTGTATCCCCACCAAATCTCATGTCGAATTGTAAACTCTAATGTTGCAGGTTGGATCGGTGGAAGGTGGTTGGATCTTGGGGAGAAATTTCTCAGCACCATCTCTCCTGACACTGTAGTCGCGATCCAGGTTTCCGTGAAACCTGGTAGTTTAAAAGTGTTTGGGATCTCTTCCCCCAACCCTTGGTCCTACTAGTGCCATGTGAGATGTCTTGCTCTCACGTTGTCTTCCACCATGATTGGAAGCTTCCTGAGACCTCCCCAGAAGCAGAAGCCATTATACTTTCTGTATACCCTGCAGAACCATGCGCCAATGAAAACTTTTCTTCTTTGTGGTGCAGTCTTGCTCTGTCACCCAGGCTGAGTGCAGTGATGCTATGGCAGCTTACTGCCTCATCCCTAATAGCTGGGATTACAGGTGTGCACCACCACGCCAGGCTTATTTTTTTTAGTAGAAACGGGATTTTACCATGTTGGCCATGCTGGTCTTCAACTGACCTCAAACCATCCACCCGCCTCTGCCTCCCAAAGTGCTGGGATTACAGGCATGAGTTACCGCCTCTGGCACTCCTCTATTTTTAAATTACTCATTTCAGGTATTTGTAACAATGCAAGAACGGACTAACACATAAAATACCCCTAAAAATACAGCTATTTAATAGCAAAACAAAGGTATATTAAACCATGTCTGAAATTATTACTGAACAGAAGTAAAAATCGTATCTTTGTGTGTCTATTATGTGCAAGATGTTACTAAATATCTGGAAATTAGTTGAAGATAACGATAAAAAGTATTTAACAGATAAAAATGATCCAAATTTCTTTTTGTAAAAATTTCCTATTACAGAAATAAAATGCTTTTGTCAACAGTCCTCTGAATTAATACTGAAAATACGTTTTTCTTTGTGTATTAGTAAATGTAAAATATATTACTAAATGAGATAGAGAAGTGAGATCGCATTAACAAATGTAAGAAATCTTCAGAAGCAAATATTTTGGTCCAAGTGCTTTAGAGCAGACAAAAACTCTCATAATATCTCAGCAGACATAAGTCTGTCGGAATTCTTTTCTTGGATTTATTAAGCTGCTACAGATGGATAAATAGCAACATGTATTTGCTAAAATCATTCTTCACAGCCTTTAATCTCCACAGTGAGGATGTGATATAAACCGTTGGATATTCTTGAAAACAAATCATTTTCATTCATTTAGAAAACAGATCCTTAAAAACATGATAAAAGAGAAACCCGGAACACTAGTAAAATCCTCGACACAATTTCTAATTTAAATGTAGAAAAGCATATTTGGCTTCCCTTCTTGGAAATGAGATAGACACACTTTTTCCTATTCCTTCCATTAAGTACAGTTAGTAACTTTGTACATTACCCATGAAGCAAACATAAGAAAACAAAGGTAAAGTGAAAAAGACAGGCTGATGACCTCAGGCCACAAAGAGCAACTAGGTGGTGAGCCCCAAGGGCTTTCCTTTGCCTTCTTATACTTCAAACACGGAAACAGACACAGATAAACGTAAGACCCAAATAAACCATGGTCTGACTAGCTTTTAAAGCCAGGAAAAAAGAGAGCCTACCAAAAAATAAACCTTTTAGCCAATAAACACTATTTATCCAAACACACACACACACACACACACACACAGTGCCACTGTAGCTCCACCTCTCCCCACGTCAGTAAAGGCCAATTGGTGCTTCCAGACTTTCTCACTCTCCAAGCTGTAACCAGGCTTCCCCAAATCATCTCCACAGTGATATCAAAAAATCATAGAGGAACTTACGACCTTCACCCCCGCTAGGTGATAAGCTCTCTCTTTCCCCTCTGCATTATCATTGGAGACCACTGGTGAGCCTGGACTTGCACAACATCAGCAGTAACGTGGTGCTGCGTCCTCTCTTCCTTCGAGATTCAGAAAAGGCACAGTGGAGTGTAATGGCATTCACCACCACTCAGTCTGTGTGTCCAGAATTGCTGGGTTCTTGGTTTCACTGACTTCAAGAATGAAGCCACAGACCCTCTCGGTGAATGTCACACTTCTTAAAGATGGTGTGTCCCGAATTTCTTCCTTCTGCCGCGTTAGTGGTCTCGCTGGTTCCAGTGGTGGAACTGCAGACCTTCCCTGTGAGCGTCACAAGTCATAAAACCAGTGTGGACCCAAACAGCCAACATCAGCAAAAATTTACAGCAAAACACAAAAGAACACACCACATAGGCTGAAACATAACCCAAGCAGATTGGGGGAGGGTAGCTCAGGTAGCTGCTTTTATTCCCTTATCTGGCCGCACCCACATCCTGCTGATTGGGCCACTTTACAGAGAGCTGATTGGTCTATTTTACAGAGAGTTGATTGGTCCATTTTACAGAGAGCTGATTGGTGTATTTACAAACCCTTAGCTAGACACAGAGTGCTGATTGGTGCGTTTACGATCCCTTAACTAGACACAAAAGTTCCCCAAGTCCCCACCAGACTCATAGCCCAGCTGGCTTCACCTCCTGGATCCTGCTGTGGGGCTCAGGCAGAGCTGCCTGCCACTTCCGAGCCAAGCCTACACTCCTTAGTCCTTGGGCGATCTGTGGGACCGGGTGCCGTGGAGCAGCGGCCGGCGTCCCTAGGGGAGGCTCGGGCCCGCGGGAGCCCACAACGTGGGGGCGGGGCTCGGACTTGGCGGGCTGCAGGTCCTGAGCCCTGCCCTGCTGGGAGGCAGCTGAGGCCGGGTAAGAACTCGCTGCAGGTGCTGGCTCGCATGCTAAGCCCCTCACTGCCCAGGGGTGCCTGCTTGCCTGCCGCTCCGTGCGTGGGCCGCAGAGCCCGTTGCCGGCGCCGGCTCCCGCCGGAACTCGCACTGGCCTGTGAGTCAGCGCTGCAGCCCAGATACCCGCTGGCGTCTCTCCCTTCACACCTCCTGGCAAGCAGAGGGAGGCGGCTGCGGCCTTGGCCAGCCCAAAGAGAGGCTCCCACAGTGCAGTGTCGGGTTTAAGAGTTCCTCAAGCGCTGCCAGGGTGGATACAGAGGAGCGAGGGCCGCTAGCACGTTGCCACCTCTCATCTTCATGGTATCACCTCACCTCTTGCTCTGGTTATGTCTGAGAAATGGTCATAATCAGAAGAGAAACCTAAGGAGATGAAATGTAATATGGTGTCCTCGATAAAATACTGGAACAGACACAAAACATTCTAATGTTATCTGTATAAATTATGGGCTGTAGTTACTAGTAACTGTCAATATTGGTTCATAATTATAATGTACACACCAAAGTAATATATTAATGATTGGGGAAACTGAGTGCAGAGTAGATGTTAAATCTCTGTACTGGCTTCTCAATTTTTCTGTAAACCTAAAACTGTTCTAAAAAATAACATCTATAAAACACATACAAGTGCACATGCATATTGATAAAAATACAATCACCTTAAAGTGAAAAGGGAAAATTCTGAGAAGATATTTGTAATACACACATTTAACATAGATCCCATATGAAAACATATGAAGAAGTCTCACAAACCAATAAGAAACAGAGTAATTATGTAGTTTATTACATGGTCGAGACGTATGTCCAAACACTTTTTGAAAACAAGAATAACCAAATGGCGATAAGCACAGGAAATAGTATTTAACCTTATTTATGACCAGTAAATGCAAAATAAATCCACAATATGATATTAAGACACTCCAACAAAAATGACAATGATACAGAAGAAACAAAGTGTTGGAAAAGGGATGTAACAACTAGTACTTTCATACACTGCTAGTGCAATGATTAAGTTGTATAAATATTTCGAAAAACAGTTTTACATTGTATACTACAGCTGAACAAATGAATATCCCGAGACCTCATACATCTACTCCAACAGAAATGTAAATTTGTGTTGACTGGTGAGGTGACTTATGCCTGTCTAGCACTCTGGGAGGCCGAGGCTGTCAGATTGCTTGAGGCCAGGAGTTAGAGACCAGCCCAGGAAACACTGTGAAACCCCATTTCTGCAAAAAATACAAAAATTAGTCAGGGGTTGTTGTGTGTGCCTGTAGTTCCCATCTACCTAGGAGACTGAGTTGGGAGGATGGCTTTAGCCCAAGAGTTTGAGGTTTCAGTGAACCAAGATCACAGCCTCTGGACTCCAGCTTGGGTGACAGAGTGAGACCTTACCTCAAAAAAAGAAAAAAAAAGGAAGAAAGAAATATAAATGTATGTATGTATGTATATGTGTATACGTATGTATACATACTTATGCGTGTATATATGATATACATATATTGACATACACGAATGTGTTCATGGTAGCATAGTGTTATTACCAAACAGGAAACTACCCAAATAGCCATTAAAAGTGTATCTTATAAATTATGCCGCAATCACACAGAAGAGTACTAAACTGTAATGAGAATGTCTACAGTGATACATGATAATGGTAATGAATTACACAAACATAAACTTGAACAAAAGAAGCCTAATGCGTAATAATATAAATTTCAAAAGAACGGGTTTTGCCTGTAGGGCTCAGACTATAAAGAAGCTTGGGCAAGTGAGATTCCTGAAGCATTGCTAACTTCCTGAAGCATTGCTAACTTTCTGTTTCTTGATCATGGTTCCAGAGCTTGCTCTGTGGACATTCATGTAGCTACGCATCTATATGTTCATGTTTCTATATGCATATTATAGCTAAGTAAACTTTTAGAAACTTTTAGAAAAATAAAATGAGTTAGTTCCATATATACTCACACAAACTTCCATAATACATTATGAAGGGAAAAAGTACGTTGTGATATAGTATATTACATGATAAACTATACAGAAGGTAAAATAATACTTTGCTATTGTGTTAGCATTCTCTTAATGATCACACATTGTTGTCATTAAAAATACTTTTTAGTTAATCTTTTTTTTTAACTTATCTGTGCTCACATATGTCTACTTTATTATTGCGATATTATATACGTCTGTAAAGCTTTTTGAGGAGGAACCAGAATTACAAGTAAATAATGCATGCATTTTGAAAGAGGAAAACATTCCAGAGAATGCTTACTTTCTACTCAATGAAGCATCTTATCCTGGTGTTATTATATCTAAAATACACTTTTGAGACTTTGACAACTACTGCTTTTTTTGCATTATTCTTTTGGCCAAGTCAAACTGGCTGACGGATTCCTTCCTAGAGATACCCTCCTTTCCTGTCTTACATATATGCTTTCTCCCACTTATTTGGGGAAACAATTCCTTCCTTCATCACTTCTACATCCACCTGTTTATATTCCTTCAGTTTAAACTGAAACTCCTTCAGTTTAAAAATTATGAATAACATCCTCTCTGATTGTACTCTTTTCTTATGTAGTATGGGGAATAATAATAATTTTCATTGAAGATATCTTCCAAATAAAGAATAGACAGCCACCTCAAGTTTTAACAGTAATTCTTGACTGGAAATGTGATCTTCTCAAGGGAATATATTTGTTGACTGTTGTGATAATTTAATTCAGATAATAGAATTATTGTATTCTTTATGAGTATTTTAATTTTCACTCTTAAAAATGGTTTTATGTACTTTTTTAAAAATTTCATTTTTTTGTGGCTTTATTTGGTCTATTTATTAGTTTTTTTTTTTTTTCTTTTTCTTGTTTTGGCTTGTTTTATGAAAGCTAAACTGGAATTTCCTGTATTTGAGTCAGAGCTTTATGTGTTGGGTTTTTATAACCACTGTGAATTCATTATAATTTTCTTGTGAGTTTTCTACTTGAATAAAAACATACTGTTCCCCATATTCCTTGGATTTTTCCACTGTTTCCTAAGCCTAAAATAGCCTTCTAACATATTTTTTTCTGCCTAATGAAATTCTGCAAGTTTCAATTCAAAGGTCATTTCTCCATTAAATTTTGATCCTTCAATCAAAATTGATGACTTCTAGAATGAGGGAAGTCTAGATGCTCCCCCATAGCATTCTGTCAACTGCTTTTATACAATAGACTGTCAGTCATTTGAAAGTCTCCTGTATGTTCTACCTTAACCCTACCCCCATTCACCACATACATATATACATATATGTACATACACATTTACATATCCACACATATACTATATTATCGTAATGCTTGGTATGTCATAACATTCACTATGTATTTTTTATTGTGTTTCAGTTGTTCAGATCATCTCATGTACTAAAAATTAAGTACATAAAAAATAATGCTCAGCAAAATTTTTCTTGATATATCTATCAAGATCAAATGTTTTTCATAGCATTTCCAGAACAACATGAAGTAAGAAATCATTAAGAATTTAAATTAATTTGTATTGATTAAAATAGTCTTTTGAAAGCCACAATTAGATATCTACAATTCTTCTGACCCAACTCTATTATTGCTTATTGCAATATTTATTGTTATGTAGGAAATCGTTAAGAAAAACTTGAGTATTTCCGAATTCATCATTTTTATCAGACTTCAACTAACGTATAAAATAATAGTGCACAAAAGTATTAATTCAATATGAATCTGATTGTTATATTATTCATGATATTACTGCATAATTAGAAAAAATCAGTTATAATTTCTCAATGAAATTCAATGCCACTTTTATCTTTAAATTAACCCAACTTTTATTTAGCACAATACCAACTAATAATTATTTTAAATGAATATTGTAATTTAATAGATAAGAGAATATCAAATAACTTCCCTGGAGTAGTAAGTCTAAAAGAAGGCTCATTCGGCTTTCTTTTAAACTTTTGTAAGCGACTGTATACATAAAGTGATTTAACAAATAATTTAAAGGTATAGCAAATTAAAAGCAAGCTTTTCTTATGTACATGCATTATTTGGCAGTTTGAGTAATTTTTATGTATAGCAACACTTTCTATCCAGTCTTCTATGTAATGTTGTCAATAGTAATGAAAATATATCCTAAAACAAAACAAATAAATAAAATATAAAAAATCAAACCCATGGATAGAAAATAGCACATTTTAACAAGAATAACTTTCAGAAAGTAGCAAATAAACCAAGCATGACTTTGGAAAACTCAAAGAATGCAAATGTCCCCTAGGCATAGTATTTGGTGCCTGAGTATGATTATTTCAGTAGCAGCAAACTTAGGAATCTCTAAGCATTAAAAAAAAAAAAGAAAAGAAAGAAAGAAAAAGAAAAGAACACCTGCTTTCGTGTGTGTTTGTTTTTTATTTGTTTGTGAAGTTTTGGGGAAAAAAATTACAATCTTTTTTTTTTTTTTTTTTGAGACGGAGTCTCGCTCTGTCGCCCAGGCTGGAGTGCAGTGGCCGGATCTCAGCTCACTGCAAGCTCCGCCTCCCGGGTTCACGCCATTCTCCTGCCTCAGCCTCTCGAGTAGCTGGGACTACAGGCGCCCGCCGCCTCGCCCGGCTAGTTTTTTGTATTTTTTAGTAGAGACGGGGTTTCACCGTGTTAGCCAGGATGGTCTCGATCTCCTGACCTCGCCAAACAGATATATATAGAGAGAGAGCTAGGTATTTGAACAAATCAAGACAGATTTTGTATATTGATTATGTACCAGAATTACTGTATCATCTGATTTCTTAAGGAAAGTAACTTTCTGTATTTTAGCATTTGTTGCCTCAAAATTAATAACTGTACAAAAATTGTACTTTGCTTTTTAAGTAAACCATCACTGACCAATACATGGCAAAATAAATTGAGAATACAAAAGAAAGAATGAATGATATTCCCCCCGAGTAGAAATTTTTTTTTTTTTTGCAATATGACTAATGATCTGTGTAGAAGAAAAAAGATTTACCTTTTCATCCAAATGGAAATTTTAATGACTTATAACTGCAATTACAAGACTAGTGTATGACGCTTTTATATTCTGGGGTCACCATACCAAATGTTAAATAAATAAAACTTCCTGAACTTTCATTAAATGCAGAAATTTTTTTGCCTGAGTTAGTGAGCTCCTTCTGATTTCTAGTAAACTATTTTTCTTCAGTTTCACAAGTTTATTCAATGTATCATTTTCAAGCAAATTCAACTCCATTGGAATAGAGTATCTTCTCTTTTATCAAAATGCTTCTTTAAAAGTTTTCCATGTTTTCAGATTTTGGGGGGGACAGAAAATTAAATTATCTCATTAATAAATGATAATGTTTATACTTGTATAATAGATATCTATCTAAACCAAAATATTATATTAAGTGGAGATCTCTGTATCTTAACCCTTAGAAATGACTAATGATGGAAATTTAGTGAGAGAATGAAGATGAAAAGGTTTGGTAGAGTGCGTATTCAAACCTAGGCTTAACTAATATAGCTAGGCAAATGACTTGCCTTATCAGTCCAAGGAAGTTATTTGAGTGTTTCCTTATCTATTAAACTGTAATAGTCGTTTAAAAATAATTGTTATTTGGTATTATACTAAAGAAAAATTGAGTTTATTTAAATGTAAAAGTGCCAGTGAAAAATCTCAGTTTTAGATTTGAAGTGAAATAATTTAGTTGAAGATAAAGATTTGTAAATATATATATTTTTTCTTTTTGGCCTTTGCATCATTTGTGATCAATGCTCTGCTAAACTGAGTTAATTTCTGTTTTGCACTTTGCATTTTATGTGTAAATAATAACATCTGATGCCCAGACTAATTAACATGAGGGCATTTGATCTATTCGCAAATAACACAACAACATTTCAGTACACATAAAACACTCTCCCACTGCATTTATAAAATAATATAGAAAAGCTGAGATTGCATGACAAACACATACATACAGGCACACCTCAGCTCCACATCACCACAGAAAGCCAAGATTATAAAGCAAGTTACAAAATTTATTTGTTTTCTCAGTACATATAAAAGTTATGTTTATACTGTACTATAATCCATTAAGTATACAGTAGCATTATGTCTAATAAAAGTTCATACCTTAATTAAATAATAATTTGTTGCTAAAAAATGCTAATGAACATCTGGGCCTTCAGTAAAACACAGTGTTTATTTTGGTGGGGGCATCTTGCCTTAATGTTGATGACTGGTTTTTTGACTGATTAAGGTAGTGGTTACTGAAGACTGTGGTGGCTCGGGCAGTTTCTTAAAATAAGACATTAGTGACGTTTGCTCCATTGAGTGACTTTTTTTCACAAAAAGTTTTCTGTAATATGTAATGCTCTTTGATAGCATTTTACTCACAGTAGAACTTCTTTCTAAATTGTAGTAAGCCCTCTGAAACCCTGGCACTTCTTGATTAATTAAGTTTATGCAATATTCTAAATCATTTCCACAATGTATGCAGCCTCTTCACCAGGAATAGATTCCATTTCAAGAAACTGCTCTATTTGTTATATTTCTTAAGCTATGAGAAACCACTCTTTATCTATTTGATCATGATATTGCAGCAATTCGGTCACATATGCAGGCTCCACTTCTAATTTGAGTTCTCTTGCTATTTTTACCACACCTACAGTTACTTCCTCCATTGAATTCTTGAACCACTCAGTCATCCAGGAGGGCTAATACTAATTTCTTTCAAATTCTTGTTATGTTGATGTTATCTGCCAGGAATCACAGTTTTTGTAATGGCATCTAGAATGATAAATCCTTCCAGATTTTCTATTTACTTCACTCAGATCCATCATCAGGATTACTATCTATGGCAGCTATAGCTTTACAAAATGTATTTCTTAAAAAATAAGACTTAAAAGTTAACATGACTCCTTGATCCATGGACAGAAGAATAGATGCTGTGTTATCAGGCATGAAAACAAAATAATTACCTCGTACCTCTTTATCAATATTCTTCAGTCACCAGGTACATTCCCAGTGAACAGTAATATTTTAAGAGAAATATTTTTGTCCGAGTAGTAGGTCTCAATAGTGGGTTTAAAATATTCGATACACAATGCTGTAAACAGAGGTGCTGTCATCCAGGCTTTGTTCTTCCATTTGTAGAGTACAGACAGAACAGACACTTTTATACTCTTGGGTCACCATACCAAATATGAAATGAATAAAATAATTAGCGTAATTCTTAAGCATGCTAGAATTTTTAAATACTAAATGAGCATTGGCTTCAACTCAAAGTCACCAGGTCCTTTAAACCCTAAAAACAGAGTCAGCCTGAACTTTGATGCTTTGAAGCGAGGCATTGATTTCATCTCTAGAGCTCTGAAAGTTCTAAATGGCATCTAATATAAAGCAGTTTAATCTACATTGAAAATCTGAGATTTTTTTAGTGTAGTAGATGCCTTCATCCATTATCTTAGCTAGATCTTCTGCATAACTTGTTACAGCTTCTCCTTCAGTACCTGCTGCTTCATCTTGCACTTTTATGTAATGTAGGTATATAGCTGCTTTGCTTCAGTCTCATGAACCAACCTTTGTTAGATCCAAACGTTTCTTCTGCAGCTTCCTCCCTTTCTCTGCCTTCATAGAAGTGCTGAGAGTTAGAACCCTGCTCTAGATTCATCTTTGGCCGAAGGGAATGTTTTGGGTAGTTTGATCTTTTATACAGAACACTCAAATTTTCTCCATATCAGCAATTTCAGTGTTTTGCTTCCTTATCATTCGTGTGTTCACCGGAGTAGCACTTTTAATTTCCTCTAAGAACTTTTCCTTTGTATTCACAATTGGTTAATTGTTTGGTGTAACAGGCTTACCTTTTGGGCTATCTCAGCTTTCAACATGTCTTCCTCATTAAGTTTAATATTTCAAACTTTTGAATTAAAGTGAGAGACACACAAGTCTTCTTTTCACATGGACACTTTGGGGGCATTGTTGGTTTATTAAGTGGCCTAATTTTAACATTGTTGTGTCTCAGGGAATACAGAGGCCCAAGAAGAGCACACGAGACTGAGAAATGCTTGTTGTTAGAGCAATCAGAGCACATACATTTGTATTAAGTTTGTCCTCTTATATGAGCACACTTCTTGCAGCTCCAAAACAATTATAATAGTAATGTCACAAATCACTGATCACAGATCATAATAACAGATATAATAATAATTTAAACATTTGAAATATTGCAAAAACCACCAAAACATGACAGAGACACGTGCTGTGATGACACAAGTGAGCACGTGCTGTTGGAAAAATAGAAACAACAGAATTGGTTGACACAATTTTATTACAAACCTCCATGTTGTATAAAGTGCAATAGCTGTGAAATGCAATAAAGCAAAGCACAATAAAACAAGATGCATCTGTATTTTAAAACAATGTTTCAGAAAACAGTATGGAAATTCTATAAAATGGTATACACATCTTCATGCCTGTGACAAAACAGCTCATGTACCGCATAAATACATCTACTACGTACCCACAAAAAATTAAAAATTAATAAAATTAAAAATCTATAAACATTTAAACCATAATGGAGGGCAAAAATTTGCAGTAGTTTTAAACATTAAAGAAAAGTGTTATATGAGTCTAAAAATAAAATTCAAACTGTGATGGAACTATATTCACATATGTATTACAAAAAAGACAATTTTTCTATTATTTTTTCATTATTTATGCTTTTTATAAAATAATATGAAAACATTGAAACAGTTACGTAATATTTAATATTTCAATCCTATTTATATTCTTTATAACTCTTAATGATATTATTCAACTACTATTAGCTATGAGAATTTAAATAATCCTTTAGAGGTAGCTTAGGTAACAGAAACTATCTATAATAAACTCCAAGAAGTAATATACTGGATTTCTAAATTATAACTTCAAGGAATCTAGTGGTGCACTAAGAATAAAATAATTATAGATTATACATTATCTACTAAATTTGTTATAAAAATGTTATATGCCTTTATATGTCATTTGCCACTGGCTCTTCTTTTGTCATAATAATTCAAGGAAATGTACCTCTAAGTCTCTATAATCTAAGCACAGTACTTTATTTACATAAAATAGTTATCACAAAACTATAAACTAAAATGTATATTTTAATGTGAAAAATGAAAAATTGGCCTCCAAATTTTCTAAGTAAAAAAATGTGTATTTTACCTTACTGAAAAATGAATTTGCTTTAACGTGCTTATAAAACTAAAACAATAGTGAGAGAGAGAGAAAGAGAGAGAGAGAGGGATGAAAAATAAAAACCAAAATCATAATAAAAAAATTCTGCTGGTTATTTACATTTCATTATACTAACTATAAAATTGAGAAGTGTATGAGCATGACCACCAAAATCAAAATATCAAACTTTGTTATCATTCCCAATATGTCCCTGTGCAGTTTTATAGACACCCCTATCTCCTGGTAGCTACAGATCTGTTTTATGACCTTATTTTATTGCCTTTTCTAGAATGTTATAGAAATGAAATCACACTATATGTAGCCTTTCAAATACAGCTGCTTTCATTTAACATAAGGCATTTGATAGTAATTGACGTTATTGCATGCATTAGTAGCTTGTTTTCATTCCATTATATGAATGCAATTATTTGCTTATCCATTTATCAACTAAAGGACTTTTGAGTAGTTTATAGTTTTGTAAATTTTAAATAAAGCCATTAAAAACACTTGCATAAAGTTTTTTTTATGTTTTCATATCACTTGCATACATTCCTAAAAACAAAATTGCTAAATGGTATGTGAATGTTTATCTTTATAAGAAACTTCCAAACTGTTTTAAAATGTTGCTCTACCTTTATGATAAATAATTACTCTTTATAATAAGCAGTACTTGGTATTGTCAGTACTTCTATTCTGTGTTTTGTATTATTATTTTAATGAGGTCTTTAGTGGTAACTCCTACTGGTTTTAATTTGAATCCATAAGTCTTGTATGCTATAGTGTCTCTTCATATAATTCTGCCATCTTTTAATGGGATTGCTGTTAATTTTCAGTCATATTATTTTATGTTCAGGATAAAAGTTCTGGTTGAGATTTTAATTTTGTAATCATTTTTCTCATTTTCTCACTTGTATTAATAGTACATTTAATTAACGGAAGCCCTTAAATCCGATTAATTCCAATTTGTCATTTTCTAATTTGATGGAATGTTCTTTTGGTTATACCTGAGGAATTTTTGTCTTGCCTATGGAAAAACATCAGTTTTCTTATTTATTTTATTATTTTATTTTTTTTGCTTTCTAAAAGTTTTATAGTATCATATTTTACATTTAGGTCAGTAATGTATGTTCAGTTAATTTTTGTAAATGATGACGTGCAAAATGAGGTTACTTTTGTATATGTATATTAAACTGATTTATTACAATTTGTGGAAAAGACTATCTTCTTCATTGAATTACATTTGAATATTTGTCGAAAATCAATTTCAACTTGTTGAAAAATCATACACTTGTAAGTTTAATGCTGTACTCTTAATTCTGTTTCTTTAATGCCATAGTTTCATCACTATAGTTTTAGAACAAATCTTTGCATTGTGTCATCTGAGTCAAATAACTTTGCTCTTTTCTAACCACCTTTTGTTACTATGTTTTATTTGTCTATCAAGATAAATTTTAGTGTCAGCTTATCAATTTCTAAATAATAACTACTAGAATTTTGATTGAAATTGCAATGAATCTGTTAGTCTTTTGAAGACAGTTAACATTTTGAGTGTCTCAAACCATGAACTTGGGATCACCCTTCATTTATTTAGATCTTGGACTTTTTCATCAGTTTTTTAAAATTTTAGTTTACACAATCTGCATTTATTTTATTATTATTGTTGTTGTTATTTACAACCAGGTGTTGTGGCTCATGCCTGTAATCCCAAAACTTTGGGAGGCCGAGGTGAGTGGACTGCTTGAGCTCAGGAGTTGAAGAAAAGTGGGGAACACAGGGAAACTCCATCTCTAACTAATAAGGCAAAAAGTAGCTGTGCATGATGGCACACACCTGTGGTACCAGCTACTAGGGAGGCTGAGATGGGAGGGTCCCTTGAGCTCAGGCGGCACAGGTTTCAGTGAGCCGAGATCAAGCCACTGCACAGCAGTCTGGGTGACAGAGTGAGACCCTATCTCAAAATAAATAAATAAACAATCAAATTTAAAACTTAAAAATTAAAAAAATAATTAAAAGACCCTGGCAGCTTGCTTGCATCTCTCAATATGTGATAATAAATAAATAATCAAATTTAAAAATTAAAAATTAAAAACATAAATAAAAGACCCTGGCAGCTTGCTTGCGTCTCTCAATATGCGATATTCCTGCTGTCCCTTTGCCTTCTTCCATGGGTCAAAGCTTCCTGAGACATCATTAGAAGTCAAGCAGGTATAAATGCCACGCTTGAAAAGCCTGCAGGATATGGCCATATAAACCTCTTTTCTTTATAAAATATTCAGTCTCAGGAATTCCCTTATAGTAACGCAAAGCAGACTAACACAGGTATAAACAGTGCAGCTATATTGGAAGCTAGAAAAATGCAACTGCTTCATTTCTTTTCCTGTGATTTTTTTTTTTTTAATGGACATATAAAGACTTTTTTTAAAAAAAACCTTTTTTTAAATCCAGGGATATATGTGCATGTTTGTTATATAGGTAAATTATGTTATGGGGTTTGGTGTACAGATTATTTGCTACCCAGGTAATAACCGTAGTACCTGATGGGTAGATTTTAGATCCTCACCCTCCTCCTGTTATTAATACTGATGCAACAATAAATGTTCCTTTTTGGTAAATTTTATTTCCAATTGGTCACAGATGATATTTAGAAACGTGATGAACTTTCAAATATTGACTTTGTATGTTTTCACCTTGCTAAATCATTTATTAGTTCTGATATCCTTGGTTATTTAGAACTCTCTGTGTAGCAATCACGTTGTCTGCAAATAGCTACAGCTTACTTCTTTTTTTTCCTCATTTTGTACTAGCTCGACTTTTGGCATAATGCAGAATAAGAGTGGTGAGAAAGGTTATCCTTCCTTGTTTCTGATAGTAGAGGATAAATATTTAGACTTTCAGCCTGGCTAAATATAGGATTTTGTATACACCTTTTTTTGGTAAAGGAATTTCCCCTATCATCCTAGTATTTTGAATGTAGTTATTATAAATAAGTTGAATTTTATAAAATGTTTTGCTTCTTCTGTTGAGATGATAATGAGTCTTCATCTTTAATTTGTTTATGTTGCGAATTGCATTGACTGAATTTGAATGCTGAACCATTCCTAAGATAATGATATTCCTAGGATAACTTCCATTTACATTATATTTTGTATGAATAATTTCCATTTGCATTATATTTTAGACACATGATTATTCTCAAAATCTAGTATATGTTGTATGTTTGAGAATTTATGCTCACGGGGTACATTGGTTTGTAATTATAGTTTCTTGAATTGTCTTTACTTTGTTGTCAAATCAGATTAATTGCTTGTTCCATAGAATGAGTTTGGAAGTTTTGTCACTTCTATACTATGGAAGAGTTAGTGTACGATCAGTATAATTTTTTCATTAAATGTTTGGTAATGTTTGTAGTTTCCAATTTTCCTTATTTAAATATTTTAACTACAAATCGTATTTAATTTCTGAAACTTGTATGACGTATTTATGTTTTCTGTTTCTTCTTGATGTATTTTGGAAGTTTTTGTCTTTCAACAATGCCACCATTTTATCTAAGTGGTCAAGTATATAGTGTATTGCTATACAACTGTTTGTAGAGTAGCGATCTTTTAGTAACTTTTAAAATATCCGTACCAAATTTGATTTCTGATACTTGTATATTGTATCTTCTCTCTTCCCACTGCCTCTCCCCTCAACAAACCTTGGTCAGTCTGGCTAGTACTTTATCGCATTTATTGATCTTTTCAAAGAACCAACTTTTGGTTCCATTTTTTCATGGTTATTTTTCCATTCTTCATTTTATTGCTTGCTGCTCTTATCTTTCGTTTGAGTCTCCTGCTTTCTGTTTAATTTATGCTTCGTTTTTTACCATGCTAATGTATAACGTTAGATAACTGACTTGAGACTTTCTTCTTGTCTTCTTGCATTGCTATAAATTGCAATGTGAGCACCTTTTTAGCTGTTTCTTACAAATTGTGTTCTTATTTTCACTCCATCCAAATATTCTCTAATTTTTCTATGATTACCTGTTTAACCAGTGGGTTATTGCAGCATACAACTGTAATTGTGTTTTTGTGTATTTGTCATTTTAATTGTATAATTTATGCTTAATATTATAATGTATGCTTAATATAATTTATGCTTAATTTTAAAACTCATTTGTTAGGTGTACATACATTTAAATTTGTTATTTTTTGTGAATTGTATCCTTTATTTATATGTAATATCTTACTTTATCTCTGGCATTATTACTTCTAAATATCCTTCATCTAATACTAACATAACCACTCCAAGTTTCTCTTGATTCATGGTTGCATGTTTTATTCATCTGCAGCCTTTTACTTTTAACTTATCTATGCTGTTCTATTTAAAGTTCATTTTTAAAAATATATAATTGTTTGATTTTGCTTGTCGATATATTCTTATACCCTCTGTTCTTTATTTGGTGTACTTAGGCTCTTTATATATAACCAGAGGCACATTGTACTACAACCCGCTATCTATGTAGTTATTTCTTTATTTATCCCGTTTGTTTTTTGTTTCTTTTTTCAGTCATTTTGGGAGTAACAGATTTTTTTTCTCAGTCCATATTATATGTATTGTTGGTTAATTTTTATACTTCTTAAAATATTAAATACATAGTATATATTTTTAACTAATGGCAATCTTATTTAAAATTGTGTCTCATTTTGTATTTAGTTTAAGGATCTGAAAATTGTATATTCTCAATTGCCCCACTATCTTCTGTGCAATTTTTGTTATGATTTTACTTTTACAAAGTCATAAAAACAAAATTAATTGCTATTATTTCTCCTTTAATCAATTTTTTTTTAATTTAAAATAAAGTCAGGCTTGGTGGCACACACCCATAGTTTCAGTTACTGGGGAGACTGAGGTGGGAGAATAGCCTGGGACTACGAGTTCAGCGCTGTAGCATGCCATGATCCCACCTGTATATAGCCACTGCACTGTAGGCTGTGCAATAAACATAGCAAGACTCTGTCTCTAAAGTAAATAAATAAATAAGTAAATAAATAAAACTTTAAAAAAGAAACATTTCATATTTACCTTAATTGATGACACTTTTAGCGCTCTTAGTTTCTTTGTATAGATGCAAGTTGTTTTTTTTTTTTGTATCATATTCCTTTTGCCTGAAGTAGTTGCTTTAATATACTTGTAAGTAGTCAGCTGTCTTCTCACAGCTTTTGTATCTCTGAGAAAATCATTACCTATCATTCATTTTTGAAAATGTAGTTAATGGGTACAGGATTCTTCGTTAATCATTTTTTTTCTATTGAATGTATTCAGGAATATCAGTTTTGCCTTGTGGATCATACAGTTTCTGATGATAAATCAGTATTTCTCATTTTGATCCTCCTCTGTATGTAATGAATTTGTTTTTCTTGATTCTTCAAGATTTTCAACTTCTCATTAATTGTTAGCTCTTTGAATACTGTCAGCTAAGAGTGTTTGTTTCTTGGTTTGTTTTACCTGTTTTTTTTTTTTGGGGGTTTTTTTTTTTTGCTTCTCTCTCTTTTTTTTCTTTTTCTTTTTTTTTTTTATTGTACTTTAAGTTCTAGGGGACATGTGCACCACGTGCAGGTTTGTTACATATGTATACATGTGCCATGTTGGTGTACTGCACCCATTAACTCGTCATTTACATTAGGTATATCTCCTAATGCTATCCCTCCCCTTTCCCCGCTCCCCACAATAGGCTCTGGTGTGTGATGTTCCCCTTACTGTATCCTAGTGATCTCATTGTTCAATTCCCACCTATGAGTGAGAACATGCGGTATTTGGTTTTCTGTTCTGGCAATAGTCTGCTGAGAATGATGATTTCCAGCTGCATCCATGTCCCTACAAAGGACACAAACTCATCCTTTTTTGTGACAGCATAGTATTCAATGGTGTATGTGTGCCACATTTTCTTAATCCAGTCTGTCACGGATGGACATTTGGGTTAATTCCAAGTCTTTGTTATTGTGAATACTGCCGCAATAAACATATGTGTGCATGTGTCTTTATAGCAGCATGACTTATAATCCTTTGGGTATATACCCAGTAATGGGATGGCTGGGTCATATGGTACTTCTAGTTCTAGATCCTTGAGGAATCGCCACACTGTTTTCCATAATGGTTGAAATAGTTTACAGTCCCACCAACAGTGTAAAGTGTTCCTATTTCTCCACATCCTCTCCAGCACCTGTTGTTTCCTGATTTTTTAAATAATTGTCATTCTAACTGGTGTGAGATGGTATCTCATTGTGGTTTTGATTTGCATTTCTCTGATGGCGAGTGATGATGAGCACTTTTTCATGTTTTTGTTGGCTGTCTTCTTTTGAGAAGTGTCTGTTCATATCCTTGTCACTTTTGATGAGGCTGTTTATTTTTTTCTTTGTAAATTTACTGTTCTTCTAGGTTCTGATATCAACCCTTTGTCAGATGAGTAGGATTGCAAAAAATTTCTCCATTCTGTAGGTTGCCTGTTCACTCTGATGGTAGTTTCTTTTTGCTGTGCAGAAGCTCTTAGTTTTAATTAGATCCCATTTGTCAATTTTGGCTTTTGTTGCTTGCTTTTGGTGTTTTTAGATGAAGTCCTGCCCATGCCTATGTCCTGAATGGTACTACCTAGGTTTCTTCTTCTAGGGTTTTATGGTATTAGGTCTAACATTTTAAGTCTCTAATCCATCTTGAATTAATTCTTTTCTATATAAGGAGTAAGGAAAGATCCAGTTTCAGCTTTCTACCTTATATTAGCCATTCTTCCCAGCGCCATTTATTAAATAGGGAATCCTTTCCCCATTTCTTGTTTTTGTCAGGTTAGTCAAAGATCAGATGGCTGTAGATGTGGTATTATTTTGGAGGGCTCTGTTCTGTTCCATTGTTCTATATCTCTGTTTTGGTACCAGTACCATGCTGTTTTGGTTACTGTGGTCTTGTAGTATAGTTTGAAGACAGGTAGCATGATGCCTCCAGCTTTGTTTTTGACTTAGGGTTTGTCTTGGCAATGCAGGGTCTTTTTTGGTTCCATATGGACTTTAAAGCAGTTTTTTTCCAATTCTGTGAAGAACGTCATTGGTAGCTTGATGGGGATGGCATTGAATCTATAAATTACTTTGGGCAGCATGGCCATTTTCACAATATTGATTCTTCCTATCCATGAGCATATCCATTTTAATGTTATCTGAGCTTGTTGGATCTTTGTTTGGGTGGCTTTTATTAATTTGTATAATTCCCAAACATTATATCTTCATATTTATTCTTTTTATCTTCTCAAGTTTCAAATTTAGTTACACCATTTAAAATGCATTTTCCACAGCTCTGTTTCTTTTTCTCACTTTTAATTTCATTTCAGTTGTGTATTTTCCTTTGGTCTATCCATCAGTGTCCCTATTTCCTCAATAGTGTTGATTTGAGAGTCAATTCAAAAGCACTGTTCATCCTTTTCACTGTGTTTACATTTATGTCATATTCATGTCCTTCTTATTATCCTCAAGTCTCAGCTGATAGTAGTCATTTCTTTATGCATATTGTTCATCTTCTCCACTGTAACATTTAACACAAAAATTATATCTATATTGAATCCCCAGTTTAATAATGCCAACACCTGGCTCATTTCTGAATCTGATTCTTTTGATTACTCTGTTTCTTGATAGAGTGTGGTTTCATTCTTGATTCTCTACAGTTTAATTATTATTGGATGACTGTCAGATTTCTTTTTTTTTTTTTTTTGATGGCAGAAATTATAGTATATATTATCTATTTCTGAAAATAGATATTCATTTTTTTTTTCTAGTGTGGGATTTTTATTCAAGGAAACCTGATCTAGGTTGGGGATTTTTTTGTTGCTGCAGTTACTCTTAGTGAACAACTGGCTTTAAATTTCTCTACTGTTACCTGGTGGTTAGATTAGAGCAGATTTTCTTTTGGGTTTTCCTCAATGTTTTCTCCACGCTCAGTTTAGTATTCTCTTTACACCTATGATTACAAAATTGTCTCTCTGCTTGCTCCACTCCCCTCCTCCAGCAGTCAATTGCATTTTTTGTTTGTTTCATTTATCTTAAATCATACTAATCTTTTCCTGGGCATGCTGTTCTGTTGTTATTGTTCAGCCTGTTTTGTCTTGTGGGTAAGACTTGCTCATTCATCTTCTTGCCCCTCTTCCCGTCAGTAGGTGGTTCTTAATTATCTAAGACTTTCTCCTGACTGCAATAGGTCTATACCTGTGTTCTGTAGGTGAGGAGGTTTGACACCCTTCCCACTGTGGCATAAGGCCTGTTTTTTCATATGGGAGGCAGAGGAAAAGGGGCCTGTGTGAGGCTTCATGCTAACTCCACAGCAGTTACTGTTGTTCTCCCTGAGGCTTGAACCACAAAGCAAGATTTTGCTTATCTCTGACATTGAGCCTCACCTTTCTGGCATGTTCCTAGACATATTTTTAGAGAAAAGCCTGAGTAGGTGTATGAACACCCCTTTGGTATGCAGCTAGTAAAATGTCCCACTCTCATACTAATCCAAATAAACACTGTCTTCAGCGATTGGCTAGAAATTTTAGCTGAATTCTTCTAACTGGTTTTGTTGGTATCTGGCATAAATAACTGGTACATACCTTCTTGTGGTTGAAATAAACTAAAAGTTATCTGTTTCCACCTTGTCATTTAGTAAATGAGGGTTCTGAAGTTTACAATGATACACTGATGTAATTCTAAAATATAGGTCTAGTTACTGTTACCTAAGTCCAATATTCTTTCCATTTTTTCCATGGTAGACTCTGTACCTCACTGGATTATTGGGTAATCATCCTTATGCAATTATTCCATTCTTTTGCACATTAAATCAATCTAAATGACTTTTCCTCTCTTTATCTATTGTCAGTTTGTTTTTTGATAAACATTGAGAGGGCAGAGGGGACGCTTTTCTTTGGTCCCCACAAAACCAATAGTGATAAAAGAGTATTGTCAGTTACTGGGAGTGAGGATTGGAGTGAAACATGAATGAACTTTTATTAACTATGTAGGATACATAAGTGCAACTTTTAATGTATTTCTTTAACGTTAAAAAAAAACTAAATTAATTCCATGGTCATACTTTGTATAAATGAAATGAACTGGTCCTCAGAAATGTTTGGCAATTTGCCCTAGTTACTACATGGAGTGAATGAGTAAACCAAAATTCATACCTGCTTCAAGCATCTTGTACTTTTCCACAAGCCTAAAATGTCTGAGATAAGCAAAATAAAAATGTAGAATAGAAAGAAAAACAGATGAGATTTAGAATATTGCTCTCTGTCACTGGGCTACAAGAAAAATGATGATATAAGGATACACTTTTAGATACTGACAGGTTGAGGGTTTTTTTCATTCTCTTTTCACCCATTTGAAGTATAACAGTAAAAAGCAGGTTATCATCACTCTTTTTTAGCTTCATGATGTACTTTATAAAGCAAACTTACTGAAAAATGACTTCAACAAATAGGGAATCACTTACATTTTTATGTGTTAATTCCTTGTGGCTACAAAATAATTTTGATTGGCCATTTGGAGGTTTTGGAGACCTTTGTCTAGCACCAATTGAATTTTTAAGAAATTCAATTCTTCTTTCCTTCATACATAGTCATAGAGAAAGAAGAAACTACTTACAAAAGGGATTTAAAAAAACATATCTGAGAATAATAGATTTCTTTTTCTTGTGATCTTTTGAATAAATGAGCTTTGCTACCCTCCTCCCTTTCATGTAAAAAAGGTGAAGTACTGTGTCGCTAATCATTTCATGGACTGTGACGACTGACATTATTTAATTATCTTATTAATCAGTGTAAATGTCACCTGTTAAAATATTCATACACTGAATCTATGTCATCCATTAGTCCAATTAATTAAATACTTGAAGTTATTTATTGATTCATAAAATAAGGGGATACAGTTCATATACTTCTATAAAATTTACTGAATTAAAATTTTGTATATGAGCTATATTTATCTTCCCTTCACTTTTTCACCTTCAAATCAGAATATTTCAAATTTTTTGATGTTTCTATTCCCTTTATTTTACCTTACTAGTCATCATTGTAAAAACTGCAATCAATTTTTACTTTTTTTTTTTTTGAGACAGAGTTTTGCTCTTGTTGCCCAGGCTAGAGTGCAATAGCGCCATCCCGGCTCACTGCCACTTCCGCCACCTGGGTTCAAGTGATTCTCCTGCCTCAGCCTCCCGAGTAACTGGGATTACAGGCTCCCACCACCACGTCCAGCAAATTTTTGTATTTTTTCTTCTATTTTTAGTAGGGATTTCACCATGTTGGCCAGGCTGGTCTGGAGCTCCTGATCTCAGGTGATCCACCCGCCTCAGCCTCCCAAAGTGCCAGGATTACAGGCAGGAGACACCGCTTTTACTTTTGAAGTTAAACAAAATGGGAGCAACTTAGAAAAAAGAAAAGAAAAGAAAAAAAGAAAAAGTCTTGCATTTACAGGACTTGAAGAAAGATAAACTGTACATTATAAAGGGAGCAAACAAGTAGATTATACAGTATGTTAGAAATTAATAAGTGATATGGGAAAATAGAGATCAGGATGAGGAGGAAAATAATTTAAGTAATTTAAATGAAATGGTCAGGAAAGACCTCATTACGAAATAGGAAAGGGACCAAAATCTTCTTTTGCCTTCACAGATTTCCACAGAATCGAACTCCTTTCAGGTTTCAAACACTCCTCAATATCTCCTGAATCCGTGCTGAACAGAATTTCTTCCATACTTTCAGGCTTTTAGAAAGGATATATAGAGGTTCAACTGTAGGATGCTTGTTTTAAGATTGGCCAAAATCCACAAGGCAAGGAATTGTAATCTCTTGCAAGTGAACTAATGAAAGAGGGAAAAATATGGAGAGAAAACACAAAGTAATATTTCAGATAATAATTGGAATTCAAAGTTTTTTACTCCCAAGAGCTAATAAATTTAAGAAGTAAACACATACAATGATAGTTATCATTGACACAATTATTCATTAATGCGGAAGAAATCTGTAGGCTTTAGTATGTCATTTTATATAGTAAGTATTGGGCCAGCAATAAATTGTCAATTATTCTGATTTTATATACTTTTCAATTTCAAATGATCAAGAAGAAATAGTGTACATTAATATCCTTTGAACCACTCCAAAGATTCAATTTTAAAGTTGTTGTCTCTGCAAACTACTGTCCTGCTCTAAATAATAGGCAGACGGTTTAAATAATTTGAACTTTAGCTTCTTTAAAATAGTTATAAACTACTTTCTCATATTTTATCTGACATTGAAAATAATGCAATTTACAAAGTCATATTTTATTTTCAGAACACACCCTCTTACAGTACAATTTTAAAACTTCTTTCAAATGTACAAAACAAATGCATTTTTATTTGTAAAATAATATATCAAATACAACATCATATAATTTCATCCAAACCCTTGTATTCAAATAAGCAAATGTCTTTACTATGAGAATTTGTTACCTATTTTCTCCTTAAATTCATCCAGGGAACAGTTTTATTTTTAAGAAATTAAGAGAGAAATAATGATGTATTAGCTCTATTTTTATATTGATAATATTTTCAATAATTTGTAAAACTTTGAATTGCAAGAATCCATATTATATCATTTTAATAGTTACATAGCTAAAACTAATAGAATTTTATATTTCCAGAATATGGATAAAATAGAAATTTTGACTATTTTAAGTTTTTCAAGCAGTCCGTCTTTACTAAAATAGAATAACTTCATTTAAAAATATTTATTTATATATCATCAGTATAATAAAACTTCTTCCAAAGTATGCTACAGCTATATTAACAAGTTAGACATCAATTGTATCTTTTATTTTTTGTGAGGAGGGACAGTGTGTGAGTACTAAAAATCCGCTTTGGACTTCTTGTTTTTCTATATTTCTTGCTGAGTATGCTAAGAATACAAGGCTGTGACCACTTTTCACCTCTGCCATTTTGTAGGGTGTGTGGGCAGCAGCCTTGAGGGATGACGTATTACCGGACAAAGAGTACATTTGCTTACTGCTTGATATGAAAGGAGTAGATCCTCTAGGTGAGTGTTTTTCCTCAGCTGTGAAGCAAACCCATTGCAAACGCAATATCCACCCAGACCGCTTCACGTGGCCTTTGTGAGACTTGGGAACAAAGAGAGCTGACGGAAATATGTTCCTGATGACTATAGATGCTTTGTGTTCTGTAATCAATAAAATCCCTTGACTCTAACTCAAGAGTCTCTTGTCTTCTGTCAGCATATGTAACAGCTGCAGGTTAACATATTAAGTTGTAAGTAGGATCAAACTAAATCCCAGATCCAACAAAGAGCAATATATTAGATTGGTGCAAAAGTAATCTTCATTACAAAAATCCGCAATGACTTAAATAACTAAATTTTTAGAAAAAATTAGATAGAAAACATAGTCCCTTTCCAAAATTCATTCATTCATATAACACATATATTCACAAATACAAATACACTCAGGAGATGCCAGAATTCTGTCTAACATAAAAATGTCTCTTTAATTTAGAATTCCATAAAGTGTTTTATTTTTCAGATGCATTGTATCATGTTTTTATATAAAAAGAATAAGTCACAGTTTTAGAAATCTGTTTTCTTGTATAAAATAGCCTTCAAAAAATTCAGTAATTCCACAGCATCTGAGAAATCATTCTGTAGAAAAAAAGCAATGCTTGGCACTATGAACTTATGATAATTTACATGGTCAATCTAATGTAAATTCTTAGTCAATATATATATATTTTTAAATGACAGTGTCTTACTTCCTAGGCAGAAAAAAGAAAATGAAGTTCTGTTCTTTATTTCAAAATAATTACAATGAATAGTTGTCAAAAGAAATAAAAATAATCACTTTGGTCTGCTGTTTGATATATCTGAGATAAGGTAGGCCTTTAGTTTAAAAAAAGGAAAATTAATTTCATTTTTACAAAAGGTATCTTAAAACACTTAATTTTTTTCTTAATCCTTTATTACATTCTTTCTTAGATGCACTGAGCTGTTTCAAATGGAAGACAGCACACAGAGACAGCTTGCTTAAATTCCAGCTTTTTCATGCAGCTGAATTGATTTTGGTTTTTATAACAAGAACCCATAATGCTAGCCACCATAGACTGGCTTTTATGTTTTTACAGTTACTATGGTATTTTCATTTTCTGTAATAATGATAAATATGGCAAAACCCACTTTTAACACTTTATGGGACAGAGGGAACTGTTACAAAAATAGGAAAGAATAAAAAGAAATAAGAATATTGCCTAACAAATTCAGTAGCCTGGTAATAATAACATGTGTTAAAACTACAACTCATATTTTTAATAAGCAAAAGTATAAACTCTCAAATTGTAAAACTACCACAAGAGTAAGCAGGCATCATCTAGCATCATCATCATCTTTTATGCCCTGATACTGCAGCTAGAGGATAACTGAGTAACAAAAGTCAACAATAGAAGAAAATGCTCTTGCTCAATAGAATAAGTAATTGAGTAACAATTGAGTAACGAAGTTAACTATAGAAGAAAATACTCTTGCTCAAAAAAAAAAAAATAATCAGCTGGACAACATTCAGGCAAAAAATGTTCATACTGCCCATATAAATTGCAAGAGGCCTATGAAATCATACTGCACCTGTCATTTAGAACTTATCACTTAGCATGTTTTACTGGAATTTTCTCTGCTAAATGATAGAGGCAGAAATAAATTCTGAGTACACATCTAGGTCATTAACAGTAAGTAGCAAAAGCAGAAATGATAAGTTGATATAGAACTTAGATGAGAACCAGAAGCATTTAAAATAAATCAGATAGCCTGGAATTCCAGTTATAATGAACAGTTTATATGTTGACATTTTAATACCAGAGACAAAAATGCCCAATAACCAAATCACTTCTGTTATTTCCATCAAAGTATGAAAGAGTATGTATGGGGTGTGAATGTTTACATAAGTAACTGGTGAGAAGTGGGACCAGGAGAGAAATGGTAGGGCTGGTAGTAAATAGTGAGTGAGAAACAAAGAAGGGCTATGGTAATAATGACCGAACCCCCTTTTGGAATGCCATGTTAGATTCTTAACCAGCTAATATTTTCTTAAACTCATGACAAGCTCCTCATATCTTTGGTGAATTTCTGAAGACATCGGAAAGCAGAGGTAACTTTCTAGAGTGACTTTATATTTGAGACAAATTATATTTGTTACAATTCAAGCGTATCTCAAGATATACCTAGAGCAATATAAATGCAATTAATAAAGTATGTATAATACATATACAAATTATAAGTATTTATGACTACACTTGCCAGCTAAATAATTTCTGCAACTGTTTCATCATTTAGAATACAAGTATGATATTTCACTGTGGTGTGGGTTGCTCTTACTACAGTTGTAAATTTAAAAATATATTGTTTTAGGCTGGGCACAGTGGCTCACGCCTGTAATCCCAGCACTTTGGGAGGCTGAGGCAGATGGATCACGAGGTCAGGAGATTGAGACCAAACATGGTGAAACCCCATCTCTACTAAAAATAAAAAAAATTAGCTGGGCGTGGTGGTGGCTGCCTGTAGTCCCAGCTACTCAGGAGGCTGAGGCAGGAGAATAGCTTGAACCCAGGAGGCAGAATTTGCAGTGAGCCAAGATCACGCCACTGCACTCCAGCCTGGACGACAGAGCGAGACTCCATCTCAAAAAAAAAAAAAAAAAAAATTGCTTTGGTGTATGTTAAAAATACATATAGACTCACTGACTCTGTGATAACACTGTTGCTGTTACATAGAAGGTTCAATAAGTATTTGTAAAATGAATGTTGAGAAATGTATCTGCATAGAATGATAAAATGTATGGAGAACTATTGTGAGAGAGCATTTGCAGAACTAGAAAATAAAGACCTAGTTGCGGGATACACAAGTCCATGTGGTTATCAATACCTTAGTATGGAAAGCATATGAAAATTCTCCAAGGAGCTTTTTGCTTTATGTGATAGTAACTCATTTTATTTCCACATCTTAGATGTTTTTTAACAAATTGTGCTAGCTTCCATTGCTTCATTCATTTTGTACTAAGTTCTTTTCACTAAAGCGTCGTAGACTTGTTAATAGAACTCTTACTGGAATTTTAGGAATTAACTTTGTTGAAGTTTGGTAAAATTTCAGATGGACAGTATAGTGTTAGTAGTTAACTTAAAAACATCAGTTTTGAAGCTACAGTGTCTGGATTCAAATGCCTTTCTGTTTTTTTCCTAAGTATATGAATATGCATTTTAAAATAGCAGCTACCATGTAGGATTATATTGAGGATTATATAAGTTAATAAATGCAAACATTTGGCAGATTCTAAAAAATCAGCAAAGGTAGAAGTTACTTATAATTGCCATTATTTAATAATGTTATAAGAGGGTATATTGACTTAAGTTCAGTACAAAGTATTTTCATACCTAACATTTGTTGAGCAATAGGTATTAAGCATGTGCTTTAATAGTTGCTTTCCATTTAGTTAATCTCAGCATATTCATTATATAATAAAAAAAGAAACCAAATTATTATGAACTTAATTGTGCAGCTAAAATATAGGAACTTCTCATGAATTTTATAATTCTACAGTAATTGAAGCCCTCCAATATCCCAGAGGAAAGAATATTTGATATTATCAAATAGAGGTAGCTGAGCAGTTGAGCTCTCCTAAGGTCCGTGATAACATTCTAACCATGTCAACAGTTTTCCAAATTGCCTGACCAGACATCATATGGCTACCAATGTTCTACTTGAATAAACAAACTAATACAATGAGTCTTGGGTAATGGCAGCTTTCTAATAATTGTACATTCCAATATTTAACAATAAACACAACTTTTGAATAAGATCCACAGCTCTCCACTCATGGCCATGACAATTGTCCATAAAATTGCACAGCATTATATTTTCCCTTTCAGCTTACCTAAGCAGCTAGTTACTTGCTGAGTTTCCAAGCATTATCCCTCCAATAATTTTTCCTTGTTTGGGACTCTTCAGTCTTCAAATATTGACTCACAAACTTATGAAGTTGAACATCAGCACTTGTCATAGACTGAAGAAATACCTCCCAAAAATATCCATTTCCTAATCCTTAGAACATTTGACTGGTACCTTATATGGTAAAGGGGACTTTGCAGATAAGATGAAATTAATGATTTTGAGATAGAGATATTGCCTGAGTGGGCCTGATGTAATCATCATGGTCCTTATAAGAAATAGGTTGAATATCGGAAAGAAAAAAAGATACTGTGATAATAAACAGATTTGAGTCATATAACCAGAAGCCAAGGATTGCTGGTAGCCTCAAGAATCTGTAAGAAGCAAGGAATTCTTCATGATAAAATCTTAATTCTAACTCCGTGAGATACACATTGGACAATTGATCTACAGAACAGTAAGAGAGTAAGTTTGTGTGTTGTAAACCACTAAATTTGTAGTAATTTTTCATGCAAGCAATTGAAAACAAATACAATATTTTTCTTTATATATATTTGAAGAGAGCAAATGGAGTAAATTTAAGAAGGAAAATCAAGTTCCTCAAATGTTTGTGAGGTTAAACTCGTGTTTCTAACCTATGAACTTTAGGAAGAGCTTCCAAATGTAAATTTCAGTTCTCAAAGAAGGCTTTGTCTAAAACGTAAGTGATTTTCATAATTTTTCACATTCTGTAGTCCTGTAGTCCTACATTCTATAACTCATTATGAAGATGCAATAGAACAAAATCTTTTTATCTTTGAATATCTTTACAGAGGCAATTATAGTTGCTAATATAGAATCATATAACTATGAATGACTATCAAAATCTTTCAAATTGACATAGTAGGTACTGTAGTAGCTCAATATCCTGCAGACATTTTGTACAGAAGAGATTTCTGCAGGGAGTAAAGGCAGTATTGCTATGTGTATGCTGTAAATACCTTAAAAACCACAATGTACTCAGCTTATGTAAGGATCTTTTTAAATTTCAGGATTAACTTCCCATCTGAAACAGAAACATTTATCAAACATGAAAAGTGAGTATAAATTGTGTGAAGCATAATGCAAAATTTAGGAATTGAGCATGTATGTGTGCAGGTATAATCTTTTAGAAAAATAAGTATTTGTAATATTTTGGTAAATAATATTAAATACTACCAAATAAATTAATTGTCTCAGTACATAGAATATGGAGCTTAACACAACATTAAAGTATGGTTCAAACATTTTCTTGTTTCTTTATAACTTTTAGAGAGGAAGAATCTTTCCAACACAGAACTTGTTAATAATGTAGTTTCAGATGTGAAACTGAATAGAGAATCAACCTTTTTACCTTAGAAGGAACTACTACTGCAAGATATGTCAGTTTTAAGTTGAAACATAAAATATGTCATGGTTTGGGTCATCTTAATAGTATTAACATTTATTGTGGAATAAAAGTACTAAGCATAGTTGTACATATTTGTTCCAGTCATGCATCTTTATCTACCTTTACATCAAAATAGGTTTTTCTTCCTCATTTCCCCTAAAGTGTAATTTTATGGTAAGCAGTATCATAAATCAAATGAAGGTTAGATTCTAAGTGAATAAGGAATCATTACTAAGATGGGTTAGAAGAAGGAAACCATAGGTGAATGTCTGACTAATCTCTCAAAAGACCTAGGGTCTAGGCTTTGATTCGTTACTTTAGCACTATGTCATCTTGGGTTAATCAAGTTTGTTGTACAGATGCTACTGTCTCTACTCATAAGTATATTTAATAATAACTACATTAGGTCAAAAGATACATCAACTGATGTATATTAAAAGATATTTTAACAGTACACTTACTATATCAAATTTATTCAAAGTTAAATAAATCCATTTGAAATCCCCATCAAAAGAATGTTCATTCTGAGCCATATTATAAACCATGATTATTTGTATTCCTTCACTTCTCACCATATATATTTTCCTATAGTACTTCTTTCTTCTCAGTGGTAGCACTGTAGGATTTACTGATTAGATCAGGTGTTGAATGTGTCAAATATTACAAATTTAAATAAAAATGTGCTCATGTAGCAATTAGTTACATATGTGTAACACATTGTTTCAAATTTGCCAGCTTAATACATCCATTTATTATCTCACAGTTTCTATAAGTCAGAAGTATAGGCATAGTTTAGCTGTGTTGCCTTCTCTGATCCTACTGTAATCAAGGTGTCAGTTGGAGCTGCAGTTCTCATCTGAGGCTCAAAGTACTCTGTGGATGTTGGCAGAATTTATTTTCTGATGTTACAAAACCAAGGTTCTCAGCTCATGAAGTCATCTCACTCTATATGCAGTTCACAAACGGTTGTTTGCTTTCCTCAAGGTCACTAGTCTAATGTCTCTTATGCTTAGTCTTCATTTAAAAGACTTCACCTGGTTATGGGAGGCACACCAAGAATTATACCTCTTTTGATTAACTTATGTCAACTGATTAGTGCCTTTAATTACATCTGAAAAATGCCTTTACCTTTGCCACGTAATCTGATCATGAAAATAATATTCATCATATTACCAGATCCCACCTACACTCAAGGATGTTGCATTATACAGTGAAGGTACACCAGCCATGTATACATGGCTCTTGGGAGCTGTCTTAGAATTCTGGCTACCACAGTTATGCAAATGCAATAAATTTCAAGTAAAAATTTCTAACTTTTCTCTGCAACCACTTCCCAAAGCACTTCCATTTCCAACAATATTGTCTTTTGGAACCCACAATCCCAATATAGAAATTCTGGAGTTGCAACTGCTATCACCCTGATGATAACTTTCCTCCAAGTCAGGGTTTCTCAACCTTCTTTTTTCATTATCACCACCCTGTGGAGTATTTTTAGTCACTTATTTTCCCTAATCGCTCCTATATAAAATTTTAATACTATAATACATAGTTAAGTACAGAATGTACAGGGTTCTCCCTGAAGTAAGAAAATATAGATAAACCTTCATATCACCATATATAAAACTTTAATATTATATATGTACATGTATATCTATAAATAGGCATATCTGCACTTTATACATAAAAAGAGTAAACTTTTTTTTTCTATTTACGAACTAATTTGTACTCCTGTCATCTTTTTTTTATTTCTTATTTTTTGCAGGTATATAGAAGGTGTATACATTTATGACATGAGATATTTTGATACACGCATACAATGTGTAATAATTATGTTAAGTGAAATGGAGTATGTATCACCTGAAGAATTTATCCCTTCTTTGTTAAAAAGAATCCAAATATAATATTTTAGCTATTTTAAAATGTTCTATAAATTACTGTTGACTATACTGGTCCTGCTATGCTATCAACTACTAGATCTTATTCATTCTATGTAAGTATATTTTTATACTCATTAACCATCTCCCCTTACCACCCCCCACTACCATTCCAAGGAACTGGTAATCAATGTTTTACACTCTATCTCCATGAGTCTCATTGTTTTAATTGTCAGCTTTCATAAGTAAGTGAGAACATGCAAAGTTTGTCTTTCTCTGACTGGTTTATTTCACGTAATGTCCTCTAGTTCCATCTATATTATTGCAAATGACAGGACCTCATTGTTTTTTAGGGCTGAATAGCACTTCATTGTGTATATTGTGAATAGTGCTGCAATAAACATGAGAGTGCAGACAGATATGTTTTCTATGTACTGATTTTCTTTATTTTAGATGTGTAGCTAGCAGCAGGCCTGCCTGATCATATGGTGGCTCTAATTTTAGTCTCTCGAGGAAATCTCCAAACTGTTCCCTATAGTGATTGCACTGATTTACATTCCCACTAACAGTGTATGAGGGTTCCCTTTTCCTCAGCCCTCGGTAGCATGTTAATATCTTTTAGATACAAGCTATCTTAACTGGGGTAAGGTTATATGTGATGAGAGTTTTGATTTACTTGTGTCTGATGATCATTGATATCGAGCACCTTTTCATATACCTGTTTACTATATCTACATCTTCTGAGAAATGTCCACTTAGATATGCCCATTCTTTAGTTGGATTATTATTTTTTTTTTTCTGAAGAGTTGTTTGAGCTTCTCATATATACTGGTCATTAATTCTTTGTCAGATGAATAGCTTGCAAATATTTCCTCTCATCCTGTGGGTTTTCACTTCATTTTGTTGAAGATTTCTTTATTGTGGAGAAGCGTTTTAACTTGATGTGATCCCATGTATCTATTTCTGTTTTGGTTTCCTGTACTTGTGCTCAACAAATTGCTAAAGAAATCTTGACCCAGTCAGATTTCTTGGAGAGTTTCCCCATTGGTTTTTCTTTTGGTAGTTTCCTAGTTTGAGGTCTTAGATTTGTTGTTTGCCTATTTGGATTTGATTTTGTATATGGTAAGAGAGAGAAGTGTAGTTTCATTCTTCTGCATATTTGATATCTAGTTTTGCCAGCACCATTTACTGAATAAACTGTCCTTTCTTCAATGTATGGTCTTGGCATCTTTGTGGAAAATAAGTTCCCTGTAGATTAATGGATTTATTTCTGGGTTCTCTACTATTTTCTATTAGGCTGTGTGTCTGTTTTTATACCAGTCGGATAATGGCTTGATTACTATAGCTTTGTGGAATAATTCTAAGTCAGGTAATGTGATTTTTTTCTAGTTTTGTTCTTTTTGCTCAGAATAGCTTTGCCTATTCTGCATTTTTTTGTGGTTTCATATAAAGTTGAAGATTTTTTTCTCTATTTCATCAATGTTTTATAGTTTTTATTACAGAGATCTTTAATACCTTCTGTATCTTAATTCCTAGGTATGTTAATTTATTTGTAACTATTGAAAATGGGATAATTTTATTGATTTTTTTCTCAGAATCTTAGCTGTTGGTATATTGAAATGTAACTAGTTTTTGAGTATTAACTTTGTATCTTCCAACTTTACTGAATTTGTATATCAGTTCCAATAGTATTTAGTGGAGTCTTCAGGTTTCTTCCAAATACAAAATCATATCATCCACAAAGAGGAAAATTTGACTTCTTCCTTTCCAATTTGGATAACCTTCATTTCTTTTCCTTTGGTGATTGCTCTAGCTAGGAGTTCCGTGCTATGTTGAATAACAGTGGTGAAAGTAGACATCCTTGTTGTGTTTCAGATCTTAAATAAAAGACTTTCAGTTTTCCCTATTGATTATGATAGTAAATGTTAGTCGGTCTTATATAACTTTTATTGCATTGAGGTGTGTTCCTTCTATATCAGGTTTTTTTTTTTTTTTTAGAGATTTTATTATTAAGTCATGTTGAATTGTATCAAAATCTCAGCATCAATGGAAATGATCATATGGATTTTGTCTTTCATTCTGTGGATATGATTTATCACATGGAATGATTTGCTTATGTTGAACCACCTTTGCCTCTCTGGAATAAAGATAAAATTTACTTGGTCATGATGAATACTTATTAATGTGCTGTTGAATACCATTAGCTACTATTTTGTTGAGAATTTTGCATCAATTTTTATAGAAATATTTGTCTGCAATTTTCTTGTTTTGACATGTCTTTTTCTGGTTTTGGTATCAGGGTAATACTGGCCTCATAAAATGAGTTTGGAAGTATTCCCCCATCCTCTATTTTTTGGAATAGTTTGAACAGAATTAGTAGCAGTGCTTTTTTAAATATTTGATTAAATTCAGCAGTGCAACCATTGGCTCCTGGGCTTTTTTTGGTGAGACATTTTATTACAGGTTTAATCTTGCTACTTGTCATTGGTCTCTTCAGGTTATGAATTTTTTTCATGGTTTAATCTTGTAGGTTGTGTATTTCTAAGAATTAATCAATTTTTTCTACTTTGTCCAATGAATTGGCAAATAGTTTCTCACATATACTCTAATGATCCTTTGCATTTGTATGTTATTGGTTGTGATCTCTACTTTATCATCTTTGATCTTATTTATTTGAGTCTTCTCTCTTTTTTCTTTTCTTAGTGTGGCTAAGTGTTTGTCAAATTTGTTTATATTTTCAATAACCCAATGGTATTATTCTGTTTTCACACTGCTATAAAGATACTGTCTGAGACTGGGTGATTTATAAAGGAAAGAGGTTTAATTGACTTACAGTTCCACATGGCTGGGGAGGCCTCAGCAAACTTACAGTTGTAATAGAAAGTGAATGGAAGCAAGTACCTTCTTCACAAGGTGGCAGGAGAAAGAATGAGCATAGGAGGAAGAACCCCTTATAAAGCCATCAAATCTTGTGAGAACTCACTGGTTATCAGGAGAACAACATGGAGGAAGCACATGCTAAGCCCACTAAACTGTTCCACAACCCAAACACATCCCACCAGGTCCCTCCCTTGACACAAGAGAATTACAATTCAAGATGAGATTTGGGTGAGGACACAGAGCCAAACCATATCATTCTGTCCCTAGTGTCTCCCAAATGTCATGCCCTTCTTATATTTAAAAACCAATTATGCATTCCCAAAAATCTTAACTCATTCCAGCATTAACCAAAAGTCCAAGTCCAAAATCACATCTGTAAAAAGGCAAGTCCCTTCTGCCTAGGAGTCTGTAATATCAAAAACAAATCAGTTCTTTTCAAGATGCTAACATTTGGGAACAAGCATTGGGTAAATACACCCATTCCAAGTAGGAAAAATTGGCTGAACAAAGATGCTACAGGCACCATACAAGTCCAAAACCCAGCAGGGCAGCCAGTAAATCTTAAAGCTCCAACATGATCTCCTTTTATCCAATATCTTACAACCAGGGCATGCTGATCCAAGGCATGAGCTCCCAAGGTGTGGGGAAGCTCCTCCATGGGCTGCTGGTGAGTAGCTGTGGCTTTTCCAGGTGCATGGTACAAGTTGTTGGTGGATATACCATTCTGGGGTCTGGAGGATGGTGGCCTTCTTCTCACAGCTCCACTAGGCAGTGCCACAGTGGAGACTCTGTGTGATATTTCCAACCCCACATTTCCCTTCGACATTGCCCTAGCAGACATTCTCCATGAGGGCTCCACCCCTGCAGTTTACTTCTGCATAGATATCCAGGCATTTCTACACATTCTCTGAAATCTAGGTGGAGGTTCCCAAACCTCAGTTTTTGATTTCTGTATACACAGTCCCAACACCACATGTAAGCCACTAAGGCTTGGGGCTTGTAATTTCTGAAGCAATGGCCTGAGCTGTACCTTGGCCCCTTTTAGCCATGACTGGAGCTGAAGCAACTGGGACACAGGGCACCAAGTCCCAAGGCTGCACACAGCAGGGCCCTGGATCTAGGGCCCTGGATCTAGCCAATGAAACCATTATTTCCTCAAAGGCCTCTGGGCCTGTGATGGAAGGGGCTGCCTCCAAGATCTCTTGCCATGCCAACTAACATACAGCTCCTCCTTACTTATGTAAATATGTTCAGTCAGCTTGAATTTCTCCCCAAAATATGGATTTATCTTTTCTATTGCATGGTCGAGCTGCAAATTATCCAAACTTTTATGCTTTACTTCCCTCCTAAACATAAGTTCCAATTTCACATTATGTCTCTCAAGTTCAAAGTTCCACAAATCTCTAAGGCAGGGACAAAATGCAGCCAGACTTTTTGGTAAAGGTAAAGCATAGCAAGAGTGACCTTTGCTCCAGTCCCCAATAACTTTCTTATCTCTATCTGAGACCAACTCAGCCTGGACTTCATTGTCCATATCACTATCTGCATTTTGGTCAAAAGCATTCAACAAGTTTCCAGGAAGTTCCAAACTTTCCCACATCTTTCTGTCTTCTTCTGAGCCCTCCAAACTGTTTTGATGTCTGCTTGTTACCCAATTCTAAGGTTGCTTCCACATTTTCTGGTTATCTTTATAGCAGTGCCCCACTCTTCATGGTATCAATTTACTGTATTAGTTCATTTTCACACTACTATCAAGATACTACATGAGAACGGGTAATTTATAAAGGAAAGTAGTTTAATTGACTCACAGTTCCACATGACTGGGAAAACTTCAGGAAACTTACAGTCATGGCAGAAGTCAAAGGGGAAGCAAGCACTTTCTTTGCAAGGCAGCAAAAGAGCGAACAAGTGAAGTGGGAAGAGTCCTTTATAAAACCATTTGATCTCATGAGAACTCACTCACTATCAAAAGAAAAGCATGGAGAAAACTGCCCCTATGATCCAATCACCTCTCACCAGGTTCATTCCTTGACACATGGGGATTATATTTTGAGAAGAGATTTGAGTGTGGGCCCAGAGCCAAACCATATCACCAACTTTTTGTTTTGTTGATCTTTTTCATTATTTTTTTGTTTTAATTTTATTTGTTTGTTCTCAGATCTTTACTATTTCTTTGCTTCTACTATTTTGGGTATTGTTTGCACTTGCTTTTCTAGTCCTTTAAGATGTATCATTAGGTTGTTTATTCGAAGTTTTTCTACTTTTCCTGAGGTAGGCAATCATAACAATAAACTTTTCTGTTAGTACTGATTTTGCTATATCTCATAAGTTTTTATATGTTATGTTTTCATTATTATTAGTTTCTTTTTTGGGGAATTTTCTTCTTAAACTCTTCATGACCCACCGGTAATTTGGTAATTTGGAAATTAAACATGACCCACTGTTTAATTTCCATGCATAGAAATTATGGAAATTCCATATATGGAAACTATACATATGTGTATAATATACAATTCCTTTTATTTACTTCTAGTTTTATTCTATTGCAGTCAGAGAAGATATATGCTATACTTTCAATTTTTTTGAATTTTTAACACTTGGTATGTTGTCTCACATATCATCTATTCTTGAGCATGATCCATAGTCTGAGGAGATAAATGTCTATTCTGCAGTCATTGAATGAAACATTTTGTAAATACCTATTAGGTACATTTAATCTAAAGTGCAGATAAAATGTCAAATTTCTTTGCCTTATTAGGGCCTATCCTAGCTCTAATAATAATTCCTTTATATATTGGGTACTCCAGTGATGAGTACATATGTATTTAAAATTATTATATCCTCTTGATGAATTTACCCTTCATCATTATATAAAGACTATCTTTGTCATCTTGTATAAAATTTGTGTTGATGTCTTATATACACATACACTCTCTTTTTGGATTTCCATTTGCATGAAATATCATTTTCCATTCCTTTATTTTCAATGTATGTATGTTTTTATATATAAAATGTTTTTCTTATAAGCAACATATCATTAGGTCTTTTTTTAAAAGTGTATTCATCGACTTTGTTTCTTTTGGTTGGAGAATTTAGTGTATTTAAATTCAATGTTATTACTGATAAATGGAGCCTTCTTATTTCCGCCATTTTGTTATTACTTTGATTACTTTGTTGTCTTCTCTTGCTTCTTTCCTTTCTGCCTTTTTTGTAGTGAAGATGATTTTCTCTGGTGGTGTTTTAATTTCTTGCTTTTCATTTTTTTTGTAAAGTGGTCTCTCATTCTTTAATTTGACATTACCATAAGGCTTGCAAATAATATTTATGATCCACTATTTTAAACTAATGACAACTTAGCACTTGTTACATAAACAAACTAACAAACAGGGAAAAATCTGATTAAAACTCTATACTTTAACTTCTTTCCCTCACTTCTTATTTTTTATTTTATTTTAAATTCAGTTATACATGTACATTTTTTTCTTGTTTCTGTTTGTAGGTTATTATACTGTCTGTGTCTTGAAAAGTCGTTGTAGTTATTATTTTTTATTGGTTCATCATTTAGTCTTTCTACTCCTGATGTGAGCAGTTCACACGACAATTAAAGTGTTATTATTTTTAAGGTGTACTTATTGTTACCAATGATATTGCTCCTTCAGATGATTTCTTAGTCCTTTTCTTTCAGATTGAAAAGCTTCCTTTATCATTTTCTGTTAGGCAGGTCTGGAATTAACGAAATCCCTCAGCTTTTGCTTGTCTGGGAAAGTCTGTATTTCTCTTTTATGTTTGGAAGATATTTTCAATAGATATACTATTTTAGGGCAAGAATTTTTTTTTCCCTCAACATTAAAAATTTTATGCCACTCTCTCCTGGCCTGTAAGATTTCTACTGAAAAGCCAGCAGCTTGACATATTGAAGCTGTGTTGTATGTTGTTTTTATGTTGTTGCTATTGGTGGTGGTGGTGGTGTTTTTCTTTTGCTGCTTTTAAGATCCTTTCTTTATCCTTGACCTCTGGAAGATTGATGATTAAATGTCTTGAAGTAGCCTTCTTTCTTTTAAATCTGTAAGGTATTTTATACCCTACTTGTATTTCATATTGATATATGTCTCTAGGTTTGGGAATTTCTCTGTTATTATTACTTTGAATAAATTTTCTGCCCCCAATCTCTCCCTCTGCCTCCTTTCTAAGGACAATAACTGTTAGATTTTCTCCTTTGAGGATAATTTATAAATCTTATTGACATGTTTTATTCTTTTTCATTCTTTTTGTCTCTTGTCTCCTATGACTGTGTATTTTCTGTAGCCTATTTTTAAACTCACTAATTCCTAGGCTTGTTTGAATTCATTTCTGGAGTCTGTATTTTTTTCCACTTGTCTGTATGTCTCTTTTTACACCAGTATAATATGGTTTTGATTACCATAATTTTGTAATATTATTTTAAATCACAAAATGTGATGTTTCCAACATTTTTTTTCTCGGAATTGTTTTGGCAATTTGGGTTTCTTTATGGTTCCTTATGAATTTTAGTATTTTTTTCTATTTTTGTGATGAATGCTATTTACATTTTGATAAGGGCTATATTGAATCTGTAGATTGTTTGGGTAACATAGATATTTTAACAATATTAATTCCTTCAATCCATGAAAATATAACATTTTTCCATTTATTTTTGTCTTTCTCAATTTATCAAACTTCCTTGACAAAAACTACCAAGGGTTTCAATATAGAAAGTTACTAAAGATAATAAAAGCCATTTATAGTAAAAACACTGCTAGCATTATAATCAATGGAGAAAAAAATGAAAGCTTTCCACTAAGATTTGGTACAAGGCAAAGATGCCCACTCTGGCCACATCTATTGAACATAGTACCAGAAATATTAGCAAGAGCAATCAGACAAGAAAAATAAATAGCTAAAATAAATCCAAATTGGAAATGAAAATGTATAATTATCTTTATTTGCAAATGTCATGATCCTATATGTAACAAAACCCAAAAATTCTGTTTAAGAAATTGTGAATTAATATTCATATACAGTAAAATTGAATAACACAAAACCTACAAAACTCAGTAGCATTTTTATACACAAATACTGACCTAATTGAATAATCATGGAAACAATTCCATTTATGAGAGTATTAAATCAATAAAATACCTAGCTATAAATTTAGCCAATGAGTTGAAAGATCTATACAATGAAACTTATAAAACCTTATGTTCTTTCTTTTAGGAGGGATTCTTCTAGGTTTTGGATAGAAAATGATGAATAACCTTGATATATTTAGAATCTTGTACAATACTTCTAAAAACTTAGTGTATATATATATGAATCTTCTTGAAATCTTATTAAAACACAGATTCCTGCACACATCAGAGCTTCTATTTCTGTAAGTGTGCAAATGAGGCCCAAGATTCCATATTTCTAACAAGTGTCCAGAGCTGATGTGGCTGTTCTGCACACCACAATTTTATGAGAATTTATTGATACTGTTGCATAAGTCATTTTTTGTAGGAAGTTTATATTCTGCTGAATACATTCTAGGCATATTTCTTCATTCTACTCAGATTCCTCATATGTCCCATTATTTCTACTACTTCTCCTTTCTTTATGATTGTTTCTAGAATGTTTGCTTTTACATACCCAAATCCTGGGATGGCTTGAAATAAAACCATATCTTTCCTCAACAGGAATTCCCTTTCTCTGACAGCTTTTAAAATACCTTAATTTCCTTAATGTGCTTATTACCAAAAGGAAAAGGCAGTATGCTTATGTAAAAATGTTGGAAAATAAATCATGCAAGATTCATTTATATGGAAAGTGATATAATTTGGTTCTGTGCCTCCACAGAGTAAGTCTATTAAATCTCTTTCCTTTATAAATTACCCAGTCTCAGGTTGTATCTTTATAGCAGTGTGAGAACAAACTAATACAGTAAATGGACACAGCAGAGAGTGCGGTACTGCTAAAAGAGAACCTGAAAACGTGGAAGCAACTTTGGAACTGGGTAACAGGCAGAAGTTGGAACAGTTTGGAGGGCTCCAAAGAAGACAGGAAGATGTGGGAAAGTATGGAACTATCTAGAGACCTGTCGAATGATTTTAGCCAGAATGCTGATAATGATTTGGACAATGAAGTCCAGGCTGAGGTGGTCTCAGATGGAGATGAAAAACTTGTTGGGATCTGGAGCAAAGGTCACTCTTTCTTGCTTTAACAAAGAGGCTAGCAGCATTTTGCCCCTGCCCTAGATATCTGCAGATACTTGAACTTGAGAGAGATGATTTAAGGTATCTGGCAGAAGAAATTTATAAGCAGCAAAGTAGTTAAGATGTAATCTGGCTGTTCCTAAAAGTGTAAGCTCATATGCATGAAGAAAGAGATGTTCTTAAATTGGAACTTATATTTAAAAAGAAACCAGAGCATAAAAGTTAAAAAAATTTGCAATCTGACCATGAGGTAGAAAAGAAAAAATCAATTTTCCAGGGAGAAATTCAATCTGGCTGCAGAAATTTGCATAACTAATGAGGAATTGAATGTTAATTGCCAAGACAATGGGGAAAATGTCTCTGGGGCATTTTAGAGATCCTCACAGCAGCCCCTTCCATCACAGGTCCAGAGACCTAGAACTGAAAAATGAATTCATGGGCCAGGCCCAGGGCCCTGCTGGTTTGTGCAGTTTTGGAATATGGCATCTTGCATCCCAGCTGCTACACTATAGCTATGGCTAAAAGGGGTCAAGATACAGCTTGGGCAGTGGCTTCAGAGGGTGCAAACCCCAAACCCTGGCAGCTTCCATGAGATGTTGGGCCTGCAGGTACACAAAAGGCAAGAATTGAGGTTTGGGAACCTCCACCTAGATTTCAGAGGATGTATGGAAACTCCTGGATGTCCAGGCAGATGTCTGCTTCAGGGGCAGACTCCTCATGGAGAACCTCTTCTAGGACAGCACAGAAGGGAAATGTGGGATTTGAACCCCCACACAGTTCCCAATGGGATACTGCCTTGTAGAGCTGTAAGAGGATCACTGTACTCCAGACCCCAGGATGGTAGATCCACTTATAGCTTGCACCTGGAAAAGGCACAGGCACTCAATGTAAGCCAGTGAAAGCCACCCTGGGGGCTGTACCCTGTAGAGCCATAGGGGTGGAGCTGCCCAAGGCCCTCAGAGCCCTCCTTGTATTGGTGTGCCGTGGATGTGAGACATGGGGTCAAAGGAGATTATTTTGACACATTAAGATGTAATGACTGCCTTGCTGGATTTCAGACTTGCATGGGGCCTGTAGCCCCTTTGGTTTGTTCAGTTGCTCCCATTTGGAGCAGGAGTATTTACCCAATGCCTGTACCCCATTATATCTTGGAAGTACTAACCTTTAACTTTTTTTTTTTTTGTACAGGCTCATAGGCTGAAGGGACTTGCCTTGTCTCAGATAAGACTTTGGACTTGGACTTTTGAGTTAATGCTAAAATGAGTTAAGATTTTGAGGGGCGTGCCTGTTGGGATGGCATGATTGATTTTGCAATGTGAGACAGACATGAGATTTGGGAGGGGCCAGGAGTGGAGTGATATGGTATGCATGTCAAATTGTAATACCCACGTGTCAGAGGAGGGATCTGGTGACAGGTAATTTGATCATGGGGATGGATTCCCTCCATGCTGTTCTCGTGATAGTGAGTCAGTTCTCGTGATATCTGATGGCTTAAAAGTATGGCACTTCCCCCTTCACTCTCCCTTTCCTGCCATCATGTGAGACATGTCTTGCTTCCCTTTTACCTTCCTCCATGATTGTAAGTTTCCTGAGGCCTCCCAGCCATGAAGAACCATGAGGTATTTCTTTATTAACACCTCAGTCTCAGGGAGTTCTTTAGCAGTGTGAAAATGGACTTATACAGAGAGCAAAATTTAGTCAGAACAAGAATCCATCATTTGCATTCATTTATGTGAATAGCAGCAACTTTTTCTTGTGAATACCTAATTGAGTACTGTAAGTAAGCAAAATTTGTATCCAAAATAACCTGACTTACTAATATATTTAATTATTTTCATGACATTTAAAGTTTACACATGGATACAAGGTATTATGTTTGTAACGATAGAGCTAGGCCAGTATTTTTTTCTTCCCTAATCAATGTGTTAGTTCCCTACAATCTATAAATAACATCAATTCAATGAGTTTTCTAATAATGTGCATAATTTAATATTTCTCTCTTATTCATGCATTAGAGAGGGACACATTCATGCATAATACATTTATATGTCTGGGCTTCTTTCTCCTAGTCGTCTTTGATAGAACACATCTCATTTTTTTTCAGAGCATGTATTGTATCTGTTTGTGTCTATGAAAGAGGTATGGGGATGACTACAGTACACTGAAAGGCATGAACCTAATCTTTTTTGATATAATATGCAGGGACCAGAGTGGAAAAAGAAAGCAAAAAGAGAACAGTTTTTAAATGAAGCCTTGTATTTTGTTCACAAAGTAGCAGATCTCCATTCATTCAGTAAATCAGAATTAAATTTGTGATCGATTCACTTCTTTATGTAATTTTTAAATGTCTAATGGCCATTGCTTACCACATATTAATTATAAGTATACTTTTATGGATTAAGGGTCATAATACAGGTAGAATACATTTCTTTACAGATATTTCTGTTGATACAAGTATTTACGAATCATTCAAAACCTATGGTCAATTGTCATTAATGAGTGAATAATGAAATGCATAATTAATGGATTTTCATGATAGGTGACAGCGAGTAAACAATACAAAATGATAATTATGCCTCTTGCATCTCTACTGAATAGATTACATGATGCATTTTAACTACCATAATAAACAGCGATCAGGTATTTTTTAAACGAATTTATACCACAGTTTAGATTTAAGAAAAGAGAAATTAATCATGTAATGAAATTGGCACTGAACAGGTTCATGTAATACCCAAATATTTAAAATATTTTTTTTCTTTTTGAAGACTGAACACACACACAAGCACACAATAACTTGAAATTATCAAGGTTTACTTTTTTTTCTTTTAGTCCAAAGTCCCTTAATCTAAAGCTAATTGTTACTATTGTTTGAGTTTCATGTATCTCTAAGAAAATCAAAGCATTGACAAAGTTTTCAGCACTGACTTCAAACCTTCAAAAGCCCCATATGAATATATTTAGAAATAATAACCCATTGTACAATTCTTCATTACATTTTTATTTTACCTACCATAAAAGACATCAAAATTATTCATCCTTTATGTAGATAAAAAAGGGAACTACTAATCCATTAAATGCGCGTCAAATTTAATGCAGCAGTATACAGGTGAGCAGATATTTCAACTTCAACTAAATGCATTAGCTCTTTCTAATGCTAGGCCTCTCTTTTATCTCATTTGGCGATGTATTCAAAAAATTAGCACCAAAAGCAGGTGTTTAGCTTCTCACAGGATGTGCTATAACAGAGTGTGATTTATTAAATAATGACCACAGTACTACCTTATATTGAATAAAAGACTTGGAAGCCAATCCCTTTCTTTAGAAGGGAATGAGGTAGGGTTTACCTCTAGGTACCTGAGAGATCAGTTCTCAATGTTTGCTTCCAAAACTCCCTCCCATACAGAACCAAATCAAGATTCTGTATGTCTTCAAAAACTAACGTAGCCTCAAGCCATATTTTCAATAAATGTAATCTCCTGAATTATGCGCAATAGACTTGACATTATTTTTAACATCATCTGAATCATAGTTCCCAACTCATAAAAACCAAGAACAAATGTACGTACTTTTAATTGACATTTCGGAATGTTCAATACATGATTGGAAAATAAAAAAACATGAACAATAGTAGCAAAAGGAATGGGAAATAGTAGAACATACATAAGAAGTTTAGTAAGCACAGTAAATATGTTCGATTCAATTCATTATAATAAAATAATTGCAGGAATGCTTTGATTTAGTATTATTATATTATTTTCTGTAAATGTTTTTGTAATCTCCTGGATGGTTTGAATAACCAAGCCAAGGATAATTATATGCAAATGATTAAGAGGTCAGTGGCAGATAAACTTGGAAAATACAATAAAATCAAACACATTTTAAAAGTGAAGATAAAACAATATATAATTTATTTCTAAGGGGTTTTTGGAGTGTCAAATTATGCATGAATATAAAAAATTCTCTATATGTCAGTGAGATGAAAACATTAAAAGTCTCCCAAACATGTAGAAATATTTAATTGGTTCTAAAGAATTATTTTTTTATACTATTCACATTTCTAGATGTGATTCAAGAAAGTAACTAAAATATTGAGTCAGATCTAGAGCTATATAGAGAAGTAAAATAAAAATCAGTCACTAAACAAATAAAGTATATTATTTCTCCTTTTCCCAGGAGAAAAAAAAAATAGCCTCACCTGGGGAGTGGCCTAACTACTCAAAAGAAACTTTACATAACACAATATCCACAAGAGAACTAGTGCAGATGATTCATGAAGCCTGAGAGAGTTACAAAGGACACTGAGACATAAATATATGAGCAGGTAGAAGATAGTCATGAATATGAAAACAGGAGAAGGTGAATGGAAGAATGCCTTTCTTTATGTACCTCCAGTTATAATTTCATAAAAATCCAGTGCAAGATATTTTTTAGATAAAAGTAGTTAAAAACACAACTTAAGATTTTTAAAAAATAACTACTTAGGTATGGAGGAGAAGGATTTGTGAGAGGCCATTGCTAGTGCATAACTTCAGATTTTATTTTATGGTCATTAGAATATAAAATTTGTAAATACAGGAGGAGACACTGAAGCCAATAGCAAGATGTAATGTTTAATTTAGAACTTTTATATTATGCAGCCTTACTCTAACTGTAAGCTGTTTTCCAGGAATTGTGTTATTTCTTCACATACAAAGTCTTTGTATTTGTTGTAATATTTGACAATTTTTCAAAAACAAAGAAGCACTGGCGCTACCACTAAGTGGCTAAAGATAAAATGGTTTAACTTATCTTTTTAAGTAGGTAAATGAATAATATCAAAACATACTTCAAATGATAAAAAGGATTATTTTTTAAAAATACAAAAGGTCATCCAGAAAATCTGACTAGTAGATTCATTTATAATACATGCCTTAGTTAATTGATGAATATGTTTATGTAACATGAAGGACCGTGAATTACACAAAGAAAATGGGCATTTCCAAATGTTCTAAATTCTGTTAACATTTCCAATATACTTTATTTTTATTTCTTACCCTGATTCCTCAGGCCATGTAAAGTGACAAAGTGATTGTCTGAAAATATTATCCATCTAATTTCTACACATCAAACCATAGTGGAAATCATCCATTCTATGATCAGTAGCAGGTTATATGAAATGCTGGTGCCTGAGTTTCTGCTAGCTCCCAAGTGAGAGCTACAAAGTACCCCAACTCAGAGACTTCCAGAAGAGCTGCTGAGATATCTGTTCCAAACATTATAGAGGACAGTGCAGATGTGATGGCTGCCAGCTACAAAGAAACTCAGCCACATGTTGCGCTAGTGTAGGACTAATCAAAGTCTCAGGGAGGTTTGCATGAGGCTCTGACAGTGGTGAGGCAGCAGCAGTAGTCTCTCAGTCACCAAAACCCCAAAACAAGAGGCAATTTGAAAGAGTGGAGGAAACTTTCAGCAATCAATGTTCCCAAAACATATAGATCTTTGAAAGAAAGGTAGGTTTGCTACCAAAGTAAAACTCTAGTTAGTAAGACGAGCAGCAGAGGAAAGAAGGCCAGATTGTTGGAGCTCAGAAAATTCCTGCAAGAATACATGTGCTTCAAGGATGACAGTTAGGGGATTGATAAAATCAAATGGACCAGCAGAGCTCACAGAGGTATAGAAGAAAAGCACAACCAAACAGATGATACAATGCAAAAACCCAGAATGGGCTTGTCTGTTCTGTCTAGCAAATATTACAAAAGTCAATTTCTGGACTTTGAAGAATTAACAGGATAAACAAGTCAGGGAAAAGAACAAGAACAAGAACAAGGTCAGGGAACATATCACTTCTCTTTTCCTGGGTGGTGCTTTAAACATTCCTGAACACGCTAGATTTTGGAGCTAACATTTCCCTTCATTTATTTTTGTATCTTGCTTATGCTTGTTTTTTTACTGTTAAGCTGTAAAATTGTTTAAATGTTCTAAGTGATCAATTGCATAGACATGTTGCTTGGCTATTGGCATTACAGTCTCTGCTTTTGGCTACTATGAAAGTTGAAATTCATGATATCAAATGATCTATACTCATAAATTCTTTTAAAATTGCACAATTCTAATAATGACTCATCCCAGAAGGAAAAAAGGTAATAAGTATTGTTATGGGTTGAATTGTGTCTCACCCAAATTTATATTTTAAAGTCCTAAACCCCAGTGACTCAGAATGTAACTCTATCTGGAAATGGGATTTTTACAGAAGTAGTAAAGTTGAAATGAGATAATCAGGGTGGGCCCGAATCTAATATAATCTATGTCCCTTTAAAGGGGAGAAATTTGGGCATATTAATAGATACAAACATAGAAAGAACATCATGTGAAGATGAATTTGTGGTGCTTCCATGAGCCAAGGGATGCCAAAGATTACCAGCAACCACAAGTAGCTAGACAATAGGCTGAAACAGATGCTTTCTCACAGCCTTCAGAAGGAACCAACCCTGCCAGCACCTGAATGTTTATCTTCCAGCCTTCACAATTGTGAGGCAACACATTTCTGTTAAATTTAAGTGACCACTTGCACTTCAGTACACCAGCCCTAGCAGACAAATATAGATCTTCACACATAAAGTGTATTGTAGGAAGATTCTATATGACTATATGCAATTCTGTTTCCAGTTTTCAGAGCGCTGCCTGACCAGTAAAAATCCTGTTGTGGACTACGAACTTTAAACAAGAGAGTAGCCACCACAGTTCCCTTGCAATTGGACAACAAAATAGTATTACTACCATGTCTGGCTTTTGGCAAGCAGTCATGTATATTGGTAATCCTTTATTTCTTATATTACTCTGTAATGAAAACTGAAACCAATTTTCCTTCATCCAACAAGCGATATTATATAACTCTACTATCCTGAACTCATCAGTAATATATCATCAAAATAATGGACAAACTCAAGAACAATGTGAAGTGCTCATGGATAGTCAGGCAGTCTTGTAAAGTAATGTCTTTATTTGAGAAAAGAGTGGTATTTTTTCCTAATATAAGCATACGAAGAAACAAATGTAAATACTTTAGAGGCTCCCACAAAATTCACCATATTTTGGTTTTAGAAAATTTTAGTTCTGAATAATTTCCTTTGTATTTTCTTCTATGATCCATGAATTAATTAACAGTCTGTTGCTTAATTATTTGGAGATTTTCTAGATATCTCGCTGTTTTAGTTTACAAAATTCCATTGATTGTGGTAAAGAAACATACTCTGCATGACTTCAATAAGTTGAAATTTGATGAAAAAGTTCAATGGCCCAGCATATGATGTATCTTGGAAAATGTTCCAGGTGAATTTGAAAAAAAATTGTATAATTTGAATATCAGGTGGAGGACTCTGTAATGTCAGTTGGGTTAAATAGTTTAATAGTGTTCATCTTTCTACCAAAATATCTGAAGTTTCTATTTCTCTTAATTTTAATCATTGGTGCTTTGTATATTTTGAAACTCTGTTATTAAATCCATACACATTTAGGCTTCTTCTGCCTTTTTGATGTATTGATCATTTTATAAGCATGATAGATTTCTATTATTTATAGTTTTTAGAAGTTTGAGCAAAGTGTGACTAGGTGTGGTTTCCTTTGTATTTAATCTATTTTGTGTTTTGTGAGACTCCTGAATCTGTGGATTGTTTCTGAGCAGTTACAACTGGCCTGTTACTGCACCATAATAGAGGAGAAATCAAATTATTGAAAGAAAAGTCATCACTCAACCATTCTCATTCTGCAGTAGGTCCTTGCAAAACTAAGTGGACAAGATTCAGATAGTTCTACTATTAAATCGAAATAATAGTCCCAATTAAAGAAAAACATGCACCCAAGACCATACACCAATAACTGCTTCCAGTTAGACATGGGAAAGCCTTTTCTATAGTAACAACAATGATTAAAAAGGGCTTAATGGGGCATTGCTTATAATACTTGGGGCCTAAATTGATAGCATACTTGACTCCAAAACAGCCCACCTCTGGACTGTGATAAAGCAAATAGAATGTCATAGCTATCCATCATAATGATGATAAATTGCTGCTGTCTCAATATATTAAGTATATTTTTTTCTTATAGTATTCATAATTATAGTGTAAGATTTCTTGATGTGGGCACTGTTGATACTTTGGAACAAATAATTGTTTCATTCAGGGACTATTATGGGCATTGTAGAATGTTTAGTACCATCCCTGGCCTCTACTTATGAGGTGCCAATAACATCTGAGCCACCGACTGATACTGGCCTTTGGCCTCTTAGGAACTGGACTGCACAGCAGGAGGTGGGTGGCCTGTGAATGAGCATTACCACCTGAGCTCTGCCTTCTGTCAATTCAGTGGCAGCACTAGATTGTCATAGGAGCACAAACTCTATTGGAAACTGTGCACTTCAGGGATCTAGGTTGCATAGTCCTTATGAGAATCTAACTAATGTGTGATAATCTGAGGTTTAATAGTTCATCTCAAAACCCTCCTCCACCCTGTCCATGGAAAAATTTCTTCCACAAAACTTGTCCCTGGTTCCAATAAGGTTGGGGACTGCTGCTATAGGGCAAACCTCCTTGAAACTTACTACTTTCTAAGTTTTGTTTCTGGAGGTGTTGGGAGATACCTGTTTAATCACTTATCTGGGTAAGATTATTGGTCTACCCAAGTTGATATGGTACAGTACTTGGCTTCTTTCCTTTGGATACACATGGAAAAATATATTCATGAATTTGGTCTTCATGTTATACTTGCAAATTCCTATATGAAGTAATATGGCTAGAGAAAAAATATTAGACTTAGCCAGTAAAGCATGCTACCCGTCATGTCCTCCATAGATTACTAAAGCCATGTTGTAACCCATCATGATAACCACCAAAAGGACTGAAATGACTAACATAATTTTTTTCCAACTTATGTAATTGCCAACTCTGCCAACCTTCCCCATATTCACCTCTATAGGACCACTGGTCACATTTTAGTTAGCTATTTAAAGATACCTATGAACATACATGCTTAGCTAATTTTTTATGCACCCAAGAGTGGAAGGAAACAGATATTGTGAAAGCAAATAGAAAGTACTAAAGTGACTTTTTAGTGTCTCTGTTTTAACTTCAGTAGATAGATAGCTAATATTGCTCAGAGAATGGACACTAAGATAAACATCAACAAAAATGTAAGCTTTGCCTTAGGTGATTCTACAGCCACCATACTCTGCCTTTAGGTGTTATGCATGGTGAAAAAATGATAATAATTGGATTTACATGGAACACAGTATTAAAGAAAAGGGAAAGGGGCAGTCTTGCTCATGCATGAGAAGCCATGACATCCAATCCTGAGAAACAAATTAGGAAAGCAGAGGAAGGTAGGCAATAGTTCTCTAGTTTTCTTAGAGATGGGAACAAGAAGCTCCAATCAACTTTCTATAGTTTTCTCAGGTGGAAGCTCATCAAATTACTTTTTTGCAATGTTGTCTATGTCCCTTCTCATCTGATCCACCTGCATGAGATCTTGATTCTCACATTCCAGGAAATGTTTCAAATACTTCTGTGACCTGAATGACGCAGAATTGAAGGGGAGACATGCAATAATCCTGTAAAAACTGAGGTTCACACTAAGGAGAGATGGTTCTGGATTGTCCTGGAGGCTCATTTTGTCTCTTCTTTTGGTAGACTAGTAAAGATTGAACTAGCAGGTCAGAGTTGGCCCCATGGAAGAACAGAATGATATCAGCCACAGAACATGGGACTCGCCACCTTCTATCAGTCCACCTTTTTAAGCCAGAGAACTATTTTTACATGTTTGCATAACTGCCCCTATCTTTTGATTTAAATCGTTATATATTACATAAATCATGTGTAATGGAGTAGGAACTTCTCTACCGAGAAATTGGTCATAGTAGATGCAGTCCATCTACATTAACCTGCCTTTGAGCTCAGGAGTAACTGTTTGAGAATGTGATATTCTTTTATATAAACTTCATGTATGTTTTCCCCAACAAAGCTTATTTTATGTATTTACAACATGTGTGATTAGTGTTACCTGTCTATAACCCCTTCACACAATAGTTTTATCCTACAATATCCTGCAATGCTCATAATTCTTATCAAATAATATATTTTAAAAATATTTATTATGCTACCACTATTTTATGTATTTAATGCGTTGAAACTCTCTAAAATGTCATTAATACAATCAATGGAACTTTAAAATTTCTTCTAAATACATGTATGATAAGGAAAAATCTATTTCATGATATTTCAATTAACTCTCAAAATACTCATAAACCTTAATACTGTCATTATTATTAAAAGCTTTTAGCTTTGGAGAAAAAGTAAGATTGATTTTGTAATACATCATTGATAAGATCCTGCGCAATAAAAAACTTTCAAAAATTAAATTTCATCAAAACGTGAGTTTAAATACAAATTCTGAAAAAAATTATGTATAATATTTTTGATGTAAAAAATTATTTAAAATGTAAAAAAAAATGCTAGTTACAAAAATAATTTGGGGTATAATTTTTTAATGTAATAAAAATTTTTTAATGTAATAAAAATATTATACCCCAAATTATTTTTGTAACTAGCATAATTTAGCATATATTGTTTTCAAACAGTTTTAAACATCTTTTTAAAATATGCAGTGTCTTGGTAATGGAATATAATGAATTTCAATGAAATTTCTATATATTTATTATCATAGTGAAAGTCAGAGAGTGTAATTAAAATGCAATAAACGATGACATGGACAAAAAGCCTTATTCAAAAGGATACATATTATATAATTTCATGTATATAAAGTTTTAGAAAGGGCAAAAATATCAGAACAGTGGCTGCCACTGGAAGGTTGGAATTGGAATTGATTAGAAAGAAATATCAATTTGCTTTTTAAGATAATGGTAATATTTTATATGTGAATAGAGGATTTGGTTATATAGGTTAAAAATCATTTATTAAAAGTTAGATAACATACACTTAATATTTCTGGATTTTACATTATTCGAAAAGAAGAAAAAGAAATGTTGAGTTCTAATTAATAACACGAATGCTTTACTATTTAGAGGAACATTTGCTGATGTGTGCAGTTTACCTTAAAATGCATCCAAAAATAAGATGAATTGATAGATGGGCATATTAATGATAGAATCTAGATGGTGAGTATATAGATGTTGACTTCAAAATTCCTTTGAGTTTGCTATATTTGTGAGAGTTTTTATTATAAAAATGTTATGAATTAAATATAATACACTTTTAGAAGTATAATTAAATTATAACAAAGTAATATAAATGTGAAGATAATATAAAAATAACAATGTAATGAAATAAGACAAGTAACATATAAATTAGAATTGTCAGCTATGTACAAAACATATTGACAATTAAAAATAATATGTAACAATAAAAAATCCCCACTTGGACCATATAAGTCAAGACAATATTGTTAATGCCTTACAGGATGAGTACATAGGGTGTAATTGTTATAAACAATATGGAAAATGTTATCATAATGAGAAAAAACTGAGGTGAAAAGAGCTAAGATTTGCATTATATATAAATTTTTCTTACACAAAACTTTCTTCAAAGGTAATATATAGGAAGGCAATTTTGTAAAGCATTGTGTAGAATACTACTAATGTAACAAAAATTATTAATGTGAAATATAAAAGGACATAGAATAAATGTAAAATTAACTTTCTAAAAGCCAGATTTATCCCTTATCCAATTTTCTTTGAAAGATCATGATATCCTTTTTATGGAAAGTATTCAGAAGATTCTTGAAAAATTTCAACAATATAATGAAATGGCTATTTCAACACAAAACATAATGTGGAACAAGATACATTCTCAAGATTCCAACTCTGAAGACTTCTCATTGCAATTCATGGTTATTCCTTTCTCTAAAATGACAATGTTGTATTGTTTAGCAGTTACACTTTCCATTTAACAAAATAATCACAATATCTCATATAAATATATTTTTTACAAATCCCTTCACATTCAGCTTTTTTATCCCTACAATAAACTAAAGTAACCAACTTTTAATGCCTTAATTTCAGTCTGTGTCCAAAGTATTTACTTGGGGCCACAGAGTATATACTTACCTAATTTTTAATATTGAGAATAAAACTCTCTATCAATATATTTGTCTTCTTTTATAGGCTGTTTTCCTTCTAGTTCTTTATAAATGGAATGATCTTTATTCAACTCTGATTTCTTTACACATGTTGATCTTTTTATGTATAAAAATACTGAATCACAAGAACACAAATTTTGATAAACAGCAATCAGTTATCACTTGGGAACTATTAAAATCTGATTAATGAGGCTTATTCATTGAGATTATCTTTTAATAATTATTTTAAGGACCAAATTATTTATATTTTAAACATGCATTCTGGGTAATTCTAAAATTTGAGAAATATTACTTTAAATAAGTGTTCCAAAACAATTTCATCCTAGCTTTCTTATCCATTAGTTCTTACAAATGCTTGTAGTGATAGCCTCATTGGCTTGGTAATATATAATTTTCAATACCTTAATTTAGAAAACATTGGCAATTAAATAACTTTTATATTATGGTTTCATTTGTTGAAATGATTGGAAGTAGATCAAATAGAAGTTATCATCTCCCAAAAATTTAAAGACTACAGACATTAACACCCTGCATTTTCTCAAGTCAAACAGTCTCAAAATTCTTAAATAATACTGGAGTTAAATAGGTGTTTGTGCCAGGGGTGACTAGGAAAGAAGCTAGAATTTAGTAAGCAATGATGACAGAGGTTTGGCATAACATTAACTTGGATAATCACTCCAGCTAAAAGATATATATACTCCGGGTAGAAAAAATAAGTCATTAGATGAAAAAGATACTTGCACACATGTTTATAGTAGTACAATGTCCAACTGCAAAATTGTGGAACCAACACAAACCCCCATCAATCAACAAGTGGATAAAGAAGCTGTGTTATACACATATGATGTAATACTTCTCAGTCATAAAAAGGAATGAATTAATGGCATTCGCAGCAACCTGGATGAGATTGGAGACTATTACTCTAAGTGAAGTAACTCAGGAATGGAAAACCAAACATCAGATGTTCTCACTGATAAGTGGGAGCTAAGCTATGAGGATGCAAAGGCGTAAGAATGATACAATGGACTTTGGGGACTTGGGGGAAGGATAGGAGGGGGCAAGGGATAAAAGACTACAAATAGGGTGCAATGCAGTGTGTACTACTCTGGTGATGGGTGCACCAAAATCTCACAAAGTACCACTAAAGAATTTACACATGTAACCAACACCATCTGTGCCTCAATAACCTATGGAAAAATAAAAAATGAAGATACCTTTACTAATCACTGCCAAAATATCAAAAATTCTGATATTACACCTGTTGATATGTATTTGATTTAGTATTTTAAAACTATCTTCAAAATATATCAAAACAAGAATTCCAATGCATCATATGTAGTTACAACTACATACGGTTAGATTTCCTCAAGAGCAAGCATAGGAAGAGGTTAGGAGAATCAAGAAAGGGGACCAAATTTTGTGGCTGGAGTCAGTCCAAAAGAGAGTTTTACTACAAAAATATCATGGAAGACAAATCATGAAACTAAATATTTGGTCATGATCCAAGAGCCAAAAGTAGGAAAAAACCAAAATGGATAATTTGGGAGTTGAGGAGTCAAACAAAGGATCAAGTAAGGTTAATTGGGCAAAGTATCAAGAACCATAGTAGAACAGGTGTGCATTAAATCACAGTCAGGTCTAGAAAAAATTTGAAGAAATCAGTTTATCTAACATAATATCTCTTTTTGTCTTTTCCCCACTCCCCTGAAACCCTAAAATCTTTTCATTGCTGTAATTCTCTCCGCTTTAGGGAAGAATAATTTTATGGTCTCAAAAGTTTCTTTGAGATTTCTGGAAAAATAACGGTTTTGTTGTATCTTGAGTTCAGTAGGTCATTGGACACAATTTTGCATGTTATCTTTGTGAAAATAATTGGGTAATAAAAATTTGACAATAAATAGATTCAATTAGAACTAACTATGTAACTTTTTGAAAGTTTATTATTCAAATCAGGTCAATCTAATTGGAAGATGCTATGTTGGAATTAGTCAACAAATGGAATGAAAGAATTAATATAGCCAATGTCTTTATTTAATAGAAAACTAATATGAAATGAGAAATAAAATTATGAATATAAACTGAACTATAATATCTTTCATCTAATATGAAATGAGTGGACCAATTTTACAATTCATTAGCCATGTTGGAAAAAAGTTATTTTAGTTATTATCTCACCATAGGACAACTATATTCACAGGACCTCAAAGTAGGCAATCTGAATCATTCTCTTTGGATGAGACTTACCATAACTGTGTGTGTGAGTAGCACAATTTAATGAGTTTGCTAAAATATTGTACTAACTGCTGAAATAAAAGAGGTGATATAGAATGGTGAAAAAAATTATAAACTTTGTCATATAAATAAAGATTGTTGGAATTAGATATCTTTAGCAAACAGAAAAGAAGACCTGGAGGGTGAGACAAGGACATCATCAGTCTTAATATTTTCCTACTCCTTAAGTTCATTGCTATTCAATGCAACAATAACCACTTCTTTAATTATTTGACAACACATGCAGTCTTTCTGTTCAAGTTGTCTGAAAATCATTGATCCTAACATCAAAGTGTAGATGGCTTTGAAGGGCTGTCATGTGAAAGAAGAAGAATAATTCTCATTTTATGCTGGAGGGCAAAAGTAGAATAAATGGTTAGATGCACCAATGAGGTAAATTTTAACTTATATATTAAATTAATATCACACAATTTAGCCCATTATCTATAATATTTAACCAAAGGTTACCTACATAACTACTTTCAATCACACAATATAAAGTGGATTTTTGTTTATGTAGAAGTAGTTTCACTAATATCCAATAGTGCCCACCTAATATCTCACTAATGGACATCCATTAGTGAGATCTCACTAATATCCATTAGTGAGATATTAGTTTCACTAATATCCATTAGTGCTCATTTCAAATCTTAAGGCTGTAATATTTTAATTTTTAAGAAAAAACAATTTGTCAAAGTTTTTTTCTACGTTAAAATATCCCATTAATTATATAATTACTTTAATCGACTTTTTATCAGATCTGAGATGCAGATTAAACAGAAAGTAAACATCAATCAATTGATATCCATCGATTTCTATTTTCTTATGTTTTGTTTAATCTGTATATCATTCAGTGGTCAGTTACCGTTAAAATTGATATTATTACTCTGAGTTATCAATACTTGTTTCATAGCATTCACTGGCTCAAATTGCTCTATTAAATTAGAGAGGATAAAAGAAACTTCACACCTTCAAAATATCTTGCAATTCTGTAATTCTTATCACTAGCATTATTTTAAATAAAGTACTTCTTAAACAATAATGATAAAGTGCCTATTTGATCCTGAAAGAGAAGTACATAAACTCATTATTCATTAATTAATTCATAATCTAACAGGAATTAGTGCCTGGAGGAAGTTAAATCTGAGGAGTCTAAAGTAGAATGCACTATCTCATACAGCAGATTCAGGCATGGCAATGATGTTGGGGCTGTCAAACTGGCTAGGCTATTGTTAAAGATACAGATCAAGAAGAGAAAATTCAGGTAAACTTAGTTTTTTCTACAATTTTGCTCCAGACATGCCTGTAAACAATTTTTTAGTAATTTTTTTCTATAGTAATAACACTTAACATGAGATCTACCCTCTTACTGAATTTTAAGTGTACCATACAGTGTTGTTAACTACATGCACAATTTTGTAGAAAACATCTCTAAAATAAAGAGATTAATATCGTGTAACGAAAACTTTACACCCATTGAACATCAATTCCTTCTGATATGGTTTGGATGTTTGTCCCCTCTCCAGATCTCATATTGAAATGTGACTTTTAGTGTTGAAGGTGAGTTTAATGGGAGGTGTTTAGGCCTAGTGGGAGGGTGGGTTCCCTAATAAATGGCTTAGTGTCCTCTCTGTGGTAGTTAATGAGTTCCTGCTCTGTTGGTTCACAAGAGAGTTGGTTGTTTAAAAAGCCTGGAACCTCTTCCCCCAGACCCCATACTCCCTCCCTCTTATCCCTGTTTTGCTTTGTGACATGCCTGCTCCTGCTTTAACTTCCACCCCTAATAAAAGCTTCCTGAGGCCTCACCAGAAGGCAAGCAGATGCCAGCGCTATGCCTCCTGTACAACCTGCAGAACCACGATCCAATTAAACCTCTTTTGTTTATGAATTACCTAATCTCAAGTATTTCTTTATAGCAGTGTAAAAATGGACTAACACAGAAAATTGGTACAAAGGAGGGGTGTATTGCTATAAAGGTACCTGAAGATGTAGAAGAGGTTTTGGAACTGGGTAACAGGAAGATGTTGGAAGACTTTGGAAGACTCAGAAGAAAACAGGAAGATGAGGGAAAGCTTGGAACTTCTTAGATACTAGTAAGATGGTTGTGACAAAAATGCTGATAGAAGTATGGACAGTGAAGTTCATGCTGATGAAGTGTAATAGTTCATTCTCTCATTTTTATGAAGAAATACCTGAGACTGAGTAACTTATAAGGAAAAGAAGTGTAATTGTCTCATGGTTCACAGGATGTACAAAAAGCATAGTGGTTGCTGCTTCTGTGGAGGCCTCAAGGAGGCTTCCTTTCACGGCAGAAGGCAAAAGTGTGAGGAGGTGTCTCACAGGGTGGGAGCAGAAGTAACAGAGACATAACCCATGAGGTGTCACACACTTGTAAACTACCAGATTTTGCAAGAATTCACTCACTATCATGAGGACAACATCAAGGGGATGGTGTTAAACCACTCATGAGAAATTCACCCTATGATCCAGTAACTTCCCACCAGGCCCCACTTCCAACACTGAAGATTACAAATTAACATGAAATGTGAGTGAAACATCCAAACCATGTCACTCCACCCCTGTCCCCCAAAATCTCATGTCCTTCTCACATTGCAAGATGCAATCATACCTTCTCAATAGTCCTCTAAAGACTTAACTCATTTTGGCATTAACTCAAAGTCCCAAAATCCCAAAGGAATACATCTAGAGATGAATTCCTTCTGCCTATGAGACCATCCAATGAAAACAAGTTATTTACTTCCAATATACAACGAGGGTACCAGCATTGGGTAAATATTATCATTATAAAAGAGAGAAATGAGCCAAAAGAGAGGGGCAACAGGCCCCATGCAAGTTCAATACCCAGCAGGGCAGTTATTAAATCTTAGAGCTCCAAAACAATCTCATGTGATTCCATGTTCCACACCCAGGGCACACTGCTGTAAGTGGTGGGCTCCCAACGCCTCGGGCAGATCCATCCCTGTGAGTTTGCAGCATTCAGTCTCTAAGGCTTCTCTCACATGCTTGTATTGAGTGCCTGTGGCTTTTCCAAGTTCAGGGTGCAAGCTGTTGTTGGATCTACCATTCTGAGATCTAGATAATGGTGCCCTTCTTCTCACAGTTTCACTAGGCAATGTCCCTGTAGGGAATCTGTATGGGAGCTCCAACTCCATATATCACCTCTGCACTGACCTAGTAGAGGTTTCCCTCGAGGACTCTGCCCCTGTAACTGGCTTCTACCTGGACATCCAGGCTTTTTCATACATCCTCTAAAATCTAGGTGGAGGCTCGCAAGCCTCAACTCTTGTACACTGTATATCTACAAGTTTAAAACCACATGGAGTTGCCAAGGCTTAGGACTTGTACCCTCTGAAATAGTGGCTTGAGCTGTACCTGAGTCCCTTTGAGTCACTGCTGGAACTGGAGTAGTCAGGTTGCAGGGAGCAGTGTCCCAAGGCTGCACAAGGTAGCTGGGCCCTGCAACGGACCTGGGAAATCATTCTGCTCTCCTAGGCCTCCGTGTCTGTAATGGGAGGAGCTGGGTCTTAGGTCTCCGAATAGGCCTTTTTCCCATTGTCTTGGCTATGAGTACTCACCTTTTTTTTAGTTATTCAAATTTCTGCAGCCCACTTGAATTCCTGCTCTGAAAATTGACTTTTCTTTTCTTTCACATTGCCAGGCTACAAGCTTTCCAAACATTTATGCTCTACTTCCTTTTTTTAACATAAGCTCCAACTTATTATTTGCTCCTGCATCTGAGCATAGGTTATTAGAAATAGCCTTATCACTTCTTAAACACTTTGCTGCTTTGAAATGTTTTTACTCTTTGGAAGATCTACCATTCTGGAGTCTGGAGTGCAGTGTCCCCTTTCTCACAGGTGTTCCCCATATCCCACCTGCTCCAGCTACAGCCACAGCTCAAAGGGCCCCAGGTACAGCTAGGGGACACAAGCTGTAAGCCTTGGCGGCTTCCACATGGTGCTAACTCTGTGGTCACACAGAATACAAACATGAAAAAGGCTGGCAGCTTCCCCCTAGATTTCAAAGGATGCACTAGAAAACCTGTGTGCACAGGTAGCAGCTTGGTGCAAGGGCAAAGCCCCAAATAGAGACTCTACTAGGGTAGTGCTGAGGGGAAATGTGGGGATGGACCCTACACACAAAGCCCTTCCCAAGGCATTGCCTAGTAGAGCTGTGAGAAGTGGACTGCTGCTCTCTAGATCTGAGGATAGTAGATCCACTGGAATCTACTTACACCTTGTACCTGAAAACGCCACAGGCACTAAATTCCAACCCTTGAGAACACCATGGGGGTGTACCCTGCAAAGACATGGGGAGGGGATACCAGAGGCTTTGGGGATCCACTAATTTCACTAGTGTGCCCTGGATGCAGGAAATGGAGTCAAGGAAGAAGATTTTGGAGCTTTAAAATGTTAATGTCTTCCCTGTTGCGTTTCAGACTTGTTTGGGCCTGTAGTCCCTTTCTTTTAGTTGATTTCTTGCTTTTTAAATGGCGATATTTACACAATGCCTGTACCACCATTATATCTTGGAAGTATATTATTTATTTATTTATTTCCAGGCTTATAGGTTGAAGAAACTTGTCTTGAGTCACAAAGACGTTTTGAGTTGATAGTGGAAGGAGTGAAAACTTTAAGGGACTAGTGGAAAGGGATAATTGGATTTTGCAATGTAAGAAGCACACGAGATTTGGAGAGTCCAAGAAAGAATGATGTGATTTGGATGTTCGTCACTTTATGTTGAAACATGACCTCCAATGTTGGAGCTGGACCTAGTGTGGGGAGTTTTGGTCAAGGAGCAGATAGCTCAAGAACAGCTTGGTGCCCGCCTCATGGTAATGAGTAAGTTCCTGCTCTGTTGGTTCACAAGAGAGCTTATTGTTCAAAGAGCCTGGGACCTCCCTCCTCATTTCTTGCTCCCTGTCTCCCTCTCTTGCTATGTGGCATGTCTGCTCCTGCTTTACCTTCTACCATGAGTAAAAATATCCCTGAAGCCTTAACAGAAACTGAGCAGACACTGCTGCCATGCCTCCTCCATACCCTGTAGAACAGTGATACGATTAAACTTCTTATCTTTATAAATTATTCAGTCTCAGGTATTCCTTCATAGCAATGCGAAACCAAACTAACACACCTCCATTTCCCTCTCCTCCTGGTCCTTAGCTACCATCATTCTACCTTCTATTTCTATAAATTTGACTATTTTAGATATAATGTATGAGTGTAATCATGCATTATTTATTCTAGAATACTGTCCTCCATGTTCATACATGTTGTTACATATGGCAGGATGTCTTTATTTTTTAAATCTTAATAATATACCATTTATGTATATACCACATTTTGTTTATTCATTCATCCGCTGATGGACATTTAGGTTGTTTCCATATCTTGGTTACTATGACTGATTCAATGAACAGGGCATGTATCTCTTTGAAATCAACTGACTTTAGTATTTTGGGATATTCCCAGAGTAGGGATTCTTAGATCTTATGGTAATTCTGTTTTTAACTTTGAGGAAGCTCCGTACTGTTTTTGCGAGTGCTGCAAGATTTTACATTCCTATCAGTGGTGTACAAGCTCCAATTTCTCCACATATTTGCTAGTATATTTTTGTGTGTTTTGAAATAAACTCATGTACATTCAGTCAACTAATCTTTTACAAGGGTGAATACACAAGAGGAAAATGATAGTCTTTTCAACAAACGGTGTTTGGGAAACTGGGTATCTACTTGCAAAAATGAAATTGGATCCTTATGCCATACACAAAAATAAACTCAAAATGCATTAAATATTTAAGAATTATGCCTGAAACTATAAAACTCCTTAAGGAACACTCTAGGGAAAAGCTTAATTGTTCTAGGCAATTATTTCTTGGATATGACATCAAAAGCACAAGCAACAAAGGGAGAAATATATAAGTGGGACTGCATTAAACTGAAGCGTTTCTGCGTAGCAAACAATCAATATAGGGAAAAGGCCACCTAAAGAATAGGAAAAAAAGATTTGCACACTATGGATCTTTTTTTGAGACGGAATCTTGCTCCGTCACCTGGGCTGGAATGCAGTGGCGCGATCTTGGCTCACTGCAAACTCCACCTCCTGGCTTCACGCCACTCTCCTGCCTCAGCCTCCTGAGTAGCTGGGACTACAGGCAAACACCACCATGCCCCACTAATTTTATTTTTTGTATTTTCTTTTCTTTTTTTAGCGGCTGCCCAAAGTGCTGGGATTACAGGTGTGAGTCAACACAGCCGGCCTCACTATGGATCTTTTCAGGGTTCAATAAAAATATATATAAATTACTCCTACAACTCAATTGCAATATAAGACCCCAATTTTAAAACTAGACAAAGGCTTTGAATAGACATTTCTTGAAAGTAGAAATACAAATGGCCAAAAAGTGCCAGACAACATACTCAATATCAGTAATTATCAGAGAAATAAAAATAATAACCATGAGATATCACCTTTCAGAAAGACTTTGTAATTTTTTTTATTCAATTACTGCTTTTTTAGTTACTGCTATGTAATGAAAAATATTTGGTTACTTCCTTTTTTTTTCTAGTATTTTTTCCCTGTGATCATTGCTGTTATACTCTGTTTAATTGGCAAGCTCAACACTGGGTAAGTATTAACATTTTGTCCATGTCACAATGAATTTGAAGTCCCTTAGAACAAAAGGAGTATAGCATAGTATTGAAAAACATAAAATCTAGAACTAGAATGCTTGTTAGTCAATCTTTGCTAAATACACTTTTCTCAGTCAAACTTTTGCTAGAAGCTGATAAAAGATAGTTTGAGAGTAGAGTTTCTGAATATGTTGTCAATTGAGGGAGCTCAACATGCGCTTTTAAAATAAAAGTAAAACATATGTTTTAATATCACTGGACAAGTGATTCTCATGACAAAAGGTATTCTTGGCATTTACATAAAACTATATGTGAGTAAAAAGAAGCAACACAATACTTCACCCAGGGTTTTATTTTCAAATGGGTTAAAAATAATTGTTAATCTGTACTATGCATTTTATACTAGGTGCTATTTGAAAAATTTTACATATTTCAATATAACATATATAATATATAATGTAACAAGATAGACATAATATAACAAAAGAAAAATATCATTAGCTTATGGTTAAAGAGAGACTCACATGGTAAGTGGAGGAAACAGGATGCAAAACCATGTAGACTGTCTTAATAAACCTTGTCCCTCATCACAAACTACACAAAACAATACAACTGCTTTTTGGGACATGGGCCTCTGAAAACTACTCCAGAGTCAGCTTTGCATATCAATCCCTTAAAATACTCCATGAAGGAAAGGTTCTGTGGTCAAGCATATTTGGGATCCTTCAGATTTTATTTCCCACAGAACCTTGGAATCTCAAAGAAACCAGCATATGAATGGGACTCTGAAAACTCCTTAAATAAAGGAATACCTTTGTGTGGGCTTATATCCACGTTTTCCAAATGTTGGTTTACAGAACCCCTGGAATAGTAACTATCAACCTTCCAGAAAATTTGCTACGATTTCCATGAATGCACATGGGGGTATTCTTATCTATAAAGTGCTGAGAAAATATTCTGGTGTCAAGTTAAAATGTTTCCCACATAACACTGAATAGGCAGAAGAATGTGTAACCTATAAAAATATAACTTGAATAATTTTGATGTTCTTCAAAAATTTATCCTCATTCCAAACCTGAGAAGAAAATATTCCTTTGCCTTTTTATCAGCGAGGCAATAATCTCGAGAAAATTAACTAACACACCATGATTCCACAGGCTATATACCTGCTCATTCCTCCTATAACTGTAAGGGGCAGTCTATCAATCATAGTATCATTATGCTTCTTATTTATCAAATATGAAGGATTTTTTTCTTTTTTAACCAGAACTCTGTTTTATAGAAGTGTTGACATTTTAAAGTTGCTCTAGTTCACTCCCATTTGCTGCATCAATGCCAGTTTCTCCAATTAGTCTGACAACACATGTACTCTCAGTAGTCAAGTTGTCTTAGAATCATTGATCCCAAGACCAACAGATAAGTACTGCTGATCTTCAAACCAGTGATCAGCATGGCTTTCCTAATTATAGTTGCCCTCTTTCCTTTTCATCTGTATGACACAAACATTATAACAGACTCGAATCATCTACCTAGAAGCTGTTGTCATTACTCATTAGAATTTCACATGCAAGGCCGGGCGCGGTGGCTCAAGCCTGTAATCCCAGCACTTTGGGAGGCTCAGGCGGGCGGATCACAAGGTCAGGAGATCGAGACCATCCTGGCTAACACGGTGAAACCCCGTCTCTACTAAAAATACAAAAAACTAGCCGGGCGAGGTGGCAGGCGCCTGTAGTCCCAGCTACTCGGGAGGCTGAGGCAGGAGAATGGCGTAAACCCAGGAGGCGGAGCTTGCAGTGAGCCGAGATTGCGCCACTGCACTCCAGCCTGGGCGACAGAGCAAGACTCCGTCTCAAAAAAAAATAAAATAAAATAAATAGAATTTCACATGCAAAAGGGTAAACAAGTCTACTGGTTTCCATCTTTAGGCTAAAAAGTCTTAGGAATAATTTATTTTGTAATTTGGCTGAATTTAAAATTGTTTCTTCCACTGTACTTGTTAGTTCACAGTGTACTTTTATTAAAAAGAAAATTAAAATTATTTACTAGTTTAATCATTTTATATGTTTACTAAATATATTTTCATTTCTTATCTATATAGCATAATACAGTCACTTAGAAATTATGATAATTTGACAATTAAATTAATCTGCAGTGGGTTTGTAGTACTGCTGAATACATTATTGCAATACAATTTTCTGTAGTTCCAAGTAATTGAAGATTGAACAAATGTGTACTAAGTATAGTATTTTTGGTCTGCTATTTGCCCAGAGTTAGTTATTTAATTATACACAGCATTAGATTACTAGGTAGGTTAAAACTCAAACTCCATGAGAAGCATTCTCAAGAATGAGATAATTGAAGCCTATATGGTCTCAGATATTTAGAGTTCTTTATTTATATAGATTACCAGCACATTATTATAATGTTTCTCTCTCTTGTTGCCTGACTTTTGATATTTTTAGTGCTTCTTCACACCACTAATAAAGGATGAACAACGACATATTAAACTTAGATTAGTCTAGTTGTTAGTCATTGGACCAGAGTCAGGAAAGTTCTACTGGAAACCCATAGCATACAAATTACAGCAATTTTCTTTTTGTAATGTCTTGGTCAGAGGAAAGCTCAATTTTTAAACCATACTTTAATTTCATGAATTATGTTTTTTATTAATTTTAACTAGTTATATTCTCTCTATTTCAGTGTATGTTAACTATTACTAATTTTTATTTCTATAACTATGTTTTAAAAATTTTATCTCCCAGAAAGAATTCCAGACTACGGAATTTAAAATATATTAAGTTCCATATAAATATGGGGTAGGACTAGCGCTCCTTTTTTATGCCCTGTACTATTTTCTGTGAATATATTGCTAAACATTTTTATAACTTAAATCCACACTGGAATCTAAATAAAATAGTTAACATTTTTCACTCACATATTGAAAGTGTTTCTAGAAATACTCTAATTTAAAATACTTAATTTAAAAACTCTAATTTAAAATACTTAATTATTTACATACTCTAATTTAAAATACTTAATTATTGACATGGACCTTCTTCACTCTGGTTTACAAAAGCTTGGAAAAGACATCTAGGAAATACACGGGAAGATATTTATTCCATTGGCATATGCCCCTACCCTCCACTCTTGCTTGATCAAAGCCTCTTCATGCATTGTCCCCACAACCAGAATAATCAACCTCTATGCCTTACAAGACTTCAGAGCTACATCTTGTCCATTCAATCAAACATGAAGGACTTTATTTCTACATGTATTCAAAGATTATAGAATAGGGCTCAATAAAATAAGCAATTTCCTAATATAAGTGCAAGGAACAGTGCATATATTTCTTAGTCATGTAATTAAATAATTGCCACCTGACTAAGAGCAACTGTGGTAAAAACTACCCTTTGTGTAGCCAGATACCATACAAGAGATAAAGTTTGAGAAAACCCTGTTTCAGTTGAGCACAGGCTCAGTAGTTAACTAACTATATACTAGACACTAAGTGTATAAGGTATCATCTTGCAGCCACTTCAATTTTTATTTTCAGAAATAATTCTTCCTTTACTCACATAAACAGTAAATAAACTCAAGAAAAAATGTCAAGGCACATATATTTAAAAATGATAAGTTTGGATAGAATTCACCTTTACGAAACATTCTAAACACATTAAAAATAATCAAATAAACACATATACGATTAGTCTACGGATGAAAAATAACTCCCTTCTATCTCAGACTTTCCTGTATCTATATCTATAAAATCTATACCTGCAGAAACTACATAGTAGACCACTACCTCTCTTTTCTGACCTAAATTGAAAAGAAGGTAATATTTTTTTCTATTACTCAAGAATAAGAGATATTAAGAAAACTTAGATTAGGACCCTGTTTCTACAAGTAAATTTACAGAAGTGTAATAATAAGGAAAGGTTTAATGAAGCAGTCTGCAGGTAGGATTTTGTTGTTTGCTTTTAAGAGAAAGAAGACTTAAAATTATTTTGGAAATAAACACTTCAAATATAATTGCAATGTTTTATCTCTAAAGTTGCACCCTACAAACATTGTAATGTTAATTAATATTCACTCAATGGTAAACACTTAATTAAACCAGATGTCACTGCCAGGTGCCTTAGTAGAAGATACATGCCCTCTGAAGCACAAAGTAGTTGTTTTGTATTTTTGTTTGCGCCAAAATATATAAAATATAAGATTCCATATAAAAATCTAGATTTTCCACTTTTCTTGATAAATGAGAGTATTTGGCAATGGCAATATCGAGCTTGCATTGCCATAGGCAGTCATCTGTTTGAACTGACTGCTTTGTCCCCTTAGCTGAATCACATACACTCTCTACTCACAATCCTTCCCCCATGTCTCGGCATATTTTGTTTATTACAGGATCCAACTAATTTGAATTTCCTATATTTGCTCTATTTTACCAGAACATATTTTCATGATAAATATGTATACATTAGTTAAATCACAGTTCTTGTTTTTACCATATTGCAATAGAGCTCCAATTCATAGAAATAGATCAATAGTTTAAGTGGTTTACTGAAAAATAAACTCCGAAGAATTTTTAAAGCAAAAGTTTTGTTAAGCAAGAACTTCTGGGAATTTTTTTAAACAAGAATTTGGTAAGCAAGTAAGGTCAATTAATGCTGAAAAGAATGGTATTACCTTTGATGAATTTGTGTAAAGAAAGTTAATGAAGGTAACAGTAGTTAATAACTGTATGGTGAGTCTTAAATCCCATGTACTCCTCAGGTTGAACATTGACATGAGAAAACCTGATTTACAGTTTTAAAGTTAAATGTTCCCTAAATTAACAGACTTCACCACAGTATTCAGGAAATTGGGCATCTTGATATGTAGGTTATAAGTGATTTTGCTTAATTAGGATTTTCTGTACTTTGCAAAATTTTATAAGTACATGTTTATTATATGAAATAAACATTTTAAAATTGCATCATTATATATCATATGTTGGAACATTCTTGTATAGTTATCTAACCAAATACTATCATCTATAAAGGCAGTCGTTCTTGCTTCATATTTGATTTTTGAAATTAGGTAAGATTAAAGCTAGATAATATTAATTATTTATAATAATGTAACTAACTTGACCTCTTGTTTTTTTATTAGTAAAAGTCAATAGCTAAATAGGATTTTTTGAAACAGTATCTAAAAATCTTGCCACCAACATCAGAAACATTGAAAGACAGTTGAGATCATAATTTATTTGTCTGTTCTTCTGCCTTTATAATTTTATTTAATGAGATAATAACACAAATATATCTTTGTTAATAGTGGAATTCAACATAAGCTCTCTTTTTCATTATTGAATCATCATTTGCAAAAGAAAATGGTAGATTTTCTTTCATCAAGTGATTGGATTTAACTTAAAATTTTATCATAAAACCATAATTTTATTATTTACAAATAACTTAATTGAACTTATGCTCAGTGTGAATAACTAGAAAAAACTCTCTAATGCTTACATGAGAAAACAAATATATGTCATGATTATATTTCTTTTTGAATATTACCTTTTAAATATGCTTAAATTAACAACATGCTATCAAGTTTATTATTATATAAGCATATATAATAACTTTAAAAATGAAGGCTTTAAACTATAAACTGTATCCAAAATATTGAGAAAAAGTATGATAAATAATGCAAAGTCCTCTGTCTAAAATATAGTAATATAATTTTGTGAAGTAAGCCATTACTAAATACAAAGAGACACTCTTCTTCACAACAGAAAATTGGTTGTGCAGACTGAACAATGACATTTCCTGCCTTTCTAGTGATAATTGTTTGCATTAATGTGGCAGCATATACGGGTAGAAATCTAGGTGCTGCCAGATTTCTACAGGTGCTACAACCCTGCCAAAATAACAGGGTTGTAGAGCAGATCAGATTCTGTCTCTCCATCATTGATCTCCACTTGTTCCTTTCTCTGGTATCCATATTTGTGAGAACTATCTTGCTTTTCTGCTTTTCCCTTAATTGTTCTTACTATGATTAGCCATAAGTTTTAATTTAATAATAGCCAGTGTTAACCCTTGAATAAAAATTTTCTACTTAAATTTTATTTTTAGACCTATTTAGATTCTTGAAAAACGATTGAGCTTAACAAAGATGAGAACAACAAAAAACTTTGTTCCTTTGAATGGATTGTTTACTGATACTTACTGTATTAGAAATCTTAGGCCGGGCGCGGTGGCTCACGCCTGTAATCCCAGCACTTTGGGAGGCCGAGGCGGGCGGATCGCTGCTGTCAGGAGATCGACCACGGTGAAACCCCGGCTCTACTAAAAATACAAAAATTAGCCGGGCGTTGGGGATGCCTGTAGTCCCAGCTACCGGGAGGCTGAGGCAGGAGAATGGCGAACCCGGGATGGGAGTTTGCAGTGAGCCAGATCGCGCTTACTGCACTCCAGCGCCTATGAGCAGAGCCCAGACTACCCCAAAAAAAAAAAAAAAAAAAAAAAAAAGAAATCTTACTGATAAAGTTTAAACTGTATTTATTAATTCACTTTAAGAGTATATGTAAACATTCACATGACAAGCACACCATTTTAAAATTAGAAGAGTTGCAATGTTTTATGTTTCCAGAAATATTTTTAATATTTGACTTCATAAATGACAACTGGATTCTCATATTTACTTCTATGCTCCATCAATTGCAATCTCATATGTCATGCACTCCCTGGAGAACACCACTATATATTCATGAAAAAAACAGTGAAAAGATTAAACAACATCCAAGTGGCCTTTTGAAAATAGTTTGACCTTGGAAACCTCCTGAAAGAGTCTTGGAGACAGCTATGGGTATCCACACACCACTCTTGATAACCACTGGCCTAGATGTTTTGACTTTACACCTTTCAAAGCATCAAAATATACGTTTTAAGCTGTAACTATACCAATTAGGCTCCCTTGAAGTTTCAACTACAGAAAATACATTCATCCTTATTCATAATGTAACATGAAGAGTGGAAGGAAAGAAAGGTTCTCCAATTCCTTCAATATTCACTAGCAACATTTTTACTATCGTCAAAATTACATGAACTCAGCTACCAGTTACAGTAATGTAAACAGAACACATGAACTAATTGACAAGTAAATAATAGGCACTACTAATAGTTGGTCATGACAAGTAAGGTCCTAAGCACTCTAAAACTATCAGCTCATTAAATAATGTAATATTGTTAGAGATAAAGAATGCTAACAATGACAGAGCTGAGATTTGAACCTCATATCAGCCTGAGTCCAAACCTTGCCATCCATTTAGGGGAGCTCTTTCTACACTTTAGTCATATTCCATACAGAATTGCCTAATGTCTGTATGATAACAGCAATAACATAATTAATAGCTATTCGCTTAGTGCAACATACACTAACAAGTCACAGTCTCATAAAAGTAAGAAATATAATCGTATTACAATTTTTTCTATAGGCATACAACTAAACCAACCCTTTCGAAGATTTTGCATGCAGGATTTCAGGTCCGTGATGAACTGGTGAAAACAGTAAGGGCTTAAGTGCACAATAATTAGACAAACTGGCAAGTAATTGCAAGAACCAGGAGAACAAAAGCATCAAAGTTCTCTACAGATAAAAATGTCACAGAAATAAAAAAAATTCAGGATATGAGGTCAGGAAAAAAAAAAAAAAAACTGGCTTATAATCCAAAATCAGCTGAAGACACAATGTCTTTTTGCTTTAAATGAAATTACTTAAGTCATCTATCCACATTGCATAGAAGATCAAACCCTCCTGTGAGACTACAAACAATTCCTGGAAATCTATATTATGTATAATCATTCCTTTAAAACTGTGCTGAAGATGAACTCAGAGAATGTGTGGGACCCAGCGTGAGCTCCCTCTCTGGAGCAACACCATCACATGTTCTCCAGGCATCTCCCTATACTAGCATGAGGGCCTGTGAGTTTTTAGGTGCTTTCCTATGGGTAGGGTTGCAGGGCCAGAGGGAGAATGTTAACTGTTGGGATTCTCTCTCATTTAACCTTTCCTTGCACTGGGAGTCCTCTCCCGGATCCCAGCCAATCTGGTCCCAGCTAGCTGCTTCTCCTCCGTCTTCTTTTGTGACTCTGGAGTTTTCTATCATTTCTCCATCAAATTACAGTGTTCTATCGTAGATGCTTTATTCAAGGTGTGGCTATCTGCTTGCTATATCGGTTCTTCTTTGTTGATGCAGTGAATATCTGATGCCTCTCAGCCATCCTGAAGCTACTACTCATCTCACTCTATTAAGATCATTAGGCCGGGCACGGTGGCTCATGCCAGTAATCCCAGCACTTTGGGAAGCGGAGGCGGGTGGAACACGGGGTCAAGAGATTGAGACCATCTTGCCTAACACGGTAAAAACCCCGTCTCTACTAAAAATACAAAAAAAAAAAATTAGCCAGGTGTGGTGGTGGGCGCCTGTAGTCCCAGCTACTCGGGAGGTTGAGGCAGGAGAATGGCGTGAACCTGGGAGGTGGGGCTTGCAATAAGCCGAGATTGCACCACTGCACTCCAGCCTGGGTGACAGAGCGAGACTCCGTAAAAAAAAAAAAAAAAAAAATCTATTAGGTCCATTTGGTCTAGAGTGCAGGTGAAGTCTGAGGTTTATTCATTGATTTTCTGTCTGAATAATTTGTCCAAAGCTGAAAGTGGAGTGTTGAAGTCTCTGGTTATTATTGTACTGGGGTCTATCACTCTCTTTAGATATAATAATATTTGCTTTTTATATATGGGTGTTCCAGTATTGGCTGCATGTATATTTGCAATTGTTATATCCTCTTGTTGAACTGACCACTTTTTAAAGCATAAAATAAACTTTTTGTCCCATTTTATAGTTTTTGTCTTGAAATCCATCTTGTCTGATATAATTATAGCTGCCCTTGCTCTTTTTATCTTTCATGTTTGAAGGGTGTTTTCATTGAACACACTTTTCAGAATGAAATGTTTTTATTTCCTTCATCATTATAAGTATGTCGTATCACTCTCTTCTGACCTATAAGGTTTGCACTGAGAAATATGCTTTTAGATGTATTGGAGTTCCATTGTATGTTATTTCTTTTTATCTTGCTGCTTTTAGGATTCTTTCCTTGTCCTTGACCTTTGGGAGTTTGATTATTTTGTGTCTTGATGTGGTCTTATTTGAATTAAATATGCTTGGTGTTTTATAACCTTCATATACATAAATATTGATGTTTCTCTAGGTTTGGGAGGCTCTTTGTTATTATCTCTTTGGATAAATTTTCTACCCTGATCTCTCTCTCTCTCTGCTTCCTCTTTAAGGTAATAACTCTTAGATTTGACTTTTTAAGGCCATTTTTTAGATCTTGTAGGCATACTTCAGACTTTTTTATTATTTTCTTTTGTCTCCTCTGACTGCATATTTTTTGGTAGCCCGTTTCAATCTCTCTAATTCTGTATTCTGCTTGATTTTGCTACTGAGAAACTCTGATGCATTCTTCAGTATATCTATTGTGTTTTTCAGCTCCAGAATGTCTGCTTGATATTTTAAAATTATTTCACCTCTTTGTTACATTTATCTGATAAGACTGAATTTCTCGTCTGTGTTATCTTGAATTTTGTTGAGTTTCCTCAAAATAGCTACTTTTATTTCACTGTCCAAAAGGTCAAATATCTCTGTCTCTGTAGGATTTGTTTCTGGGGACTTTTTTAGTTTGTTTGGTGAGGTCATGTTTTCCTGGATGGTCTTAATGATTGTGGATGTTTATGGGTGCCTGGACTTTAAAGAGTTAGGTATTTATTGTAGGCTTCACAGTCTGGGCATGTTTGTACCCATCCTTCTTGGGAAGGCTTTCCAGGTATTCAAAGGGAATTGAGTTATATGATCTAAGTCTTTGGTCATTGCAGCCATATCTGTGTTAGGGGGGCCCAAGCCCAGTAATGCTATAATTCTTGTAGACTTATAGAGATATTCTCCTGGTGGTCTTGTGTAAGATCTGGAATAATTTTCTTAATTAGCAGGCAGAGACCCTTGTTTTCTTCCCTTACTTTCCCCGAAAGAAATGGAGTTATTTCTTTGTTCTGTGCTGCCTAGAGCTGGGGAAGCAGGGACACTACACCAACTTTCCTGTGGCCACCATCAGTGGGGCTGTGCTGAGTTGGACCCAAAGCCAGCACAATACTGGATCTCATCAAAGGCCCATAGTGACCACTGACTCACTACCGCCTATGTTCATTTAATGCCCAAGGGCTCTATAATCAGGTTGCAAATACAGCCAGGTTTTGTTCTTCCGTTCAGGTGGCAAGTTCCCTCTGGTGTCAGGCAGGACCAGGGATGCCATCTGGGAACCAGGGCCTAGACTTGGGATATTTAGGAATCTACCTGGTGCTCTATTCTATTGTGACTGAGTTGGCTCCCCAGTCACAAGACAAAGTTCTTTCTACTAATCCTTCCCATTTCCTCAAGCAGACGAATCACTCTCTGCAGCCCCTACTGACCCAGGCCCACAGTGACTACTTCCTTGCTACTACTGATGTTCACCCAAGGCCTAAGGGCTCTTCGGTCAGTTTGTGATGAACACTTCCCATCTTGATTCTCTCTTCTCAGCGTAATAAGCTGCCCTCTGGCCCAGAGCATGTACAGAAATGCCATCCAGGAGTCAAAGCCCACAATCACAGATGCCAGGAATGTGCTTCCTGCTCTGTCTCACTGTGGCCAAGCTCATGCCCAAGCTTCAAGACAGAGTCCCCTTCACTCTTCCCTCTTCTTTCCTCAAGTATAAGGGGTCTCTCCACTTAGTCACTGTAGCTGGGAATGTGTTGGGTCACACCTAAATCCAGCATGGCTCTGAGTCTCACCCAAGACACATAGTTAAGTACTGCCTGGCTACCACTGCTTATTTTTGAAAGCCCAAGGGCTCTTTAGTGAGCAGGTGAGAAATTCTACCAAGACACAGTCCTTCCCTTTAGGGCAACAGGTTCCCTTCTAGCCCAGAGTGTGTACAGAAATATCCAGGAGCTAGAGTCTAGAACATGGGCTTTAGGACTCTGCCTGATGCCCTATCCTACTGTGGGCTGTACTGGTATCTAAGTTGCAAGACAAAGTCCTCTCTCCTCCTCCCTTTCCCCTTCTTAAGTGGAAGTAGTCTCTCCTGGAGCTGCATGCTGTGCTCCCTGGAGTTGGCTGAGGAATGGCACAAGCACTCATCTGGCTGCACCAGCTGGTGTCTTACTATATCACGTGTACTCCAAATCACTGGCTCTGAGACCAGCACAGTACCAGGGCTTGCCCAGAAATTGCAGTCCTTGTGGCAGTAGACAACCTTTTTCATTTATTTAGGACGCTAGATCACTTTAGCCCACAGTGGAAGGGCTTTCTGGAACTCAAGTTCTGACCACTGAGATGGGCAATTCTCTTCTGGCTAGAGTTGGTCTAAATGCTCCCTCTGTGGATGCTGGCTGGCTGAGTTCTTCTTGAGTTTGCTTTCTGCTGTGACAGCGCCACACTAAGTTCCAAGACAAAGTTCCACAACCACCGCACTCTTCCTTTTCCAAGCTAACATATTATCTGTCCATGCCATGTGGCCACTCCTGGCCAAATTGCTTTAGGATTGTAATGTAGGCAATTCAAGACTGTCTCCCCTACCCTCTTCAGTGCCTTTTCCTTAATACAATGTTAAAACCAGGTAAGGTGATTGCTCTCTTGAATTTTGGTTCTTATGAAAGTATTTTTTGTGTGGATAGTTGTTCAATCTGGTGTCACTGAGGGAGTGGGAGGACAATTGCTGGAGCCTTCTACTCAACCATCTTATTCCAAATGCCTAATTATTTGTTTTTAACTTAAAAAATTCCCTGATGAATATTCTATTTTCTAGAAAATTCTGTGACAGAAAATAAGAAATAAAATTTGACAAAATCACTATATTTTCTTAGCACTGATAAAGAAAAATTAATAAAACTACTTAATTGAAGTTTTCTAATGCCTCCCACTCCAAGCCTTTATCAACCCTAAACCTACCTTTTTTGTTATTTGTATTCTCACGGCACTTTGCCTCACTTTTCTGTGTTGGATTTATTTTCTGGCTTGTAATAAAATATTTAAATATTAAAAAGGATATATCTTCTATCACAAAGATACCTGGAGTGGCAGAACTGGCCTCCCCTGCATGCCTTAGGTAGGTCTATGCACAAAGCAGACACTGAATCTATTTGCAACAAAAGAATTAGAACCCTCATTTTAAAAACAGCTTCTACAAAACTCCTGGAATGCAGTGTCTAAGCAAGAGGCATCATATTGTCCTCTGACAAATACTTTGTTGAACAGACAGGAAAAGATAAACAAATTTTTATGTATATGTGTTTAGCTGTTTTGAGGTGAAGTTTTGGTTCCATTTGCAACTTTACCATATTGTATATAATGAAAAATAGACTTTATAACAGATAATAGATTTGCTATCCTGCTTGTGTTGTATCTAAGTGTGATCATCTGCACTTTAAATATAAGATCAAAAAATGTTTAAATGTAATATCTTTTACCTTAGGACATTTTTAACTATAGAAAATGAAATCTGATTTTAAAATATAAGTTCATAGGAAGAAACATTTTATACATAAGCAATAAAATTGTTTGATTCTTGGTTATAAATACATTAGCTAATAACCTAATAGATGTGAATCATTATAACTGACATATAAAAGAAATATAAAAGTAAATGATTACATGTCATTGAGATTTTTCGAGCATAGTCTGTTCATTTTTTGAGTTACAATACTTATATATTAAGTATCTTTTAAGAAATAAGCTATATATTTTAATTAGAAACAAGTCATTTTAACATGTGCATATTGATGTATCAATAGCTTGTTCTCTATGTCTATTTTATTCACACCATCCAAAAAAGCTGTGTACTTAGAGATAATGTTCTAATTAACGAAAATGAAGCTAACCTATTTAACTCTGAATCCGGATGCAAAGTGTTGTGGCAACCAGCATAAGAGAGCGTGTATTTAGTGTGTGTAGAAGTTGGTTAGAAATATACACTCATTGCAAATGAAAATAAGATGAAAATCTAGAAAGATAAAGCTTGAAAGCTTGACTAAGTTTTTCTTACGTGTAAACTTGATAATAAAAAAAGATTGAATATTTCTGTTTTGTTCTAGTTACATAAGCAATCATAATGATATATCCCATGTGTTTGTTGATTTATTTGTCAGAAGTAATACTCCTACATGCAAGAGATTTACTGTAAATTATTAACGTTTTATTTTATTGAAGTACACTTTATATCATTAGCTTATTAAAAATAATTATTGTCTTTCTCATTCATGATTGATAATATATAACACTATGACATGAATAAAAAAGAACCTGTCAAATCATTTCTCACCTTAACATTGTAAATAAGTTAATCAGTTGATAAATAAGAAATAAAAGGAATATGTTAAAAACATTTCTCATTTTAGTGAAACTTTCAATGATAGTTTCTGAAGCAATTTCAAATGGCATATATTATCTTACATATTAATGGAAATATGATTGGTTGTTTTATGAGTACATCAAGAATATGACTCTGAAAATATGACACCTTTTAAAATATAAGTATAATGATTCTCCCATTTCTTTTTTTATAATTACTCATTTATTTAATTATATTTTAAGTTCTGGGAAACTTGTGCAGAACGTGCAGGTTTGTTACATAGGTATACATGTGCCATGGTGGCTTGTTGCACCCATCAACCCATCATCTGCATCTCCATTAGGCATTTCTCCTAATGCTATCCCTCCCCTTCCTCCCTACCCGCCAACAGGGCCTGGTGTGTGATGTTCCCCTCCCTGTGCCCATACGTTCCCATTGTTCAATTCCCATTCATGAGTGAGTATTTTCCTATATCTATGCTTATTTCTACTTTACTATATGGTAAATAATATTTTATACTTTCTATATTTTATCTTATGTAATATGTTTCAACTTGTAGAATTATTTCTTATGTTATTTGTATAGGAATATACAAGAAATATTTGAAGTTATACTGATGTTGAATAATGTGCAATCAAAACATTGTATCTTTTTTTCTCCTCAAATGTATCTAACATTGAAAAAGCTATATTTCAGATTTTTATATGTCTATATATGCACGTAATTACACTATGATATTTATTTATTTTCAGGTAAATGTTATGACATTTTCATCCTTTTATATTATTTAAAAAATTCAAATGTTCAAATAATGTTCAAATTGATAGAGCTATTTTTTTCTCTTTACATATTTAAAGGGTAATATTGTCTTTCTAAGCCTCCTCCAAGGTAGGGATAATACATTACTAGCCCTGTGAAAGATATAGTATACTAACAAATAATAATTAAGTGATTATTCCAAAATGATCTACCTAATTAATAGCAAAGACAAAAACTTATCTCCTGATTTCTAAGTTCGGCATGTTGGAACTCATCATTCACTTCTTCCTAGTATATACAAAATTTATTTCCGAAATGGTATAGCCAGAAGAAAACATAAATGATTTCTTTAAACAATAAAAATATTACATTATGTGAAAATTTTAAATAAGGAAATACTATAGTTAATTTTTAAATGAAACTCTAAGCATGCTATTAAAATGGTTAATAGTTTTGTGTTCCTTTTGTATCTCATTTATTAAATATTGAGAAAATAAAATTATGAAAACAGAGTTAACATATTTTCACTAATAACAACAGACACCAGATAACAGATATCTTTAGAATCCTTAGACCAATCAAATCACACAAAATCTAGCAGTCTAAATTTTATGCTCAGCTAAACTATCATTCAAGTGTAAGCGGGAAATAAGAAATTGGTGGAGAATGATGTCAAAGTATATAAGCCAATAAAACAAAAAAAAACCCAATTACTTTTACAATAGTACCAAGTGAAAATATATATCCAAGAACCCACAAATATAAGTGGATAGAGAGAAAACACTGCTTTGTGATCCACAAGGTATCAGAATCTGTTTGAGAAAAGTGGACGGAAGCAAAGGCCATCTGATCAATGTGAAAACAGGAACACCAATAAATAAACAACAAGTACATTTTGGAAATTGTGTAGGGGAAAACAATGGGTCAACAGCATGTAGAGAATAGAAGAACTACAGTACTCCCATTTGTGAGATTCATGGCAAATACTGAAAAGGCTTGAGAAAGCTGGGGTCCTATAAATTCTTTAAGAAACAAGAATTTCTAACCAGGACAAAACCTCACAGTGAGGAAACATTATTGAGAGCTAAGACCAGATTGGCACCACAGGGAAAATAGAGGAAAGGAAAAGAGATGAGACAGCTAAAGAAGAGAAGGGGACTTAGAGGAAATTCTCACAAGAATAAGACCATATTTTTTTATATTGCTTATGAAAGTAAGAGAAGAGAAAGATCTAGAACTATTAAGGCAGAAGAACTGTCCCGAAACATCTCCCCAACTTAGAATTTCAGGTAAAAAATTTCACATAAATATCAGCAATGGAAACATGTGACTGCAAAAGTTAAAATTTTGACTCAATATTTCAAAATAAATGAAAAGGTATTGATAAAATGAAATAATCATATAAAATTAATTACTAAAATTATGCGTAATAGTATCACAGGATTCTAAATATATTTTAAAAGAAGTCTTCTCCTTTAGAGATACACACATAAATATTATGCATGATAAATGGTTGTATGTTTATAAAATGAAGCTAAATGATAGAGAAATGTGTGCTCATTATGCGCTTATGTCTTAATTTTTATATACGTTTGAAATTTCTTAAAAGGAAAAACAAATGGGTTAAATGTGAAATAAGAAAACTTTCCAGGTCATAAAAATAACAGATAAACAAAACAAAGACAAATTTATGAGGAGTGCTAAAATATTAAAAAGCATTCTGAAATAATTGCAGTAAGTATACGTGAACATATGTGAATATTTCACACGAAATGGAAATAAGATGTAAAGTTATTTAATGGGGATAATTGATAGGAGTTAAACCCAATGAGGAATTAGAACACAGCATCTAAAAATAAGAATAAATTAATTTTCACACCATTCCTATTTACCAAAATAGAAAAGCACACACTTTTCAAATATAATAAATATTTACCTATACTTTATTTAGGTGATAAAAAATGGTTTATAGTATTTAGCGTCCTGCATGATTTAAGCTTATTATATTATGGCCAATTTATGAGAGGATAATTTTCCAGGGACATTTTGTGCATTGATTGAATGTAAAAGGACTTTAAGCATCTCTTCAGAAGTCTGTAAGCTGGTATGTGTGCTCTTGGTAAAGGAAAGAATAGAAGAAAAGGAGCAGTCAATTTGTGAGTAGGGATAGCCCATGGAAGTCACAATCTTCCCTGGAAATTCAATAAAGAAAGTAACACTATATTTACAAAACAGTTCTTCTTGGTTTCTGATGTCAGATAGAGTGATTCTTAGCTCATAACTTTTGAGTAATGTGATGTAGGCCAACTATCTCTACCTGTATTTATTTATTTATTTATCTATTTATTTATTTATTTAGCGACGGAGTCTCGCTATGTTGCCCAGGCTGGAGTGGAGTGGCACAATCTTGGCTCACTGCAAGCTCCGCCTCCCGGGTTCAGGCTATTCTCCTGCCTCAGCCTCCAAACTAGGTGGGACTACAGGTGCCTGCCACAACGCCCGGCTAATTTTTTGTACCTTTTAGTAGAGACGGAGTTTCACTGTGTTAGCCAGGATGGTCTCGATCCCCTGACCTCGTGATCCGCCCGCCTCGACCTCCCAAAGTGCTGGGATTACAGGCCTGAGCCACTGCACCCGGCCAAATACCTCTACCTTTCTAAGGTTGAGTTGTCTCATCCTTGAAGTGAAGACAAGAGTAGAACCAGTCTTAGACAGGTCTTCATGTCCAGATGCATATGTAGCATTTAGTACAGTGTCTGCAAATTAAAAGTAGGCAAAAAGTGTTAGCTATGGTCATAAATTAGAAATAATACACAAATCTCTGATATAGAACAAAATGTGTATACAAATTCTAATTTTAAAAAATCCCCTCAAACAATTTAATTCTATCTAATGATTTAATTTGTCTGTGGATTAGAGAAATAAATAAGATTTATTTTAGTAGCAAATCTTTTTCAGATAAACAAAGGAGATTTGGACATGAAAGTTATTCTTCCACTTATGAGTGGCTCTCTTATGTTGCTTTACATTCCATAATAGTAAAATAAATTTATCCTACATTAATACAAAATGCACAGAAAATTGAGAGATAAGGTATATAAAAACTGGATAGTGATTCTGAATATTTTCAAAATAATTTTTACTGCAAAATATTTTTTGTGAACCCCTGGGTAATTAAATTATGTCTATTATTCATGAGGACAAGTATCAGACACAATTAACACAATATTTTTTAATGAAGACATTATATTAGTTACAGTAGGAACTACTCATTGCAAAAACAGTCAGTACAAAATCTGTGAAGCAGGATTGGTTAAGACAATGATTGTTGCATGGAGGAACGCCTAGATCCAATCCCTATTGGTAGTCCACATGACACTATAGTTAAAATGCGGGGTTTTTGATGGAAACTTTCAAAAGTGAAGGATATTCATCTTTCATTATAAAATGAACTCATCTCCAAAGGAGAACTATTGAATATCCCACACTCTTAAACTTCTTCCCTTTGGGACATCATCTGAACACATATGTTAGTGATTTGTGAGAAATAAATTTTAAGGCTATTCAATTCATTTTATGATATTTTATTATAGGCAAGAGTTAATCAGGAGTTAATTTTGGGTTCTTTTGTGGCAGAAGAATTCTTGCATTACTGTTTCTTGCTGACAACTTGCTCATTTTAATATGCACCCTGAATGACAGCCATCTTTTCTGTCATTTATTATGTCAGTGGCAGTGTCATTTATTCTTTGTCCTTATATCAGCCAATTACGTTTTGATTTGTCTTTCTTTTAGTAAATAGAAAATTTTTAGAAAACATGAATGATTTCATTTAATATGGAAATGTTGTTACTTAGAAATTTTCCTTTTGCTTGATTATAATGTCATTGGCAATATCCACCAGGTCCCTTCTGACTCAAATCATTAACCAACACAAGGTGTCTCATTACTATGTTCAAAGATTTTTTTTAGAGCTTTAAAATTCTAAATTCTATTTGTATATCAAATTTTATGCACTCTTATTTTATGCTTTAGACTTTGTTTTTTTCTATTCTTTATAATCTTGTAATCTCTTAACTAACATCATATGTATTCTTTCTTTACCCAGAGAACAAACATATCACCTAGTGAATTTATTTTAACATTAAGAAATTTCTTTATGATGCTCATTTAAAATTAGCATATTCTATTTATACATATTCTATAATAAAATGTCAATAGCTTTCCTTTTTAAGACTGTGTGTGTGGATGTGCAGGCATACACACACACACACACACACGTACACACTTCTTACTTGCTGAGAGCCAGTGCCTTATTAATTCATGAAGCAAAAAATGCTTTCAGAATGTTTTTAAAGCGGGGACTGAATAGTAGAGTTTGTAGTGCCCTATGATTATTTCATTGATGGTAAGTGTCTTGGACGAAAAACAGAAAGGAGTGCTTTCAACAGCAACAGAAAGAAAAACATTCTCCATGTAGATAAAATCAAGTATTTAGAACGTCCAGGTTTTTAGGGGACAAATACACTTTTCACAGGAGCGCCACATGAAGACAGTAAGACTTCAGGGGGGGAAAAAAAAGCAAAACTCTTCAAAATAGAAAGTGAGCCTCAGCAAATGCTCCCGTTCTCCAAACATGTCGTGGACAATTAATCAAAACTGTTCATCTGAAACAAGCGGGTAGGTTGGGATGCACAGGTATCTCTGAGGTGGACCACTAAGCAGAAGATCCTTTTATTTTTCTTTCTTTGAGATGGAGTTTCCCTCTTGTTGTCCAGGCTGGAGTGCAATGGCGTGATCTCGGCTTACCACAACCTTCGTCTCCCGGGTTCAAGTGATTCTCCTGCCTCAGCCTCCCAAGTGGCTAGGATTACATAGGCATGTGCCACCAGGCCCGGCTAGTTTTGTATTTTGTTTAGTAGAGACGGGGTTTCTCCATGTTGGCCAGGCTGGTCTTGAACTCCTGACCTCAGGTGATCCACTCGTCCCGGCCTACCAAAGTGCTGGGATCACAGGCCTGAGCCACTGTGCCCAGCCAAGATCGTTTTTTTATAGTTGCAAAAGACACAGGACTTTTGCATAGCCTAAGGTGCTAGGAATTACTACTACTGCTGCTGCTACAAGTACTAATATTACTGCTACAACTAGTTAGAACTTACATACTCTTAATATTCACCAGGAACTGTTTTAATGACTTTTATTTAGCATTCTTCATATAACGTTTTTAATTTTCACAATGGCCTTATATGGTATGGTTATATACATATTAACTTGTCCTAGATTGATACCTTGCAAGTTGACTTATTACAAAACTCCATGAAAACTGGCTATTACTAACTGTTGAAGATATTCAATCCTGGAAGAGTTCTGAGGATTCAAATCAGGCTATTCTTCTACCATGTTATGTAAGTTTGCAAGGGCAAATTTTGAGCCCACATCCCTGATTATACCAGGAAAAAAGCTTGTGATCATGTGGAGCATCTGGAACTCTCATTCATTGCTAGTATGAATGTAAAATACTACAGTGATCTCAGAAGATAGTTTGGCAACTTTCTACAAAACTAAACATACTCTTATCATATGACACAGATGTCTTACTCTTTGATACCTACCCAAAAAAGGTGAAAACTTATGTCTACACAAACCTGCATGTGATTGTTTATAACAGCTTTATTTATAATTACCAAAACTTGAAGACAACCAATGTGTCCTTCAGTAGGTGTGGTATATCTAGGCAATGGAATATTATTTAGCACTAAAATGAAATGAGCTATCAAACCATAAAAAGACATGGAGGAATACAAAATGTGTATTATTAGGTGAAAGTGGTCTACCTATAGAGGCTATATGTCATCCAATTCCAAATATATGGCATTCTCAAAAAGGTAATTCTATGGATACAGTAAATGGATCCACAGTTGCTAAGGGTTAGAGGGAGGAAGGAATAAATAAGCAGAACACAAAGGATTTTTAATATGACACTATTATACTAGATAAATACATATTATATTTGTCTAAACTCATAGAAAGTACAACACCAAGAGTGGGTACAAACTGTGGATTTTGAGTGATAATGGTGTGTCAATGTAGGTTAATCAATTTTAACAAATGTACTATATGGGGGAGAATGTTGATAACAGGGGAAGCTATGAATATGTAGGTGCAAGGGATACATAGAAAATATCTATACTTTCCATGGCATAGTATCTTTTGTGGCATTTATTTTTCTTTTGGTGCTTTGAGAATATCAGCCCACTTTCTCTTGCCTATAAATTTTCAGTGGAATAGTACACTGTTAGTAAGATGGAGACCCTTTACAGGTGACTAGATCCTTCTCTTTTGTTGTTTTTAGAATTATCTGTTTGTCATTGACTTTAGACAATCTGATTACAATCTGTAGTGTACAAGACCTTTTGGTATTACATCTGTCTGGAGATCACTGGACCTCTTGTATCTAGATGTCTAAATTGCTTGCTAGACTTCAAAAGTTTTCATCTGTTATTTCATTCAATAGATTTTTTCAAGCACTTACATTTTATCTTCACCTTTGCCGACCAATAATTCCTATATTTGATTGCTTTATGGTGTCCCATTTATCACAAAAGCTTTGTTAATTCTTTTTACACTTTTTTCTTTATTTTTATTTGACTAGGTTCTTCAAAATACTGTCCTCAGGATCTGAAATTCTTCTTCTGTTTTGTGTAGTCTGTTGTCGAAGCTTTCAAGTGTACTTTGTATTTCATTCAAGGAATTCTTTATTATAGAGTATCTGTTTGATTTTTGTTTTGTTTTGTTTTGTTTTTGTTTTTGAGAGAGTCTCACTCTCTTGCCTGGGCTGGAGCACAGTGGCGTGATCTCAGCTCACTGCAACCTCCACTTCCCGGGTTCAAGTGATTCTCCTGCCTTAGTCTCCCGAGTAGCTGTGATTACAGGCACCTGTCACTACGCGTGGCTAATATTTTCTATTTTTAGTACAGATGGGGTTTCACTATGTTGGCCAGGCTGGTCTCAAACTCCTGACCTCGTGATTTGCCCGCCTTGGCCTCCCAAAGTGCTGGGATTACAGGCGTAAGCCACCACGCCTGGCCCTGTTTGATTTTTTACGATATCTATCTATTTGGAAAGTTTCTTCTTAATATCGTGAATTGTTTTTACCTTCTGCATTTTTGTTTCAGACTTCTCTTGCATTTCACTGAATTTCTGTAGTCCGTAACTTTGAATTCTTTTTCTGGGGTTTGGGGGCTTTTCTTTTTGTTGGAATCTGTTAGTGCGAAATTATTGTTTTCCTATGGAGGTGTCATGTTTCCTTGCTTTTTCATATTTCCTGTGTCCTCACATTGATATCTACACATCTGTTGTAACAGTGACCTTTTCAATTTTTTTTTAATTTGCTTTCATAGGGAAAACCTGTGACTTCTTTAGCAGTTTAGGCTGTGTTTATTGGTGAAGGCTATGATGAAGTTTTGCTTAGGATGGGGATGGTGGAGGGGCGGACATTCTTTGGGATGGAGTTGTGGCAGTGCTGGGCTGAATGTGGTAGTTTTGGGGGCTTGGGTGATGTATCCTGGAATTGCTGTTAGTGGGACTATTCATGGGCCTCCAGGTAGTTTGCTGAGGTGCCAGTAGTGGCAGCAGTGACCTACATGCATAAGCTCAGGTTCCTGGGCAGTTGTCAAAACATGGGTAATGGCAGTAGTAGTAGCACGAAAACTCTCTGGATACTGAGTAGTATGTACTGGAATTGAAGGTGGCTTTGATGTGGGGTTGGCACCCACGGCACCAGACATGCAGCCAGTTGCAGTGTCTGCTGCTGTCATGATATGTAGAGGGATGGGAGGTGGGTCCACGCTATGCATGAGTCTGAGCATGGAGACCAATATGCTGGTGGGCACAGAGTGACTGCCTCTAATTTTAGATAGCCAACTCTCAGTCTCACTGATCTGGGTGCCTCATGTCATCCCTGTTGCAGGGATATACACAGAAGGGCAAGGATGTCACTCTGTTTTTACAGGCCTACAGACAAAGTTAGTGCCACTGATAGGGAAGGGGTTGTTTCGCACAGCCCCAGACAGGGAGCTCTCAGGCGATGGAAAGCACACATTTTGGATTTCTTGGTCTCACAGGCTGCCTTTTTGGTGTGCTACACCATTCTTACTGTGCTACTGTTGCACTTTGGGTGGACACTGGAGAATGCCAGTAAGGATTCCTGGGATGTGGAAGTATGAGGTCTGTGGTTTCCAGGATTGGATGCAGGAAATCATTGTCTTTTCTTGGACTCAGAGAACTAAGGCTGCAGGAAAAATTGGGATGCTGAAATATTTCTGGAGACTTGGAAGTCCAATATTGAAGTGCCAATATCTGGTGAGTGTCTTCTTGCTGTGTCATCACATGGTGAGAGGGAAGGAGAGTGAAAAATCATGTAACTTTCAGAAAAAAAAAAAGACTACTCCTTAATCATTTACATAAAAATACTGACTAGACATCAAAACTCTTAAAATCCCAGAAATTACCAATGATTTAAAGACTTCTGAGATTTAGGAAATTCAAGATGATTCTTCTAACTCTGAAATATGGTTTAATGTTATGTTTTAATTACCACTTAAATAAAATATTTTATAAATATGTTGGCCGGGCGCGGTGGCTCAAGCCTGTAATCCCAGCACTTTGGGAGGCCGAGACGGGTGGATCACGAGGTCAGGAGATCAAGACCATCCTGGCTAACACGGTGAAACCCCGTCTCTACTAAAAAAATACAAAAAACTAGCCGGGCGAGGTGGCGGGTGCCTGTAGTCCCAGCTACTTGGGAGGCTGAGGCAGGAGAATGGCGTGAAGCTGGGAGGCGGAGCTTGCAGTGAGCTGAGATCCGGCCACTGCACTCCAGCCTGGGCGACAGAGGGAGACTCCGTCTCAAAAAAATAAAATAAAATAAGATAAATAAATAAATAAATATGTTAACAACCAATAACAGTGTATGCTGTTTATTGGCTTAAATTTTGCTCAATCACCATGTGATTAGATTTCATGTTAAAGCAGGAAATAGAACAGTCATGAAAAAAATGTAGTTTCCGTAAAATACGGACACACAAATGTATAACACACACTCAACTGCTGAAAAAAATAATAGTAAATTCACTTAAGTAAAATAATTTTAGGTATTAATGATCTTATTTACTTTTCATACTTTTATACGTGAGGCCAATAACAGTAATACTTCTTCTTTTTTCCTAGTACATAATAACTCAATAAGAATTTATTTTCTTTAAGCCACTAAACTTTGAAACCTCAGTTAACTCAGTTTAGACTTCACTTTTACTAATATGAGTGGTATGCACACACTTAGAAGAAAATATGGTTAAATGTGTTACTAACCTTTCATGTATCCATAAAACATCTCATGAAGTAACTTCATAGATGGTGGGGTAAAGTTACAACAAAAACTGTCATGTTTATTTTGCGAAAGAAAGATTATATGTTAAGCCTTAATTAGCAAGTAGCAAATAATTTGCTCAAGTAAATGTAAATTCTTGCCACTTATTCTAGTATACAGATTGGGAGGATAATTTTCTTCCCATAGACAACTGGTTCTCTACTACAGATTCAATTATAAATGTTTAAAAAATGCTATCTAAATTGGATAATTTTCCTTTTTAATCACATACATTAATTAATATCATGTCATAAAAGCATGCTTATTTGTAGCATCTATAGATCTAAAATATGTTTACATACTCTGACATGATAATTAAGACTATAATTGTAATGGAACGGTGTGGCAGACAGATTAATGGCCCCACAAAGACATTCATGTACTAATTCCTGGAACCTGTGAATGTTACAAAAAGGACTTTCCAAATGTGATTAAAGTTTTGAGATGGAGGGGTTGTCTAGGTGGGCCCTACATACAATAATCTGTCCCCTTATATATAGAAAGAAGTGGAGATTTTACACATAGAAATAGGGAAGGCAATGTGACAACAGAGGCATAATTAGAGTGGTGCAACCACAAATCAAGGTATGCCGAAAGACCAGAAGGTCAGAGAGGCAAGAAGTGAGTTCTCTACAGAACCTCTGAAGAGAGTATGGCTCTACTGACACCATGATCTCAGCAAAGTGAAACTGATTTTGAAATTTTTGCCTCTAGAACTGTAATGTAAGAGATACCAAAATGATGGTAATTTAAAGTAACATTGGGTAAGAACTATTACTCAAGTACTACAATTAAGCCATTATGAATAGGAAATTGCTAGCTATGACTGAATGCAGAGTTGGAGAAGTTTTAAATGAATAGAAATAAATAAGGCATGACCATATTATTGACAGGAAAAAGAGAAGACACATCTAGAAAAAGACCTGAAGTGTATATATATATAAAGAAAAAGGTTTCCAAATAGAAAGAATATGTCACATTATAAAAGGCAAAAAAGAAATAAAAGACAGGATAAATTGATTGTAATAAAACTTGTCTATAAAGCTAGAAGCTAAAAGTTGAAGAAATAAATATAGACCTTTTTTTAAGTCAATGGTTTTAAAGCTCTTTGCACATTAGAATAACCCCAGGGTCTCAAAAAACAGTAGCAATGAGTCAAAACTCTCAGCAAACATATAAGAATCTCTGGTAAATCAGTGAATGATACTATTAAGAATTTCTACAGATGATTCTAATTTTAATGTGCCATCCAATTTTAAAGCAACATCCCACAGACTATTTGAGAAAAAGAATTGCAAGCCAATAATTCCATACTCAGCTAAAGAACATTTTCTGCCAGGGTAAAATAAAGATATTTGGGGAAATACAAGATTTCAGAGAATATATCACCTAGTAATACATTTGGGGAAAAAAGTGCATGAGAAAAGATTGTAACTAAACAATAATTTAGAACCCGCTTCCTTACAGGGAAAAATAATGTGCTGGAGATTTCAGTGAGAAATGAGTCTTGCCTAGATATAATCATATGTGAGGGGAAAATGCTTAAAAGAATGTAAAATATAACTGATAAATAATTCAAGATAAAAGAAACAGAGAGAAGAAAATATTCAATTAAAAAATTAAAAACTATAAACAAGTAATCAAAACTAGGAACTTATGCTAAGAGGAATGAAGAAGTAAAATTATTTTTAGCTTTTTATCTCATTGAACGTAAGATCAAGGAGTTTGGTAAAGAAGATAAAATAACTTAGCTAGAAATCATGTTTAATATTTTGATTTTACATTTCAGAAAACAGTAAATAACCACTTACAGAAAGAAAAATTTTGGAAGGACAACCAATTAGGTGAAAAAAAAAATTAAAAAGAAATAAAAATCAATTCCAGTAAGGTAGACACAAATTTAAATAAAATGTTAAACAAACAAATCAAACAAAAAATAAACCCAACAAAAGCTAGGGGAATAAAACCAAAATATGCTAGTTAGTATCTGACACATTGACAGGCTGCTGGTACACACAAGTGAGTAAGTACCACTGCCACTGCCTCAATGAAGTGTTTTTGCCGGCACCACCCACCAGAGGGTTGTGGCTAGTGGACTACGAATACCTCAGTCCCTTCAACACAGCAGGTTTCTAATCTTAAGGGGGCAGAGGACAAAGCTAAGGTCCCAGTACCAAACCCCGATAATTAAGCACACAACCCAGGAGTGCTGAGCAGAGGCTTGGCCCTCTAAAATCTTCCAGAAATGAAACCAGTTGACTGAATCCACTTTATACCACAGTCAAACATACAAGGGCATCAAAGAAGATAAAAGCAGAAAACCACACTCAAGGGACAGCAAATTCAAAGACTGAAGGAACATTAGACCGTGCAGATGAGAAAGAATCAGTGTAAGAACTCTGGCAACTCAAAAAGCCAATAGTGCCTTCTTACCTCCAAATGACTTCACTAGTTCCCTAGCAATGGTTCTCAACTAGGCTGAAAGAGTTGAAATAACAAAAATATAATTCAGTATATGAATAGGAACAAAGATCATTGATAATCAGGTGAAAGTAGAAACCTAATCCAAGGAATGTAAGGCATACTATAAAATAACACAGGAACTGAAAGAAAAAAAAAGTCAATTTTAAGAAATAACCAAACTGCTCTGACAGAGCTAAAAAACTCACTGTAGAATTTCACAATACACTCACATGTATTAACACAGAATTGACCAAGCTAAAGAAAGAATCTCAGAGACTGGTTGACCAAAAAACTCAGTCAGAAAAAAATAATAAAGACAAATAAAACATTGAGAAATATGGGATTATGTAAAGAGACCAACTCTATGACACATTGGCATCACTGAAAGAAAGGGAGAGAAAGAAAGCAACTTAGAAAACATTTGAAGATATTATAGATAAAATTTTCCCCAAACATACTAGAGAGGCCAACATTCAATTTAGGAAACACAGAGAATCTCTGCAAGATAATATACAAGATGACCATTGCCAAGACACTTAGTCCTCAGATTTTTCCAAGGATTGCATGAAAGAAAAAATGTTAAAGGAGCTGGAGAAAAGGAACAGGTCATTCATAAAGGGAACCCTATCAGTCTAACAGTGAATTTTTCAGCAGAAACTCTACAAGCAAAAAGAGACAGAGACCTATATCTAGCATTCTGAAAGAAAAGAAATTCCAACCAAGGATTTCATAGTCAGCCAAACTAAATTTCTAAGTGATGGAGAAATAAGATTCTTTTTGGACAAACAAGTTCTAAGGTAATTTATTACTAACAGACATACTTTACACGAGGTCCTTAAATAAGTGCTAAATATGGAAAAGAATGACTATTACCAGCAACTAAAAAAAAAAGTAAATAAATACGGACATACACTATTGGTATAATAAAGCAATGACACAAACAAGTCTGCATAGTAACCAACTAACAACATGATGACAAAAACAAATTCACACGTATCCATATTAACCTTAAATGTAAATGAGCTAAATGACTCAATTAAAAGGCATACACTAGCGAGTTGGATAAAGAAGTAAGACTCAGTAAGTATGCCTAGGAAAAATGAATAAATTTCTGGAAACATACAACCTCTCAAGATTGAACCAGAAAGAAACTGAATCCTTGAATAGAACAAAGATGAGTTCCAAAATATAATCAGTAATAAAAAGCCTACCAAGCAGAAAAAGCCCAGCACAAGATAAATTCACACCAAATTCTACAGTACAAATATAGAAGAGCTGGTACCATTCCTCCTGAAACAATTCCAAAAAAATGAGAAGGAAAGATTTCTCTCTAACTCATTCTATGAGGCCAGCACCATTCCGACAGAATGGGAGAAAATAGTTATAAACTGTGTATCTGTTAAAGGTCTGATATCCAGAGTCTACAAGGAACTTAAAGAAGTTAACAAGAAAAAATAAGTAACCCCACCAAAACATGGGCAAAGGATGTGAACAAATGCTTTTCAAAATAAGATATGTCCAAGAAGCATATGAAAAAATGCTCAAATCACTCATCATCAGACCAATGCAAATCAAAACCACAATGAGATTCCATCTTATAGCAGTCAGAATGGCTATTATCAAAAAGTCAAAAATAACAGATGTTGGAAAGATTGTGGAGAAAGGGAAATACTTATATACTGCTGGTGGCAATGTAAATTAGTTTATCCATTTTGAAAAACAGTTTGGTGATTTCTCAAAGAACTGAAAAAAAAGTTTTCTATTTGCCACATTGTTGTCTAGATTAGCAGTTACATTTGTTGGTTGTTTATTTGCCTTCTGAAAAATTAGTTTCAACAGCGAAGTAAATAATTTATCAATTGTTACACTGTTTATAGATATAAACTTCTACCATTGGTATATTACCTTTGATTTTGTCAAAAATATTTATAAAAGATTAAAGTAATGATGCAAGTATATTCTGATAGAAAACAGCCTTATCTCTTAATTTAATCACGAAATTCCTTGTTCCATAATCAAATTCATTTTTATGTACACAAAGTTACAACAAGAGCTTTAAAGATGAATCCTCATTGTCAGTCCCACAACATTATTCCCAGTGTTTTGTATCATGAAACCAACAATCCAGCGAATAAAATTCCCAATGCTATTTTTCTTCCTCTTTTTATCATTATTTTCTGCTGTGAATCTTTATATATTTCTCTCAACTATGTTTGCTACTTAAGTCATTCTAATGCATATTGAGTGTTTCTATTTATTATAAATATACTTTTCAGATATATATTATCCATGCCTCTGATTTTTTCAAAACAACTTTCATTTTTGAGTAGCCTATAGGTAATATTTTCTTCATTGTAATATAAAGCATTAATAGGCAACACTGATGCAACTTCCTTTTCCTTCTTTCCTTCTTTTCTTCCTCCCTGCCCAACTGCCTTCTTTTCCTCCATCCGTCCTTTACCTCCATTTGCACTTCATCCTTTATTTCCTTTCTTCTTTTCTTCTTTCCTTTCTTCATTCCCTCTGACCCCCCTTCTCTATCTTCCTTTATCTTTCCTTTCTTCCATTTTTGATTTTTTCCTACTCTTCATTATATTTCTCTTCCTTTTCTCTTTATTCCTCCTTCTCTGGCTCCTTTTTCTATTTCATGATTGTCCACCTTTCCTGAGGGTGTTTACAAGAATATAATAAAGACAATTGATTAAGCTTTTTGATGAGAAAAGCAAAATGGAAAAATTAAATGGTTGTATAGTTTAGAGTACTGTACTAAAAAAACTTAACACACCAAACTATTCTAATATTAGTAGCTTCCTACTATAGACAACAATCCTCTACATTATACTGTATAGTTAAGTCATTTGGTGAGGCTACCTAGTGCTCGCGAATGATATGTCAATTTCAACAACTACAAAATAAACTCATCTTCTCATACACACATAGTTCTTTTTATAAACCATTTTAATTTATTTTTCAAGAACCCATGCTATAATTTTTTGCTTTTGCTTTTGTTTCAATTGTTTAATTAGACAAGGAGCATAAAAAGGAGTCATTATAGGTTTGTTTTCACCATGGATCTCATCCAGAGTTATTACTCAAAATAATGAAAGACCATATCATGATCTGTCTCACAAATAATGAGTACTGTGTGCCCATGAGGCTTGTAGTATCTGTAATTAACACTTTTAAAATTTATATTTGTTCACGAATTTTAATGTATGTGCATAAAATATATGTAGAGTTTCCAGAATAATTAAAAGCAAGCAGCAATGTATCCACCACTCATTTCAAAGAGTAAAGTATTACCATTACTACAGAAGTTCCACAAATGATATTTTCCAAACATAAAGGCCTACATTTCCCAGAGGAAATATTCTGCTGATTTCAATAGTAACCATATTTTTAATTTTAAATGTACATTCATAAGCTATGTATGCATACTCTTGTTTTCAGTTCTCATGTAAATGTAATCATATTTCGTATATTTTCATTAAATGTTATTTGAGTTTCATACATGTTGCCTAGAGCTGTATTTTATTTAATTCATTAATTTCTGTATACTCTACCATAATCTATTTATCAACGTTACCATTTGTTGACAGTTTAAGTCCCATTTTGGCAATTACGACAGAAGTCTATGAACAACCTTGTACATAACTCCTGACACACATATGCAAACATTTCTCAAATGTGTGTACTTAAGAGTAAATCACTGATCTTTAGAGTTAGTTTCTGTGTGTTTATTTTTGGTTTTGGTTTTGAGAAGGAGTTTCGTTCTTGTTGCCCAGGCTGGAGTGCAATGGCACTATCTCGGCTCAACGCAACCTCCACACTTCTCCTGTCTCAGCCTCCCGAGTAGCTGGGATTACAGGCATGGGCCACCATGCTCGGCTAATTTTGTACTTTTAGTAGAGACGGGGTTTCTCCATATTGGTCAGGCTGGTTTCAAACTCCTGACCTCAGATGATCTACCTGCCTCGGCCTCCCAAAGTGCTGGAATTACAGGCGTGAGCCACTTCGCCCAACAAGTTTATATATCTTTTTTTTTTTGGCGAGTGGACGGAGTTTCCCTTTTGCTGCCCAGGCTACAGTGCAGTGGCGTGATCTCGGCTCACTGCAACATCCGTCCCCAGGGTTCAAGTGAGTCTCCTGCTTCAGCCTCCCACGTAGCTGGGATTGTAGGTTCCCGCCACAATGGCTGGCTAATTTTTGTATTTTTAGTAGAAATGAGGTTTCGTCATGTTAGCCAGGCTATTCTCGAACTCCTGACCTTAGGTGATCCACAACCTTGGCCTCCCAAAGTGCTAGGATTACAGGCGTGAGCCGCCACACCCGGCCTAAGGTTTATGTAACTTTAATTTTACTGGACAAAGCTAAATATTTTTTCAAAGTTCTTGGACAGTTACATTCACAGGCAATGTGCATATTTGTCCCCTACTCCACACCTATGCTTAGGATTTTAAGAATCAAATATTGTTGGCCAATATATAGGGAGTGTCTATCTTACTGTGGTTTTAATGTACATTTATCTTAGGACAAACACACTTTCCAGATCTTTTGAGGAAGTCTGGATTTCCTCGTTGTGATGTAATATCCCTACTAAATTATTTTGCCAATGGTGGAGTGGTATTTTTATTATTTCCTATTTATTTTTAAGAGCTTATATTTTGCGGCTTACATTTTATTCTCATTATGGTGTCATTTGATGAACAGAAGTTTATTTTTAAATGTCAAATTTGTGAATCTCTTTTAATGTTTATGCATTTAATATTGTGTTTAATATATTCTTTGCTACGTTGAAATAAGAAATATTGATATTTTTACTAAGATTGAATAATATTTCTTTCACATTTCTTAACCTACCTATATTTTTTATTAGTAGTTATTTATGTTATTCTACATAGCTGTTTGATTTTCCCAGCACTCTTATTTAAAAAAACAGACAGAAAACAAAACCTTTAATGCGCTGATCCAAGAAATGATCTCCCTTATACATTAAGTAACCTCTATGTTTGCGAGACTTCCTCTTTTATATTCTGTCAATTGATCTCTATCTTGATTTATGCAAAGCAAGCTTCACTTTATTTTCTCTTATCATCTTCAGAGTTTTGATAATTCTTCACTTGTACTTCTTATCAGATCTTATCTCTCTCTTTCTCTCTTTCTCTCTCACTTCCCCCCTACCCCGACACACACACCCTTTGTGGTACTTTGATTTAAATTACACTGAAAGATAAATTCAAAATATTGGATCTTTGTATTATGTTCAATTTTTACAACCTTTAAATATAAATATAAATATGAAATGTAACACCATTTATTTGGTTTATTTAATGTCTCTCAAACTTTTACAATTTTTTATAGAGTTTCTTACATTACTTTTTGGATTTATTACTATTTATCTTGGAGTTTTATGCTGTTTCTTATTGGTTCCTGGAATGTATAGATAAAAAAGAATCATATTAGTAATAAAATAATAATTAGAAGCTTTGTCAAACCCCCTTATTATGACAATTTATATGTAGCTTATTTTGAAATATATATATTATATATAGTATATGTAATATATATATATGTGAAATCACCCGGTAATAAAGGCTTTCTTTCATACTGTTGATCCTGACATTGTTTATTACTCTTCCTCTTATCCTGTGCAGTTAGAACTACTAAGTGATACATAGCAGTTGTATTAGTAGGCATTAGTGTCTTGTCCTTGTCAAAAGGTAAGCTTCCAATCCACTAACACATACACTTGCTTTTGGAGATATTTTTATTAGATAAACACATTTCTCCACGTTAATACTTGGAGACATTTTAATCAAGAAAGGGTTGTGACTTACTATTTATTTTTGTATCTATTTGAATAAATATTTACTTTTTCCACCCCTGATTCACATATGTGCTGCTTTATATCAACTGATTTTTTTGTTTTTTAATTTCACCAAATCATGAACCCTGGGACATACCCTACTAGGTAATAATGTATCTTCTTCTTTATATAGTACTGGGATTGATTTGGTATTAGTTTAGAATTTTTGCACCTTTGCTGATGACTAAAATTGGCCTATAATTTTGTTTTCTCAGGCTTACCATATTGTTGGTATCAAAATATTTTTAGCTGCTAGGAAGTCTTCTCTTATTATTACTTTATTAAAGTATTTGTATTACATTGCTAGTATTTTCCCTTGAATGTTTGACCGAATTCATTTGGTAAGCCACTTATTTCTGTAATTTATATGTGAGATGTATTTTTATTAATGTGATATAATTTGGTAAGTTTGACAAGACACATTTTATGTGAATATAAATTTTCATATTCATTTCATCTCCATATTATCTTTTTAATATTTATGAATCTGTAGCGATTTTCTGTTTTCAGTCCTCGAATTAGTTATCCGGGCTTTCTCTATTTTTCTTTTTCATCAGTCTCTTCAGAGGTTTATCTATTTTAATAATATTTACAACAGTTTTTGGACCATGTTGATCTCCTTTATTGTTTGATTTTTCTCTCACATACTAATTTCTGTTCATACTGTGCTCTTTCCTTCTCTTCAAGTTTATTATGATGACTTTTATGTATTTTCATTTGATAGACGTTAAGCTTTTTAATTTTTGCCATTTTTTTTCCTAATGTATGTATTTGAGGCTGGTTAATCTATCTGATAATTTTTCAAACAAACCACAATTGAAGATATATGTTATTGGGCTGGACACGGTGACTCATGCCTGTAATCCCAGTATTTTGGGAGGCCAAGGCAGTTGGATCACCTTATGTGAGGAGTTTGAGACCAGCCTGACCAAGATGGTGAAACCCTGTATCTACTAAAAATATAAAAATTAGCTGGGCATGGTGGCAGGTGCCTGTAATCCCAGCTACTCGGGAGGCTGAGGCAGGAGAATTGCTTGGACCCGGGAGGAGGAGCTTTCAGTGAGCCAAGATCGTGTCATTGTACTCCAGCCTGGGCAACAGAGTGAGACTTTGTCTAAATAAATAAATAAATAAATAAATAAATGGTATATTATTTACCGTAGACTCAGTTAAAAATTTTAGCAATGTTCAAGATTATTTCTACTTTGCCCATGTATATTTTTGACCACTGACTTTCAGAAAATAGTGGGACTTTTATAAGTCTCCATACATTTGTCTAGCATTTATGAAAATCAATGTAGATCAACAACAAAAGTAAAATCGGAATCTTTTATCATTCTAAAGTAGAGTTTGGAACTTCTCGTTAAAAGTTAATACACTCTTTTACTAACTTCTCACGGCATGCAGTTTCAACTGGGCAGCTTGGACTCAGCCTACTGATTGAATCCTAGGAGAAAATGATGCTACTCCGCTACAAATATGAACTGGCTAGACAAAGCTGCACCTAAATTTACAACATGTTGTATTGCCAATTTATTTCAGCTCTAATATCAACAAGGGATGTGTATTAGTCTGGTCTCATGCTGCTAATGAAAACATACTCAAGACTGGGTCATTTATTTTTTAAAAAGAGATATAATGGACTCACAGATTCACATGGCTAGAGAGGCCTCACAATCATGGCAGAAGGCAGAGGAGGAGCAAAGGCATGTCTTACCTGGCCGCAGTCAAGAGAGTGCATGTAGGGATACTACACTTTATAAAATCACCTGGTCTTGTGAGACTTATTCACTGTCACAAGAACAGCATGTGAAAAACCTGCCCCCATGATTCAACTGGGTCCCTCCCATGACATGTGGGAATTATGGGACCAGTAATTCAAGAGGAGATTTGGTTGAGGACACAGCCAAACAATATAAGGAGGTGTTTGTGGTTCTCTAATTCTATATCTTAAAAGCTCTACCACTCAATGGTCAAATTTTCTTTCCTGGGATCTAATTTATAGACCACTAGATTGCTCTATATTAATCCCGAGTGGGCAACAGGGAACCCATGTACTTGACACTGCTACTCTTCTAGGATTTTTCACTAATAACCATTGTTCCATAAGGTCTGGTGCATGATCTGCCTGGTTGTCCATCATTGGTTCCCAGATACTGTGGTTTTTTTTTTGTTTTTTTCTTTGTTTTATTTTGTTTTCTGTCTTAAATACTGATTTTCTCATATTAATATATCTAAATCAAAATTTTAATACAAATGGTTTGTTACTTAATATTTTACTCTCATTAATTTAGATATAGATCTTGTGAATAGCATAGTAAAGATTATTTGTATTTTGATTGAATAATTTAATTGATTTACAAGTAATGAATAAAGAAAGCACTGTGCTTCAAGACACATGCTCTCCCTTCTGTGTCCAAGATGACCAATTATTCCCCAATATCAATTCTTCCTTTTTTAGGAACAGAAACCTTGGTACCATCTTGGCTCCCCATCTACAAAATATATTTCCTATTCATCTTTACCTCCACATGTGGCCATGTGATTGTTTCAGCCAACATTTGCTGATGAAGGGTGATATAGACAACTTTTGATGTATTGCTTCAAAACACCTCGGTTCTATATTTCCCCCTTTTTTGAGAAGCTTCTTCTGTAATCTTAGAAGCACAGTGGGAGCCAGCCAAATGGTAAAAATGAGATTAAAGTTATTATCTTTACATCCAGTACTATTTCAGTAAACTCCTTCCATCAATGAAGAGAAATGATGATGCAAGGAACACAGAAAACAAAAACCAGAAGTCCATTGTTATTGGGGGGGCGGGGGGGGGGGAAGAACTAGGTAAAAATAAACAAAGTGTCAAAGTGAGACCCTTGATTGTGCTTGTATTTTTTTTTTTTTTTCCAGTAGTGTATCTGGCTTTATTATAAGTCAGTAACCCAGGCCAAAACAAAGGTATAGAATCAAGTTTTGTGAGAACGGCTTGGAAGTGGTGCTTCAATGTCTATTAACTCACAATTTATGGACACAGCTACTTGCTGTACTATTAGATGAATGATTATCTAAATCCAGTCTAACTGCATGCCTAGAGACTATCTTTTTTATTATTATTATTATTATTATACTTTAAGTTCTAGGGTACATGTGCATAACGTGCAGGTTTGTTACATTTGTATACTTGTGCCATGTTGCTGTGCTGCACCCATCAACTCATCAGCACCCAACAACTCGTCATTTACATCAGGTATAACTCCCAATGCAATCCCTCCCCCCTACATCCCAGGGATGAAGCCCACTTGATCATGGTGGATAAGCTTTTTGATGCGCTGCTGAATCCGGTTTGCCAGTATTTTACTGAGGATTTTTGCATCGATGTTCATCAGGGATATTGGTCTAAAATTCTCTTTTTTTGTTGTGTCTCTGCCAGGCTTTGGTATCAGGATGATGTTGGCCTCATAAAATGAGTTAGGGAGGATTCCCTCTTTTTCTATTGATTAGAATAGTTTCAGAAGGAATGGTACCAGCTCCTCCTTGTACCTCTGGTAGAATTCAGCTGTGAATCCATCTGGTCCTGGACTTTTTTTGGTTGGTAGGCTATTAATTATTGCCTCAATTTCAGAGCCTGCTATTGGTCTATTCAGGGATTCAACTTCTTCCTGGTTTAGTCTTGGAAGAGTGTAAGTGTCCAGGAAATTATCCATTTCTTCTAGATTTTCTAGTTTATTTGCGTAGAGGTGTTTATAGTATTCTCTGATGGTAGTTTGTATTTCTGTGGGGTCGGTGGTGAGATCCCCTTTATCATTTTTTATTGCATCTATTTGATTCTTCTCTCTTTTCTTCTTTATTAGTCTTGCTAGTAGTCTGTCAATTTTGTTGATCTTTTCAAAAAACCAACTCCTGGATTCATTGATTTTGTGGAGGGTTTTTTGTGTCTCTATCTCCTTCAGTTCTGCTCTGATCTTAGTTATTTCTTGCCTTCTGCTAGCTTTTGAATGCGTTTGCTCTTGCTTCTCTAGTTCTTTTAATTGTGATGTTAGAGTGTCAATTTTAGATCTTTCCTGCTTTCTCTTGTGGGCATTTAGTGCTATAAATTTCCCTCTACACACTGCTTTAAATGTGTCCCAGAGATTCTGGTATGTTGTATCTTTGTTCTCATTGGTTTCAAAGAACATCTTTATTTCTGCCTTCATTTCGTTATGTAGCCAGTAGTCATTCAGGAGCAGGTTGTTCAGTTTCCATGTAGTTGAGTGGTTTCAATTGAGTTTCTTAGTCCTGAGTTCTAGTTTGATTGCACTGTGGTCTGAGAGACAGTTTGTTATAATTTCTGTTCTTGTACATTTGCTGAGGAGTGCTTTACTTCCAATTATGTGGTCAGTTTTGGAATAAGTGCTATGTGGTGCTGAGAAGAATGTATATTCTGTTGATTTGGGGTGGAGAGTTCTATAGATGCCTATTAGGTCTGCTTGCTGCAGAGATGAGTTCAATTCCTGGATATCCTTGTTAACTTTCTGTCTCGTTGATCTGTCTCATGTTGACAGTGGAGTGTTGAAGTCTCCCATTATTATTGTATGGGAGTCTAAGTCGCTTTGTAAGTCTCTAAGGACTTGCTTTATGAATCTGGGTGCTCCTGTACTGGGTGCATATATATTTAGGATAGTTAGCTCTTCCTGTCAAATTGATCCTTTTACCACTATGTAATGGTCTTCTTTGTCTCTTTTGATCTTTGATGGTTTAAAGTCTGTTTTATCAGAGACTAGGATTGCAACCCCTGCTTTTTTTTGTTCTCCATTTGCTTGGTAAATCTTCCTCCATCCCTTTATTTTGAGCCTATGTATGTCTCTGCGTGTGAGATGGGTCTCCTCAATAAAGCAGACTGATGGGTCTTGACTCTTTATCCAGTTTGCCAGTCTGTGTCTTTTAATTGGAGCATTTAGTCCATTTACATTTAAGGTTAAGATTGTTATGTGTGAAATTGATCCTGCCATTATGATATTAACTGGTTATTTTGCTCGTTAGTTGACGCAGTTTCTTCCTAGCCTAAATGGTCTTTACATTTTGGCATGTTTTTGCAATGGCTGGTACCGGTTGTTCCTTTCCATGTTGAGTGCTTCCTTCAGGGTCTCTTGTAAGGCAGGCCTAGTGGTGACAAAATCTCTAAGCATTTGCTTATCTGTAAAGGATTTTATTTCTCCTTCACTTATGAAACTTAGTTTGCTGGATATGAAATTCTGGGTTTAAAATTATTTTCTTTAAGAATGTTGAATATTGGCCCCCACTCTCTTCTGGCTTGTAGAGCTTCTGCCGAGAGATCTGCTGTTAGTCTGATGGGCTTCCCTTTGTGGGTAACCCGACCTTTCTCTCTGGCTGCCCTTAAGATTTTTTCCTTCATTTCAACTTTGGTGAATCTGGCAATTATGTGTCTTGGAGTTTCTCTTCTCGAGGAGTATCTTTGTGGCGTTCTCTGTATTTCCTGATTTGAATGTTGGCCTGCCCTACTAGGTTGGGGAAGTTCTCCTGGATGATATCCTGAAGAGTGTTTTCCAACTTGGTTCCATTTTCCCCCTCACTTTCAGGCACCCCAATCAGACATAGATTTGGTCTTTTTACATAATCCCATACTTCCTGCAGGCTTTGTTCATTTCTTTTTCTTCTTTTTTCTTTTGGTTTCTCTTCTCGCTTCATTTCGTTCATTTGATCCTCAATCGCTGATACTCTTTCTTCCAGTTGATCGAGTCAGTTACTGAAGCTTGTGCATTTGTCACGTATTTCTCGTGTCATGGTTGTCATCTCTTTCATTTCATTTAGGACCTTCTCTGCATTAATTACTCTAGCCATCAATTCTTCCACTTTTTTTTCAAGATTTTTAGTTTCTTCGCGCTAGGTATGTAATTCCTCCTTTAGCTCTGAGAAGTTTGATGGACTGAAGCTTTCTTCTCTCATCTCGTCAAAGTCATTCTCCGTCAAGCTTTGATCCGTTGCTGGCGATGAGCTGCGCTCCTTTGCCGGGGGAGATGCGCTCTTATTTTTTGAATTTCCAGCTTTTCTGCCCTGCTTTTTCCCCATCTTTGTGGTTTTATCTGCCGCTGGTCTTTGATGATGGTGACGTACTGATGGGGTTTTGGTGTAGGTGTCTTTCCTGTTTGATAGTTTTCCTTCTAACAGTCAGGACCCTCAGCTGTAGGTCCATTGGAGATTGCTTGAGGTCCACTCCACACTGTGTTTGCCTGGGTGTCAGCCGCAGAGGCTGCAGAAGATAGAATATTGCTGAACAGGGAGTGTACCTGTCTGATTCTTGCTTTGGAAGCTTCCTCTCAGGGGGGTACTCCACCCTGTGAGGTGTGGGGTGTCAGACTGCCCCTAGTGGGGGATGTCTCCCAGTTAGGCTACTCAGGCGTCAGGGACCCACTTGAGCAGGGAGTCTGTCCCTTCTCAGATCTCAACCTCCATGTTGGGAGATCCACTGCTCTCTTCAAAGCTGTCAGACAGAGTCCTTTGCGTCTGCAGAGGTTTCTGCTGCTTTTGTTGTTGTTTTCTGTGCCCTGTCCCCAGAGGTGGAGTCTACAGAGACAGGCAGGTTTCCTTGAGCTGCTGTGAGCTCCACCCAGTTCGAGCTTCCCAGCGGCTTTGTTTACCTATTTAAGCCTCAGCAATGGCGGGCGCCCCTCCCCAAGCCTCGCTGCTGCCTTCTCGTCAGATCGCAGACTGCTGTGCTAGCAATGAGGGAGGCTCCGTGGGCGTGGGACCCTCCCGGCCAGGTGTGGGATATAATCTCCTGGTGTGCCTGTTTGCTTAAAGTGCAGTATTGGGGTGGGAGTTACCCGATTTTCCAGGTGTTGTGTGTCTCAGTTCCCCTGGCTAGGAAAAGGGATTCCCTTTCCCCTTGCGCTTCCCAGGTGAGGCGATGCCTTGCCCTGCTTCAGCTCTGGCTGGTCGGGCTGCAGCAGCTGACCAGCACCGATTGTCTGGCACTCCCTAGTGAGATGAACCCAGTACCTCAGTTGAAAATGCAGAAATCATGGGTCTTCTGTGTCGCTCGTGCTGGGAGTTGGAGACTGGAGTTGGAGATGGACCTATTCGGCCATCTTGCTCCGCCCCCTGTGCTTGTTAGTATTTAGAATTTTATTTCAACAAACTGATAGTCTTCTACTTTTTAAAAGTAGTTTATCACCAGTGTTTGACCTTTAAAAGAACTTTGAACCCCAAATACACCTATAGAAAATAATGGGATACAACATTGCACAACTCCAATGTTCAAACTGATTGTGTCCAGAGAAGGTAATTACAAGAAACACTCTCCAGAGATTGAGGTCCAGGCCACAGAGAACAATGAGCAAGAGGCGAGAATTGGCATTCTCACTTGGGCATACCTTTTTTCAGTGTTTAGGAAATAAAATTTTTATAATTACTGTAATGTTCATTATCATGAACTAGTAATTGATTTATATTTCATGTAATCCCATTTTAAAAAGAAGATTTTAACTATGGTAATTGTTTGCTAATTCACCATGTTACATTTTGTATTAAGAACACATCATTATTTTTTTATGTAGACCATTTCCCATAAACCAAAAGTCCTGAATTTGAGTAAAATAAAGTGAATCATTAGGGCATACCATTGTCATTATCTCATTTTAAGAATGAGTAAGAGAAAAAAAGTGAGACAGTGAGATGGTACAGTCAATATTGAAGCAAGAATATTCAGAAAACAAGTACTTCTAGACCTACAAAAAATTAAACAGCAGTATAATAATCTTCAACACCCACTGACAGCATTACACTTACCATTGAAGCAGAAATCTAGCAAATAAATTTTGTTCTTAAATTTGACACTTGACCAACTGGACCTAGTAGATATCTACAGACTACTCCACCCATCAACCACAGAATATACATTCTTCTCATCTCCACATGCAATATACCCTAACATCAACCATATGCTTGGCCATAAAGCAAGTCTTAATAATTTTTTAATCAAAATTTTACCAACCATACACTCAAACCATAGTGGAATAAAAATAGAAGTGAATACAAAGAAGGTCTCTCAAAATCACACAATTGTATAAAAATTATATGGAAATTAAACCTGCTCCTACATGACTTTCGGGTAATATACAAAATTAAGGCAGAAATCTGAAAAATACTTCAGATAAATGAAAACAGAGGCACAACATCACAACATACCAAAATCTCTCAGATGAAGCAAAAGCAGTGATAAGATTGCTCTGAATGCCCATATCAAGAAGAAATTTCTCAAATTAACATTCTAACATTACACCTACAGGAACCAGAAAAACTGGGAAAAAAAACAACAACAAAAAAACCCAAAGCTAGCAGAATAAAAGAAATAACTAAAATCAGAGCATAACTCAATGAAATTGAGACTCAAAATTCCATACAAAGGATCAGTGAAACTAAAAATCAGTTATTGGAAGGGATAAAGAAGACTGACAGACAACTAGATTAACAAAGAAAAAAAAAACACAGAGAAAATCAAAATAAGCACAATCAGAAATAACAAAGTTGATATTACAACTGATTCCACAGAAATACAAAATATCCCCAGAGACCATAAGAACACCTCTGTGCATACAAACTAAAAAACTTAGAGGAAATAAATAAATTCGTAAAAATATACAACCTCCAAAAAATGAATTAGGAAGAAATTGAAACCAAAAAGAGATGAATATTGAGTTATAAAATTGCATCAGTCATAAAAAACCTACCCACTATAAAAGTCAGATGGATTCATAGCCAAATTTGACCAAATGTACAGAGAAGAGCTGGTACTAATAATACTGAAACTATTCCAAAAAATTGAGGAAGAAGGACTTCTCAGCTCATTCTACCAAGTCAGCATCACCCTGATACCAAAACCTGACAAAAACACAATGAAAACATAAAACGATAGGCCAATATTCCTAATGAACATAGATGCAAAAATCCTCAATAAAATACTAGCAAATTGAATCCAGCAGCACATCACAAATTAATTCATCACAATCAAGTAGGCTTTATTTCTGGGATGCAAGGTTGGTTAAACGTACGCAAATCTGTAAATGTGATTCACCACAGAAACAGAATTAAAACTAAAAAACATATGATTACCTCCATAGACCCAAATAAAGCTTTTGATAAAATCCAAAATCCCTTCAAGATAAAAAATCTTGAGCAACTACACATTGAAAAAAACACACCTCAAGAGCCAACTATTACAAACATACAGTCAACATCATATGAAATGGGCAAAAGCTGGAAGCATTCTCATTAAGAACAGTAGCACAACAACAATGCCCACTCTCACCACTCCTATTCATCATAGTACCAGAAGTCGTATCCAGACAGTAAAGCAAAGGAAGAAAATAAAAGGCATCCAAATAGAAAAATAAAATGTCAAATTATCCCTCTTCACTGATGATATAATCCTATACCTAGAAAACCCTAAAAACTCCACCAAAATGCTCCCAGACCAAACAAAAGACTTCAATAAAGTTTCAGGATACAAAATCAATATATAAAAATCAGTAGCATTTTTATACCCCAATAACATTTAAGCTGAGAGCCAAATCAAGAATACAGTCCCATTCACATTTGCCAGTAAAATCCTAGGAATATAGCTAACCAGTGAGGTGAAAGATCTCAGTAATGAGAATTACAAGACACTGCTCAAAAATATCAGAGATGACACAAACAAATGGAAAAACAATACATGTTCATGGATAGGAAAAGTCAATATCGTTGAAACAGCCATACTGCCCAAAGCAATTTACAGATTAAATGCTATGCATATTAGACTATAAATGGCATTCTTCCCAGAGCTAGGAAAAATTATTTTAAAATTCGTATGGACTGGGCACAGTGACTCAAACCTGTAATCCCAGCACTTTGGGAGGCTGAGGTGGGTGGATCACTTGAGGCCAGGAGTTTCAGACTAGCCTGGCAACCATGGCAAACCCCCGTTTCTACTAAAAATATAAAAATTAGCCTGATGTGGTGGCATGTGCCTATAATTCCACCTACTTGGGAGGCTGAGGCATAAGAATCTCTTGAACCTGGGAGGCGGAGGTTGCAGTGAGCTGAGATTGTGCCACTTCACTCCATTGTAGGTGACAGAGGCTCTGTCTAAAAATAAATAAGTAAATAAATAAAATGAATTATATGAAACCAAAAGAGATCCTAAAGAGCCAAAGCAATCCTAAACAAAAAGAACAAACTTGGAAGCATCATATTACCCTACCTCAAACTACACTAAAAGGCCACGATAACCAAGACAACACGGTATGGTATATAACCAGACGTGTAGACCAAAGAAACAGAATAGAGAGCCCAGAATTAAAGCAGTAAACCTACAACCATCTAATCTTCAACAACATCAACAAAAATAAGCAATGGTAAAAACGCAAGGATATTTTGAGGTATAGGGGTTTGCATGGTTGACCTTGATCTCAGGGCAGTGGAAATTATTTGGCATACCTATGATGCAGAAAGGGAGAAGAGGAAATAAAAGGATAGTGCACTAAAAGTAGTCAATTTATCAACCTGTCAGCAGCAATCTTCCAGAAAGCCTCCATTGAGAAAGCAGACAACAAACTAATGACTAAAATTAAGGTTCAACATGATTAGCTATCATTTACTCACATTATCTTTCCAAGTCTATCATGGTGGCCTTGCTCTATACATTGCATACGGCAGGGCTCAATCAGAAAAATGCAATCGTCATGCAGGAAGCAGAGCAAGAGATTATTTTAAAAAGGTGGATTAGGTCTTAAGCAATTGTGGGACCTGATGGAGAAGTCTATGCCAGACTGTTGTCTCTGCTTCTGGTGTTGAGACTGAAGTTGTTGTAGGCCAGTGGGAAAGGAGAAAGAAAAAAATAATAAGCAATGGGAAAAAGATACCCTATTTAATAAATGGCTCTGGGATACTTTGGCTAGTCATTAATAGGAGAATGACACTGGATTCCTACGTTTTACTGTATACAAAAATTAACTCAAGATAGATTTAAGATTTAAATGTAAGACATCAAATGATAAAAATTCTACAAGAAAACCTAGGAAAAACCATTCTGGACACTGACCTTGGCTAACGTACCACTAAGTGCTCAAAAGCAATTAAAATTGACAAGTGAGAACTAATTAAATGAACAAACTTCTGCACAGCAAAAGAAACTCTCAAGAGTAAACAAACCACAGAATTGGAGAAAATATTTACAAACAATGCTTCCAACAAAAGTCTAATATCCATATATAAGGAACTTAACAACTCAACAGGAAAAAAACAAATAACTCCATTAAAAGTGGGCAAATTATATGAACAGATATTTCTTAAGATACACAAGTGGCCAATGAAAATAGAGAAAATGGTCAAATCTGTAATCATCAGAGAAATGTAAATCAAAATCACAATGAGACACCTTCTCAAACCAGTCAGAATGGCTTTTACTAAAAAGACTAAAATGACAGATGCTGACAAAGCTGCAGAGCAATGGGAACTCTTATACACTCTTGGGGAAATGTAAATTTCTATTCAGACACTATTAGAAACATGTTCATTTCATGTTTCTATTCAGAATATTAGAAACATGAAACCAACTTTGCTGCCTATTAATGGTAGATTGGATTAAGCAAATGTTGTACATATACACCATGGAGTAGCATGCAGTCATAAAAAAGAACAAAGTCATGTCCTTTGCAGCAACATGGATGCAGACAGAGGCCATCATCCTAAGTAACTCAATGCAGGGACAGAAAAACAAATACATATATTCTCACATATATATAAGTGGGAGCTAAACATTGGGTATACACGGACATAAAGATGGGAAATATAAACAATAAGGACAACAAGAGAGGGTAAAGGGAAGGGAGAACAAGAGTAGAAAAACTATTTGTCAGTGTGCTTACTACCTGGCTGACAGATCATTTATATCCCAAGCTTCTGTGTCATGCAATGTACCCATGTAACAGGCTGCATATGTACTCTCTAATCGAAAATATAGTTGAAATTATTTTTAAAAACTGTATTTGGTTAGCGGAGATGGTGAATAATGAAAGTTATTCTAAGTTACCCTCCAACACTCACTTTCTCTCATTTCATTAAATAATAGAGCTTCTGTTGGTTTAATTGTTCTCTTAGTTGCAAAGATAAATAATACATGCCCCAGCTTCCTTTGCAGTTAGATGTGTGTATATAACTATGTTATAGCTAACGGAGTGGGTGATATGTACAACTTATTGATTCAGGCTTAAAGAAAGAAATCATGGCCTTCATTCATTTTCTCCCTTTTATGCTACCTGAAATATAAATATGATGCCTTATGCAAACATATTATACACTTGCCTTATGCAAAGGTATCAAAGCCACATGTGAAGAATGGCAGAGTAACAAAACAGAAAACACTTGTATCCTTAACTCAACGCTACCACAATTATAGTCCTGAACTGCCTATCATAAAATTATTTTACAGTGATAGAATACCTCCATCTTGTTTAAGCCAATATTGTTTTTGGAACTCTGTTACAGCATCCTGAGCTTGTATTATACCTAGCATGGAGTTTAGTAGCTAAATATGACTGTTGCAACAAATTCAAAACATATATTCCATTATCATAAGCTTTGTCCTAAGCAATCCACTCTCTGCCAATCAAATTTTCTTCTGTAAGATGTGATTACAAAAATGGTAGACTAGTTTCTTTCTCCTTAATATTTTTAAATATAAATTTCCTTGTTTCCTTGTCATCAATACAACAACAGCTGGGCATTGGCCTAAATCTTTTGTATGAACTACTTTATTTTATTTCCATAAAGACCCCATTATGAAAATACCATTTTGTCCCATTTTGCAGTTAAATAAAATGTGTAAAACATTTTTTCAAGATCTACAGGTAAAGCTAGTAAGTGTAGAGTCAGAATCCACCCAAGGAAGTCTGACTCCAAAGTTTACATTCTGAATCAATATACTGTGATATGCTAGGATACATTACTCCTTTTCTACATGTTAGATTGGAAGGAAAAATAAATGTATTTAGCTACCAATTTAGAAATAAAGACATTATTTTCCACTTGGGTAAAACTATAATGACCTACTAAAGTTGTTCTATCCAAATTGGTCTGTTGAATTTTTTATCAGTAGAAGTGAATTTTTAGCTATATTCATTTATAGTTCCTTGTCACAGCATTTTCTTGAAAAGATTGCTAAAAAAAAGACAAAATGGAGATAACAATAACAAAAATCAATGAATTTTATATACTATTTCAGCAACTAGAGAAACTGGGGAATTAAATGAACAGTTGATATGTATAGTGAGTTGCCTAACACAAGCAATGGATAACCATCTGTCAAAAATACTGTAAGAAGAATTCCATTACATGGTGATAAAATAGACAACATAAATCTAGGGATCTGTTGTCATTCTTAGTCCTTACACTTTGCAATGTTTGTTTGTGTAGGATCAAATGCTTTGAAATTGAAGAAAAAGAGGATAAATAAGGAAGTTTCTGTTGGTGGATTGAATATACTTGTGAGTGTATGAATAAAAATATATCTGACATAAAATTATACAGTTAGATATGTGTGTATAAAAATATATACTACATTTATTAATACATATGCTATATTTACCTATATACTCATATGTGTATGGGTGTATAATATATATACTACATATATATGGGTAATACTACATATGTAATATATATTTGTATGTAATATTACCAAATTATATGTAAGATGTATTTATGTATACATGGCATATATACATTTATATATATGAGTATATATAAAACTGTACATATACTCCTACGTGTCATTGTATATATATACATGTAAGAAACAGGCTTGAGCTGCAGGTTTCTATGATGATGGTTACCATCCAGGAATGTATAACTTAAGAAATATTAACAAGTATGTGAGGGCAGTAGATTAAATATCTAGGTTTTTGTGAGAACTGAGATTCTAGTTATAATTGAAAACTTGAGAGATACTCAGTATGAAATATTAAACTGAGCAAAATGTTCTGTATCATTTTAAATAGAAAATTTAAAATATTTATTAATCTCTGTGTTCTGCATGGAAAAGTTTTCTCTCAGGAGCAAAGGTAATCAAGAATTGCATTTCATCTAAAATGTGGAATGTTTCATAACTTAGAAATTTTAATTCAAAGTGATCTTGTATATATATATGGAGATCTTCACAAAGAAGATTGAAAAAAGAACACCCTTCTTCATGGTACTCTTCTACCATCTAATCCAATGGGGAACCTCAGAGTGAAAGCAAGACCTGTTAATATAAGTTTACAATTATTGATGGTGGCAGTGGCCCATCTGAAGTGTCCACTGTGAAGACACTGACTGCGTTCGGGGAGGTGCAGCTTGGGCTGTGTACTTCATGGAGCTGGAGGGAACTGGGAGCAGGCAGGAGCCCCGCCTCCTTCTGAGTTGGTGGGGAAGGAGCCAGGTAGAGCTGCGGTCACCCAGCTGTAGCTGCAGACCCAGGCATCCTTGCACTCTTTGGGGCTCAGGAAGCCCCCAAGCAGGCTCAGGCTCAGAAGTGCCTGCTCTGGCTGCCTGTCCTCTCCCCATACCCAGTGCCTACTCTGGGTTGGAAGAAAGTTGTGGCCAAGCCTGGGCACTGTCACAAACTGGCCACATGTGCGTACAATCAGGCTGGCACTGACACACCAGCCCTCTGCCAACTTGGCCTCCTCTGAACTTTGCTTTGGGCACCAATGAATGTGGTAGGAAATGGGAGGGGGGCTGAGAGCATATTGGTGAATGCCTGTAGGTGCCCCTTAGTAGGAACAGTCTGGGTACCATGGATGACATGATTGATGGTGGCAGGAGGCAGACAGGCTCTTGAGTGGAAAGGGATTGGTCCCCACCATAGCCCCACCTTTAAGCCAGGGATGGCCTGAAGCCTGGGAGCTGGGCCGTCAGTTCTGGGTGGAGTCTGTAGCCCAGAGTGAGAATTTATGGTGCTTTGTTTGGGTCCACCCATGGCTGCCCGTGGAACAATCAGCACACCCTTTCTCCCTTCTGAGCCCATAAAATCCTCAGACCCAGCCAGAATCACAGAGATTCAGGACTACCAGCTCTGGGAAGCAGCTACCCAATTTAGGTGTCCCTCCACTCATCAGTACAACCTGACTGCAGAAAGGAGCTACCCACTCTGGGTATACTGTCCACTGACAGCTGAACACTCATTGAGATGACCTGCCTAAAGAAAAAAGCTACTCAGTCCAGTTCTCCTATCCAATGACAGCTGGATACTTTCTGGATACTTCCCGTGGATAGGAGCTACCCACTCCAGGTCTCCTTTCTGCTGAGGGCTGCACTCATCAGGACTACCTGCCTGCAGAAAGGAGCTACCCACTCTGGTTTCCTCTCTGCTGAGGGCTGGACACTCACTGGGGCAACCTTCCTACAGATAGGAGCTACACATTCTGGGTCTTCTCTTTGCTGAGGGCTGTACTTCTCAGGACTATCTGCCCATTCTGGATCTCCTCTCTGCTGAGAGTTGGACACTCACTGAAATAACCTACTTGTGGAAAGGAGCTACCCACTTTGGGTCTCCCAACAGCTGTTCTTTCACTCAATGAAGCTCCTCTCCACCTTGCCCACCCTCCAGTTGTTCATGTACCTCATTCTTCCTGGATGCAGGACAAGAACATGGGACCTGCCAAATGATGGGACTGAAAGAGACATAACACAAACAGCTGAAATGTCCGGGTCCCCACTTGCCATGTTAAGGGTCATGAAAAGGATATAACAGTTGCAGCCATTTGGAGAGCCCATACCTAAGGACTCCCTGAGTCAGAGCTGTGGCACCCTCTTTAGGACTCTGTGGTATCTGGCCTGTCCAAGATTCTAGGCCACCATCATGTTCTGCTCATCCAGACATGGGTGCCCACAGCGGAAGCCACTTGCAGTGCATCCAATCTAGGTGCAGGCTTGCACAGAGCCAGCACCTGTGCCAGCACCTGGAGCTTCATACCCTGCCAAAGCAGCCGATCCCCATGCTTACTTACTTATGCACCCCTCTCTGGCTCACCCTTGGCAGGTGTGTGATCTGGGCTGGTAGCATGAGAAGAGTGCAGCCTGCCAGGCTAACTTAGAGGAATGAGACTAGCAGGCCTGAGCAAAACTTGGGCAAAGGCTCCATCAGCCACAGAGGTTTCCATTTAGAAAAGAAACACCCTGAGTATCCCGAGACATTATTAACTATTCAACCCCCAAATAGTTTAACCACCAGAAGCAATTTTATCTATTAGTATATGTAGAGTGAGATAAATGCAAAGAATTTTGTATTATCAAACATGAATTGATATTATTCACAGTTATTTATTACAATTCTAATAAAGTATTTCTAAAAGTAGCGAGTGGAAACCGAAAGAAGATTCAATAAATACTTTATCTTTTAAAAAATATCAAATGTATTGACAAATAACTCATGAGTGAGATGATATCTTATGTTTTCAGTTTGCATTTTCCTGATGATTACTGATGTTGAGCATTTTTTCATACACCTGTTGGCCATTTCTTGGCCATTTGTATGTCTTCTTTTGTGAAATATCTACTCAGATCACCTGCCCATTTAAAAATTGGATTATTTGTGTCTTTTTGCTATTGAGCTGTTTGGATTTCTTATGTATTCTGGTTATTAATTCCTTTCAGATCAATAGTTTGCAAATATTTTCTCTCATTCTGTGGGTTTTTTCCCTACTTTGTTGATTTCATGAGGGCTGTGAGTAGAATAGAGGTTACCAGAAGCTGGGAAGACACTTGGGGTGGCAGGCAGATGAAGAGAAGGTAGTTACTGGATAAAAAACTATAGTTGGAAATAATAAGTTCTAGTGTTTGATAGCACAGCAGGGTGACTATCATTAGCAATATTTTCTCATATATTTCAAAATAGCTAGAAGAGAAGATTTGGAATGATCCCGACAGAAAAAAAAGTGATAAACTTTTAAGTTAATGGATATCTCAATTACATTAATTTGATCATTACACATTGTGTGCATTTCAACAAATAGCACATGTACCTCATAAGTTTGTACAACTATTAGGTATCAGTAGAAAATAAACAAAAATTGCATATAACCAGAAAGGAGGTTATCAATGTTAAAGCAGTTTCTTTTATTATTTAGGAGTAATATAAGACTACTTATTAAAATTCAGACTTTTCCAAGGCAATTGTGCATGCTACAATATTAAAGAAACTTATATAATTTTTGGAGAAGTTGCACATCTATAAAACAATGTCTAGTAATTAAATCAAAGTAATTGGGATATGTATTAAGGATGTTTTGTAATAAGAACTTTAAAATACAAATAGAAAAAGGAAGTGAAAGTACATATACTTTCCACATAAACAAACACATATTAAAGTACAGTAAATACAAATTACACACAAAAAGTAATTGGTAAAAAATAACAAGTTCAAATATAAAAATGAAATTATACTTTTACTTCTGGTTACGATGGAGTAGCTTGAAGCAATCCAACTCTCCTACTGAAAATAATTGCAAGAACGAGATTTAAAACATTTAAATCCACCTTTAAAAAATAAGAGAACTCTGGAGAAGCTAGGACTAGCAGAGACAGGAATTGAGCCAGAGAGTTCCCAGATAAATTAGCTGATATTCTACAGCCACTTTTTCAAATCTCCGTGTAGGACAAAAAGCTATGAATCAGAGCTTCCTATATAGGACAAGAGGCTTTGAATCAGAGATTCATGGAGGGAGAGTAAGACTGCTCAAGAAGAAAAGCATCGAGTTGCTTTGGTGGCCTCTTGTTTCAGGAAGACAAAATTAGAGACTTTGAAGAATGTGTGCTCAATAAGAAGATTGAGAAGAACTGAGCCTGCCACACATGGCTCATTTTCAACATGTCTTTTGTTAAATTCTCAAAATTCATGGACAGAAGTTTAAAAACTTAAATAACCACACACGCGCGCACGTGCATACACACACACACACACACACACAAACACCAAAAGTATAGTCCATGACAAAAGAAAAAAAGAGTAAAAGAAAAATGAGAGAAAAAAATCAAGTGGAATGGGCAAAATATTGGATCAGTAACACATTACAAAGTACAATTGTACAAGAAATATAAAATCTGAAAAATTTATGAAACCAATTAAATCGACATGGGTGGAAATCAGTCAATACCACTTGAAAAAAATCTCCAGGTGATTCTATACCACTGTAAGTTTATGAAACTACTGTACAAAAGCAATGGCTATCAGATTTTAGTGGCTTCAGAGTCACTTGGAGAAATAGTTAAAACACAGCTTTCTGGGGGGATGAAGCTTAAGAATTTATATTTCTAAATTGCTTTTGGCAGTATGATCATTTTCACAATAATATTTAGTATACATATCCATGAGCATGAAATATGTTTGCATCTGTTTGTGTCTTTTATAATTTTTTTCAGTAGTGGTTTGTAGTTTTCCTTATAGAGGACTTTCGCCACCTTGGTTAGGTATATTCCTACATCTTATTTTATTTTATTTTATTTTATTTTATTTTATTTTATTTTATTTTATATTTTGCAGCTCTTGTAAAAGGGGTTAAGTTCTTGATTTTACTCTCAGCTTGGTTGCTGTTGCTGTATAGCAGTGCTACTGACTTGTGTACATTGATTTTGTATCCTGAAACTTGGCTAAATTCGTTTATATGTTCTAGGAGCTTTTTGGGTGAATCCTTAGGGTTTTCTAGGTATACAATTATATAATCAGTGCACAGCAAGAGTTTGATTTCTTCTTTACCAATTTGGGCACCCTTTATTTCTTTCTCTCGTCGGATTACTCTGGCTAGGAATTCCAGTACAATGTTGAATAGAAGCGGTGAAAGTGGACACCCTTGTCTTGCTCCAGTTCTCAGGGCGAATGCTTTCAACTTTTCCCAATTCCATGTGATGTTGGCTATGGGATTGTCATAGATGTCTTTTATTACCTTGAGGTATATCCTTTCTTTGCCTATTTTGCTGAGGGTTTTAATAATAAAAAGATGCTGGATTTTGTCAAATTATTTTTCTGCGTCTATTGAGATGACCATGTAATTGTTGTTTTTAATTGTTTATGTGGTGTATCACATTAATTGACTTGTGTATGTTAAACCATCCCTTGCATCCCTGGTATGAGTCCCCCTTGATCATATTGGATTATCTTTTAGATATGTTGTTGGATTTGGTTAGCTAGTATTTTGTTGAAGATTTTTGCATCTATATTCATTGGGGATATTGGTACCATCATCATTCCTCACAGAACCAGAAAAAAAATTATAAAATTCATATGGAACCAAAAAAGAGCCAAAGCAAGACTAAGAAAAACAACAATAAAAATCTGGAGGTATCACATTACCTGACTTCAAACTATAAGATTATAGTAACCAAAACAGCATGGTACTGTCATAAAAGTAGGCACATTGGCCAATGGAACATAATAGATACCATGGAAATAAAGCCAAATACTTAAGCTAACTGATTTTTGACAAAGCAAACAAAAACATAGAGTGGGGAAAGGACACCCTATTTAACAAATGGTGTTGGGATAATTGTCAAGCCACATGTAGAAGAACGAAACTTGATCCTCATCTTTTACCTTATACAAAAATAAACTTAAGATTCATCAAAGACTTAAATCTAAGATTTGAAACAATAAAAATTTTACAAGGCAACATGAGAAAAACCCTTCTAGACATTGGCTTAGGCAATGGCTTCATGACCAATAACTCAAATACTAATGCATCAGAAAGAAAGATAAATAGATGACACTTAATTAAACTAAAAAACTTCTGCACAGCAAAATAATAATAATAATCAGTATACAGATGACCCACAGAGTCGGGGAGACGCTTCACCAATATTCATCTAAGAAAGAACTAATAACCAGTACCTGCAAGGAACTCAAACAAATCAGCAAGGAATAAAACAACAACAACAATCCCACCAAAAAGTGAGCTGAGGACATGAATAGACTAGTCTCAAAAAAAGATATACAAACGGCCAACAAACACATGACAAAAATGCTCAACACCACTAATTATCAGGAAAATGCAAATCAGAACCACAATGTAATACCACTGTCCATTCTTATGCTGCTATAAATAACTGCCCAAGACTGGGTAATTTATAAAGGAAAGAGGATTAATTGACTCACAGTTCCACAGGGCCTGGGAAGTCTCAGAAAACATATAATCATGGCAGAAGAGAAAGCAAAAACATCCTTATTCACATGGTGACAGGACAGAGAAGAATTAGAACTGAGCAAAGGAGGAAGCCCCTTATAAAACTATCAGATCTTGTGGGAACTTACTATCAGGAGAATAGCATAGAAGAAACCACCCCATGATTCAATTACCACCCACTGGGCCCCCTCCCATATAACATACGGGGATTACAATTCAAGATGAGATTTGCGTGGAGACACAGCCAAATCATACCAACCACCTTACTTCTCCAATAATGGTCATAATTAAAAAATCAAAAAATAATGGATGTTGGCATGGATATAGTGAAAAGGGAACCCTTTTACACTGGTGGTGGAAATGTAAACTAGTACAACCACTATGGAAAACCATGGAGATTTCTTGAAGAACTAAAAGTAGATCTATAATTTGATACAGAAAACCCACTATTGAGTATCTACCCAGAGGAAAAGAAGTCAATACACAAAAAAGACATTTGCACATGCGTGTTTATAGCAGCACAATTCACAATTGCAAAAATATGGACCAGGCCAAATGCCCAACAAGCAATGAGTGGATAAAGAAAATGTGATATGTATATCACAAAATGGTTTATATATATATATATGATATGCGTGTATATATATACACACGTGTGTGTGTGTGTATACATACACACACACACACACACACACACACACACCATGGAATACTACTCAGTCATAAAAAGGAACAGTATAATGGCATTTGCAACAAACTGAATGGAATTGGAGACCATTATTCTAAGTGAAATAACTCAAGAATGGAAAACCAAGCATCGTATGTTCTCACTTATAAGTGGGAGCTAAGCCATGAAGATGCAAAGGCATAAAAATGATACAATGGACTTTGAGGACTTGGAGGAAAGGGTTGGAGGGAGTTGAGGGATAGAAGATACACACTGGGTACAGTGTACATTATTTGGGTGATGGGTGCACCAAAATCTCAGAAATCATGACTAAAAGTTTCATGGATAAGGTGACTTATTTGTGTAATCAAATATAATCTGTTCCCCCAAAACCTATTGAAATAAAAAAAAAGCAAATATATATATGTATATATATTTCTAGTAAGTTCCCAGGTGACACCAATGGTGATAATCCAAAGACCAGATGTTGAAAACCACTGTATTCAAGATATTCTTAGAAAATTAAAATGATTCATGTAGTTAGAGTAAATTACATGTGACATTTTTGTATGTTTGTTCTATTGTATTCTATAGTGGCACATTTTAGAGTTGGATATGTATTGTTACTGTGACAACAAATTTTAATATTCTAGTGCTGTTTCAAGTTTAATTCAGAAGGATATGGAGAATGCTCAGTCTGCATGTGTTTATGAAGAATAAGTCAAGTTCATTTAAGCTTCATGCCTGTTTTTTACTTGCTTATCTTTTAACATTGTCACTTATACTTAAATTTGGAAAGTATTGTATGTATTGCTGTAGTATTAGAGATAAATTCTATAATATAGAATCTTTACCTAGCAATCTTAACCACCTCTTGAGAAGTACAAGGCCCTATATTATTGAACAAGCCTCTAGGCAGCTAAGTATAATTATTGGACAAGCAGCCTCCTTCTTTCTCTCTGGTCAGTGCTTCCTTAACTTTTTTTCTCCAAATGGTTCGTTTATTTAGTTAATTTGAGTTAAACCTGTGTTATAGATCCTGTGTTTGGAGAAGTGCAGAAATCTTGTTTGATGTAGCTTCTCTTGTAATAATCAGGAAACTGGCACATTTTAATCTCTAAATTAATACTTTATTAAATAAATAAATTATACTAAAATTCTTGTCTTGATTCCACAATTTTCTATTTAATAAAAATAATGGAATAACTTATATTTAAGCTTAAAATGTGTTTAATGGTGATAACCAAATTGACATTTTATTCATGAGATTTTAGTTGACTATAAGCTTGAAGAGTTACCTTATATTTTAATTACTTGAAAAATAATAACTACAAAATGATTAAGTGATTATTTGCTGACCTGCATGTATAGAAGTGCAGTGGTATAGATATGGAAACTGTAAATTCTACCCTTCAGCTTATATCTGATATATTGAATTTATATCTGAGTACTAGATTTCAAGAGGCTGATAGACATACCACAGAAAGAAAAACAAACCTTGATGGAGAGGTGAACAGAATAAGGAATCTTTCTAATCATTTGGACAATATTTTATAGTAAACAATTTAACTAATCCTCCTTTAATATAAGACAGATTTAGAGCAAAATGAGAAGCTGTAAGAAGTTAACACGACATAAAGATTTTCTTAATAGTGTTTTCTAAAACTGAGATCGAATCTTTAATGAACCTCTGAATTGGTTGCCATTGTCACAAATGAAAGGAAATAGAATCACAAGCCAAGGATTTATTAAAGTTATCATTCTACCAAATGAATGGCAGAAATAAACAACTTTTAAAAGACACTATCACCCTAGCTCTAGTCTAAATTTTGTTCATGAGACAGAGATTCTACAATATAGAGGTCTTCTGCCAAAGAAAAAAACCCTAAACTGTTTTAGAAACCCCAAAATAACAGTGACATCAGACTCACAGGCAACATAAACTCAATCTTAGAACACAAATTAAAGCATTATTTTTAAAACAAATATTACTTACTGTTTCACCACTAGAGCAAATTTTCAAGTAAAGGCATGATATAGATTTTTATATGAAATCAGACTTGTTGAAATGTTCTTATTTGAAAGGTACTCTCTGGAAAAGATCACCTGAAAGCCATTCCTGTAATGTTAAAACTAACCATTTAGGAAAAGCAAAAAACCCCTAACTCCTTTGTACAACAAAACAATTAGATGGATAAAATATTTGTATGTTAAAAAAATAAAAACATAAGCACAAAAGTGACAACAAAATATATAAGTGAATATTTTTTCAACTCTAATCATAGGGAATTAATGCTTTAATTTGAAATAATAATACTCAGAATCCCCAAAGATAAAAATTGATATATTTAACTACATAACCTTTTCAACTACTGTTGCTAAAATCTAAGTAAAACAAAATAAATCAAGTCTAAAGAAGAAATAAAACTCAAAAATGTTGTTAATTGATGACTAAGAATGTATTTTCTTACTATAGAAAGAACTCCAAAAAGTAGAAAAAATATTCAGATGTAGTGAAACACTAATAGACAAGAAACACGTGATGAATTTATACCTAATTGTTAATAGGAATGAAATTGATATTAAGTCTAGGATGTGTGCTATAAGAAAGAAAACTTGCTTTTAACATGTTTCTGTATTATTTAGCTCTGAACCAAGAAATTTTATTATAGTATCCAAATTAATAAAAATACGTCTTAAACATACCGCAAACTGTTATACAGAAATATTTATAGTGGGATGCAAGTTGATAAAAATATATCTGTATTGGCTAATGTGTTTAAAATATATGGGCAATTATATACAACAATGATGACAGTGGTTACCTCTGCCAGATACAACAAAAGTTTTGAAAGGAGTATTTTTAGTTGTCTTTCTGTAAGCTTTATTCTTTAAAAATAAACATTTATTTTAAAGTAAGAATAATATACAAAATATGTATTAATGATTGCATATAACCTAAAGCAATATAACATAAGGCATATTAATTATTTACCACTGAAAACTTTCATCAAAGTAACTACAATCACCCTTTCACTATCAAAAATAAATACATGAGTTATTGACATAAATATTCAAATTCAAAATATGGGATTTGTGGTGCAATTGATCATGCCTAAGAATGTCATTTTCTTCCTCCCTCTTAGAGGCAAAGTAAATAAAATAAATTTGGGTTAGACCATAAAAAATTGATTGACCATATTAACTTCACTAAGTAGCTATTAAAAGTCTACTTTATGTTATGCTAGGAAGAACATTAATATCAAATGTAATTCCTTGTACCCGTAAGGCCTTGTACATTTTTTCCCACAAATTGAAAATAATAGCCAATGACAGAGGAAAATCATAGTGTAAAAACAAAATAAATATTTGTACATGGAAATACCTGTGCTCCTTCTAAATTCTAGTGAGATGTATACTTTCTTAGCTAATACCCTTATCCTGTGATGCTGACATTGCCTTTCTTTCTCAATATCTGGACATTGTTCAAGTTCTTATAGTTTCTCAGTTTTTGTGGACACTGTTCAAGATCTTATAGTTTCTCAGTTCTGAATGGGTATGAGGAACTATTAACTTGTTTGTTTTGCTCATAGTAACTGTTTAAATTAAAATCTACTACATGAATTCATTAAGTTAAATAACTGCAATTTAATTTTGCTACTACAGAATTGGGACAAAGTATTTTAGAAAAATCAAATACATAGATTTATAAACTACTTCTATTAAAAAAAGCCCATGACATTTTAAAATAAGTTACTTGTACATATATGTATATAAAATTCACATAATGAATAGAATATTACTAAAATATTTTTCAAATACACTCATCCTGTTTTTGAATAATTATGCTTATCATATATAAATTACATATAAATATAAGGTAAAATTATAATTTATAAAGTTTATAACTATAAATGAATTATATATAATTTATATATTTCTAATGATTTTCTTAAGTTAATTGATAACTTCTACACATTATTTCTTGATATAGTGCACACACACTACTAAATTGACACATGGATGGTATCATCTTTTTAAATACTTGAAGAATAGTTCCATTTAAATGCAAATAACACCTGTCTTCTAAAACTTTTTTTTTTGATAATATAAACATAAATTTATTATGGAGAAGAACCTATGTTTGTGAAAAAGGGTCACCCCCCAAAAATTCAGATTTTAATGCAATCAAGGGAAAAACTTTGTTAGCAAGTGTGATCTAAAACTTTTAAGACCAAAATAATCTATTAAACACACACCACATTATGGTAACGCCGCCATCTGCTGGATAGGTTTATAAAATTTTTGATGCTTGGTAATAAGTATGACCATTTTTAAAGTTTTAAATTGCAAGAAATCATTAATCTACATTTATTGATTATCCACATATCTAGAGTTTCCTCTCAATAAATAAAATAAAATTAATATGAAAATTAGATACATTAATTTTTTTTAGGTTTGGTAAAATTTTTATTATTAGCTATAAACAATCAGATTTAATGAAGCAATATATCTATCTGCTCATAAAAAGTATAAGTGATTATTTGAATTGTAGACAAAATATCGCTACTCACAGAAGGCCTAATGGAATAAAAATAGTAACTAAAATGCCAAAAATAATTTTCGGTGTTTGACACCGGGAAAATGAAACATTTTGCCTGATTTTTGATAGTGTTACATGCTGAGACATGACATGTATGGCATTTTCATTGACACAAAACCTTGCTTTTTAGCTCAAACACATCTCGTACTTTCTTTAACTTTTCCTTCAACCTTTATTTTAAGTTCAGGGATAAATGGTCAGGATGTGTGGTTTTGTTACATAAGTTAATATGTGTTTTGATTATTTGAGGCACAGATCATCCCACCTTCTAGGTAATAAGCTCAGCATCCACTAGTTATTTTTCCTGATGCTCTCCCCCAAACCCCACTCCAACAGGTCCTGTATGTGTTGGTTTTCCCCACCGTGTGTCCATGTATTCTCATCATTCAGCTCCCACTTATAAGTGAGAATATGCAGTGTTTGGTTTTCCGTTCCTGCATTAGTTTGCTGGAGGATGGTTTCCAACTCCATCTATGCCCCTGCAAAGGACATGATCTTGTTCTTTTTTATGGCTGCATAGTATTCCATGGTGTATATGTACCACATTTTCTTTATCCAGTCTATCATTGATGGGCATGTAGGTTGATTCCATGTCTTTGCTATTGTGAATAGTACTGCAATAAACATACTCATGCATGTATCTTTATAATAGAATGATTTATATTCCTTTGGATATATATGCAGTAATGGGATTGTTAAGTCAAATGGTATTTCTGCCTCTGGGTCTTTGTGGAATAGCCACATTGTCTTCCAAAATGGTTGAACTAATTAACACAGGTACATTAATGTTTATGAGACAAAGAGATTCTACAATGGAGAGGTCTTTTGCCAAAGAAGAAAGCCTAAACAGTTTTAGAAACCCTAAGACAATAGTGACAATTTGACTCACAAGCAACATAAACATGGTGTTCAACTTTTTTTTTATCCCAACAGACACCAAATTTATGACCAACATAAAAAAAATAAATAAATAAAATAAAAATATTGAGTAAAATCACATTGCCACTTAAAACTTGACTCTCTTAACCAGACTTGTCACCAGAGATTTGACTAAATGCAATTAAAAGTGAAAAAAACACTTGACCTAGAAGGAAGACATATGATTTTTCTGGCTTTGAAAATAGAATGCTCTACAATTAAAAAGACAGCTGTTTTGGTACCAATACCACACTGTTTTGGTTACTGTAGCCTTGTAGTATAGTTTGAAGTCAGGTAGCGTGATGCCTCCGGCTTTGTTCTTTTGGCTTAGGATTGTCTTGGCAATGCGGGCTCTTTTTTGGTTCCATATGAACTTTAAAGTAGTTTTTTCCAGTTCTGTGAAGAAAGTCATTGGTAGCTTAATGGGGATGTCATGGAATCTATAAATTACCTTGGGCAGTATGGCCATTTTTACAATATTGATTATTCCTCTCCATGAGTATGGAATGTTCTTCCATTTGTTTGTGTCCTCTTTTATTCATTGAGCAGTGGTTTGGTAGTTCTCCTTGAAGACATCCTTCACATCCCTTGTAAGTTGGATTCCTAGGTATTATATTCTATTTGAAGCAATTGTGAATGGGAGTTCACTAATGATTTGTTTCTCTGTTTGTCTATTATTGGTGTATAAGAATGCTTGTGATTTTTGCATATTGATTTTGTATCCTAAGACTTTGCTGAAGTTGCTTATCAGCTTAAGGAGATTTGGGGCTGAGATGATGGGATTTTCTAAATATACAATCATGTCATCTGCAAACAGGGACAATTTGACTTCCTATTTTCTTACTGGTACCAAAACAGAGATATAGACCAATGGAACAGAACAGAGCCCTCAGAAATAATACCACACATCTACAACTATCTGATCTTTGACAAAACTGACAAAAACAAGAAATGGGGAAAGGATTCCCTATTTAATAAATGGTGCTGGGAAAACTGGCTAGCCATATGTAGAAAGCTGAAACTGGATAACTTCCTTACACATTATACAAAAATTAATTCAAGATAGATTAGAGACTTAAATGTTAGACCTAAAACCATAAAAACCCTAGAAGAATACCTAGGCAATTCCATTCAGGACATAGGCATGGGCAAAGACTTCATGTCTAAAACACCAAAAGCAATGGCAACAAAAGCCAAAATTGACAAATGAGACCTAATTAAACTAAAGAGCTTCTGCACAGCAAAAGATACTACCATCAGAATGAGCAGGCAACCTACAGAATGGGAAAAACAATTTTGCAATCTACTCATCTGCCAAAGAGCTAACATTCAGAATCTACAAAGAACTCAAACAAATTTACAAGAAAAAAACAAACAACCCCATCAAAAAGTGGGCAAAAGATATGAACAGACACTTCTCAAAAGAAGACATTTATGCAGCCAACAGACACATGAAAAAATGCTCATCATCACTCGCCATCAGAGAAATGCAAATCAAAACCACAATGAGATACTATCTCACACCAGTTAGAATGGCAATCATTAAAAAGTCAGGAAACAGGTGCTGGAGAAGATGTGGAGAAATAGGAACACTTTTACACTGTTGGTGGGATTGTAAACTAGTTCAACCATTGTGGAAGACAGTGTGGCAATTTCTCAAGGATCAGGATCTCTATGAGAATGTGCTACTCAAATGCCCCTAAAAATTAGATTTTTTTCTCTTTCCTTTCCTTCACTCACATTAGTGCATGATTATCAAAGTAAAATTTTAAAACATGAAAATTATTCAAATTATGTGATTCCCATTTCTCTATGTAGGATACAATTAACTAAATGCAATTCAACAATTATGCAGCATTTAATACAAACATTATTCATTCAATGACTATTCGCTGATCAACAACAATGTGCCTGAGTATGTGTTAAACGGAAAAAAGAAAAAAAAAAAAAAAAGGAAAAGGACAAGTAGTGTCCCTGTCATTTTATTTCTATCGGTGGATCTTAAAAGTCAGCAAGCATGCCTCAAAATTACTTGCTAAAACGCAAATGCTTGGGACCCACACCCAGAGCTTAGTTTTCAGGTTTCAGTAGGTCTGAGAGTAGTACACTTATGCTGAAGCTGCTGGCCTGTGGACACACTTAGATAACCACCGAGTGAGACAAATATGTGTACTCCAAATGAACTTTTGTCCATGTAACACAGTAGAAACTTTGCTCACTTTCCTTTCACTTTTATATCTGCATCGTCTGTTATCATACCAAATGAAATTGTTCACTTGCTGAGGTGATAAAAGAAGCATGAGCATTCTTTCTGGGAGGGAATGTTCAGCATTTCCTTAGTGCATCATCTGCAACTATTTAAAATTATTAAGAATGCTATCTACAGGCTATATATTGTCAGATGTAGTATGTGTGTGTTTCTGTGTCTCTGTGTTTATTTCTTGCAAATATACACATGCTAAAAGTAGTTATTTCTTGTAAACCCGTTTGAAGTATAACATACACACCAAAAGATGCCAAAATCACATGTACACAGCTTGATAAAGTTTCATAAAGTATGCACACACATTGTAACTATTTTCCAGATCAAGAATTAGGACATTACTAGCACCCCCAGAAAATCACTTGTAACCCTTTGCATCGTATCTCCTCTGAGGATAACCATGATCCTTACTTATAACATATCAATGAAATAGATCTACTTTTATATGTAAATAAGTAGAAATAAAAAGAATCATATTGATGTAATTTGCATGGCTGCCGCTTTATTGATTTATTGTTTTTGTTGGTTTTGCTGCTGTTTCTCTCAACATTATCTCTGTGATGTGTTGGTGGTAGTTTTATTTTGTATTGTTTCTTATGTTGTATTTTGTGAATACACCACAGTACATTCTATTGCTCATGAACAGTTGAGTACCTTCCAATGTTTTGCAAATGCTATTATGGAAATAATTATTTGTAATTTTTGGTACACATTTGTATGGATTTTGCATAGGTATATGCATGAAAATTCAATTGCTAGATAATAGGTAATGTGCATGTTGAGCTTTGGTAGCGGTAAATGCTACCAAACAATTTTCAAGAGAGATTTTAGTAATTTACACTCTCATCAGCAGTGCATCAGGATTCTGGCTGCTTCATATCCTTGCCAAGATGTATTGTTAGTTCATTTGTATTGTTTTGCTTTGTTTATTTTTTATTTTTTGCTTCAGGCATTCTGGTTGGTTTATATAAAGTTTAGCATATTTCACGTGTGTTTTGCAATGTTCACAGTAAATATCCTCTTTTCTCTCATTTATTTATACAATGGATTTTTTGTAATACAAAAAACTCTACTCACCCCATTGTTTGCTTTTCTTTCTAATTTCATCTCGTGAAATAGAAATACATTTATTTGGATGAAATATAAATTTCAATGTATTATACATTGTTACTATTGGTAATTTATTTTTTCCTTTTGTCTTATTATTGTTTGGGAATTTGTTGAGAAAGTGTTGCCTAATCCAAGATTATGAAGCTATTTAGCTATTTTTTTTCTAGAAGATTATTTAACTTTACATTTAGATCCATAATCCATTTATAGTTTTTTGGGCTTATGCCTAAGTATAGCCACTATTCTGATTCTAGCCTATTATAAGAATCTGCAAATGTCCCAGTGAGAAAAAGCTTAAAATTGTCAGCTTCTATCTCTGCTTTAAAAAAATGTTAGACTCATTTGTTCTCCTTCTTCCAGTAGGATGTTAATATCTTTAAATTAGTGATTTGGGATTTAGTTACAAGTTTTCTAATTGTTCCTGGTGGAAGAGTTTGTCAACTGCAATTGTTTGTTCTGGCCTACAAATTTCTCCAACTTCCACGGAAACTTCAGTCCCACAGGCTGTTACTTTTTAAAAATAAATGCCCTATACTTACTAAAAATATTTAAACATTGAATAAAAAATATTTCTATCTGTGAGAATGATATTTACATCATTCAGTATTAAGATAAAGATAGTGAAACTTTAATATTTCTGAGTCATCTCATTTTTATCACAGGTTAAGCTAGCAACGAACTGCTCTGATAAATTTTTTGCAAATAGTAAACAAAGATTTATAAATGATATTAGCAATATACAAACTAATTCAAATTATAAATCTCACAGGGACATATCTGAATTTTCTGTGCTATCTTAGAAAATAATTGCCATTGTTAAGATGATCATTTTTCTGGGGGTAATTTTTAAAAGCCTCAAGAGACAAAACTATTGCTTTATAATGGTTAAGAATAACCTTATAATTTTCATCTTAATGTCTTCTCTGTGTTGATTTAATGTAACTGACTAAAAATTAGGACAAGAAGACATCACATTTTAAAGCTAGGTATATGAATACAAAAGTAAAAATAAAAATGTTCCAGTACCCTTGTTCACCTATGATGCCAATTTCATAAGTTTTGGAATAGGTGTCAGTGTATATTTTAAATTATAATATTGTGTTTTAACTAATTTCCATGATATGTAATAAAAATATATTTTCATAATATGTAATAAAATATTGGTTTTAGTATATGGTACTGATGGATACCTAGGCTTTTGTATTTAAGTTGAATAAATGTTGATATAAATACTCTTTTTTCCTAAAGAATTGCTAGAGTATAGCTCTTTATTAGGCTCATGATACTTTAAAAATCTGTTTTATTAGAAAGAGGAGTTACTGAATTTTTCCTGTTATAAAGTTTTATGGCACGTTTTTAAAGTGAAAATGTATCATTATTGAACTATAGTAGAAAGAAACACTTTATAAGTTAAATTACCTGTGACTCAGTATTACTTTTTTTTTCCTCTCCAAATTAGTGTTTGGCCAGTATTTAAAAACAATTATTCTACTACAAAAGCAGCAACTAAAATTTTGCTCTGCATTTTTATTTTTTAAAAAGGAACTTTGTATAAACATGGAAAGACTCCTAAATTCTTTAAAGTCATTACACTGATGGTTAAAGGTTTAATATTAGTTTTATGTCCTCATTTACTTATAGTTTTCTCTCCAAAATTTAGGAGAACTGCTTTAATTTGGGTGTTTTTATATTTAATAATTTGTTTTTAAATTTCCTTAAGCACTAATATTAAGAGGAAATTAGAAATAAATTCTGAAAGGCATACTGATTTTTAAAAATTATTTATTATAAAGATTCATAATGCAAAGTTATTGCACCATTTTATACAAAATGAGGACAAGTCCATATTTCTAGGATCCAATGTATCTGAAAAATTATGAGAGATAAACTTATTCAATTCTCCTCTTTTTTATAATAGGTAATGCAAAATAAGGTACATAATTTTCTATAATCCTTACCATTCAGATATTTATTATTTTCCTCCAATAGATTAATCTTGTTCTATAAAAATATCACATAATTCAATACTTTTTGATTATTAAAAGAGTAGCCACTGTGCAGAGTAAAGTGACAGATATTACATCTCTCAGGATGATAAAAATTTACACTTTGAGAATAGAAATGAACCACAAATGTTTAAACGTGAACTTAAGCATACTAAGTTTTAAAATGTTTAAGGTACACACAATGAATTACTAAATCATCTTTGTTTCTTATGCAAAAAAGCTGTAAGTGGGAATATTTTTTGGAAGTGTTTATATGTTAATGTGTAGTGTAAATATACACATATATGGTAGAACTTTACCCCGTTATGGAAGTGATATAGTTCCCCAGTTTTCTTTACTGTTGTTTAAAGAAAACGTTTAAATAGTCATAACCATAAAGTATATGTAATAAATTCATAGCTCAATCTGGCATCATCAAATATGAGAGACACCTGAAAAACCTTGCTTTCACAGTAAAGAAAAGCAGTGGCGTGACTGAATGCTCATTTTATTTACTACTTCATGTTACATATGAGGTGTTAGTTTTTAAAATTCTAATTTTTCCGGAACATTCTTCGGGAACTCATTCTGCATCTCTCTTCCTTATTTTGATAAAAGATAGTACTGAATTTAAAGGTCTAAATTGCTTATTTGATGAGTTTCCTAAAATATATGTTTGGTTTTGGCTTTATTTTCTACTAAATATATTTCTTTTATTTTCCTTTAAGTTCCATTTAAATTACATTCAAATTAGAAAAGTCCAATATTAAAGATTTTAGTACTCTTTGAAAATATTTAGGTAGAAGTACACAGTTATATGGTCTTGTGGGTGAGAGGATGATGATGTACCCTACTGTGTTCAAACCACTTCCTGTGAAATGTCTAATAACCAAATAAAGTGGCTTAAAATTTGTAAAAATTTAAACTTACTTTATATTAACAAAATAATAAATAAGTATGGAAGATTTATATGAGGAATTAGGAAAATTAGTAACAATCAAACCAGAAGCTTGAGAAATAAGATACAATTAAATTGCTTGGTCACTTTTTTGTTCCATAATTATTCGTGAAGATAGTTTCTATGTGACTTGCAAATTCTTGTGTTTCAATGGGATATCATACATACATGTAATTAAAAAAACAGAAAAGCTGGAATCATATATCATGTATATCTATGCATATGTATATATGATAGTTCACTGAAACTATGTATGTGTGCATATGTGTATGTATGTGTATTGTGTATATATGTGACACATATGTGTGTATATATGTGACATAGTGCTTCTTTGCACATCATTTTAGGGAAAAGTGTGGCTTTCTCCAGTTTAGATTTGGTTGACACTTTTTGTTTTAGGCTTGATTTTAACTATTTATGGTAAAATCAATGTTTTTCCCTCTTTTTATCTGAGCTAGTAGAAGGCACAGGTTAGTGGCATCTACTAAATGTCAAGTATCCTTAAACGCTCTATTATCCTATTATTTTGAACACAAGACATAAAACATAAAAGTAAGGGAGACGCGTAAACAACTGCTGTGACCCTGCTGGTGACTTCCTCTGCTTTGACTCGACTTTGCTTAGTGAAGGAAGGATTTCATTACAGATTGTGGAACAGTCCTGGTTTGTGCTTGTTTACTGTAAAAAGATCTGAAATTGGAGGATACTTTTTATGATCACCATACTTATGGACAAAATCTGTGTGCAGAAACTTTCTCAAATTCTTAGTAAATGAATAGAGTCAGTGTATTCTTTCTGTCATTTGTAGTCATTATTTTTCCAATGGCAAATGAAATCCATTAGGGGATTGTGAAATCAAGTTAGCAGACCACAACTAGATATTATTATTAACAATAATTTTAAGAAATAGAATTAGAAAAGCTAGAATCAGATATTTGGACTATTTGCTTTCAACTGTTGGACAGATAGAGTAAGCATCTTATCCTTATCTAACTGGATGTCTACTGTTATTTTTTCTTATACTTTAGACCCTAGATTGAATATGTGTTTAAAGTTTGGTATTAAGTGTCACCATTGTAGAGTAAGAGGAAATTACATTACAAAGCGTTGGGAATAAAAGACAGTGGAGACTGTAATAAGCAAAATTTATCTAAGATAAGTTTCCTAACATATATCTTTATCTGGTATCTAAGTCCTTCTTCATAAATTACCCTAGGCCAAAGAGTGTAGCCTTGAACAAGATTACACACATTCCTGGGCATTCTATATCCAATGACTGGCTAATAAATGGGTATTAACTTCCACTGACCTTGTCCTAGTTGCCACAACTTTGAAGGTGCACTTCAGCTCCTTTTAGAATCAATTGAACCCTTCATTGGAAATACATCCCAATTCAATTGCCCTACACTCAATTCTTACTCAGAAACACTTCCCAATTAAGAGTCTTTTACTGAGATCTCTGAGTCTGCTTCCCGGACAACTATAATAAAACCGTTATGTTTCTTTCCATGATTAGCAGCAAAAATGGGCCTTAGAATGACAAGAATAAGTAGGAAATATAACATATAAAGATCATCTCTATGATACCAGTTTGATATCTAGTCAAACTTTTTTTCATTTATTAGTCAGATTTTTAATGATGACTTCCTATGTGCCAAATGCCTCATTAGACTTTGGGTAATATGATAACTAATGTCACATTAAACTCATGTCCACACACCTGCCCTGCAATTACAGTATATTTTCTTGATCTACTCATTTCTCCACAGTTTTAGACTGCTTACATTGTCTCCACTGTCATCAAATTCCTATTTCCTTCCTTCTTCTTCATTCTTGGCTTATATATGCATTTCCCATTTCATTGAAAAAATAAAAGCAATGAAAAAAAACGCTTCACATTTCCTCCATGGCACATATTTAAACCCATAAAGATACCTATCTTTCCTCCTATTGCTACAAGTGGACTCATAGGACTCCTACCTCAGGCGCATATCTTCATTTCTGCATTGAATCTCATTGTCCCTCATCTTATTGAAGTTCTTACTCTGGATATCTCCCTCAGTCCTATATCATAACCTTTTTATTATTATTATTATTATTATTATTATTATTATTATTATACTTTAAGTTCTAGGGTACATGTGCATAACGTGCAGGTTTGTTACATATGTATACTTGTGCCATGTTGGTGTGCTGCACCCATCAACTCGTTAGCACCCATCAACTAGTCATTTACATCAGGTATAACTCCCAATGCCATCCCTCCCCGCAACCCCCACCCCATAATAGGCCCTGGTGTGTGATGTTCCCCTTCCAGAGTCCAAGTGATCTCATTGTTCAATTCCCACCTATGAGTGAGAACATGCAGTGTTTGGTTTTCTGTTCTTGCGATAGTTTGCTGAGAATGATGATTTCCAGCTGCATCCATGTCCCTACAAAGGACACGAACTCATCCTTTTTTATGGTTGCATAGTATTCCATGGTGTATATGTGCCACATTTTCTTAATCCAGTCTGTCACTGATGGACATTTGGGTTGATTCCAAGTCTTTGCTATTGTGAATAGTGCCGCAATAAACATACATGTGCATGTGTCTTTATAGCAGCATGATTTACCATCCTCTGGGTATATACCCAGTAATGGGATGGCTGGGTCATATGGTATTTCTAGTTCTAGATCCTTGAGGAATTGCCATACTGTTTTCCACAATGGTTGAACCAATTTACAATCCCACCAACTTTTTTTTTTAATTTACCTTACCATCAGCTTACAAATATGATGTCATTTCTGCCACTAAAAGGAAATTCCACTTGCCCTAACAGTGCATTGCCAGTCTTTCTCCAAATACTTTCATACCATTTTCTCTCAAACTCATTCCAGCCAAGTCTTTATCCCACCAATTATTTAAAATCAGTCTTCTAAAGGTAATCAAATTACGCATGTTGCTAATTCCATTATTCAGTTCCCAGTCACTGTGGAGCTATTATTGGTATCTGCATATTTTTCACTCCCTTCTACTAAAAATGAAATAAAGTAAAAATTATCTTAGATCCCAGGACACCATACCCTCTGATACATTGCCTTGTCTTTTTCTTTTTCTTTCTTTCTTTTTTTTTTTTTTTTGGAGTCTCACCCACTGTGTCACCAGGCTGGGTGCAATGGCATGATCTCAGCTCACTGCAACCTCTGACTCCCAGGTTCAAGTGATTCTTCTGCCTCAGCCCTCCAAGTAGCTGGGACTAGAGATATGTGCCACCTTGCCCAGTTAATTTTTGTATTTTTAGTAGAGATGGAGTTTCATCATATTGGCCAGGATGGTCTTGATCTCTTGACTTCATGATCTGCCCATCTTTGTCTCCCAAAGAATTTTCTTCTACCAAGAAGAAAGAGAAAAGGTATTGGAAAGCTCCTATTTATTACCTTTTAAACTTTAGAGGCTCTTAGTAGAAAGTTAAACTCAAGTTTAGTAATATGGTGTGGAGTTTAAATGGAAGAGTTTTATTTTTTCATATGTAGGTGGTATTCACTATTGATTCCCAAAAGACCACCAAAAAAAATGTTGGTAAAGTAGAGCTAAATTTATTAGACCTATCATAGTAAGAGAGAGCATTAAAAACAATCTTAAAGCATCACAGTATGAAAAGAAATCAGGGAATGATATCTAGAAAGTTTTAGATTCTGAACTCAGGTGGCCTAATGCAGGTTTTACTAGGCAGTACACGGATTAAGACTGGGTAAATTTCGTGACATAATAATTTAAGATTGGGGAATACAGCAGAGCGAAGCTCTTAAATGGAATATTAATAAGTAAACTTGTTTAGTTTGCTGTTTATGTTAGTAATCTTTTGTTCTTATATGAGAATATTTATCTATATATAGGTATAGAGCAATTTTCTGATGCAAAGAGTGAATTTATTGGCCTATAGCATAGTAGTCCTAGAGAAAAGTTTTTTAGAACAAATGGTTAAATCATAATGACATACATGATCAAGATTTTATTTTTGAATATTAGGCTATGTGGAAGCACGCTGTTTAAATTATCAGAAGCCTGTATATTTTATGAGGCATCATACCACATTTTGCCAATCTACTCTTAAACATGAATATGGTTATTTGAATTTTATTAATATTTTTAGAAGATATTTTTAGTATACATTTGACATGATTTTAAATTAGAAGTTAGCAAACTATGTCCAAGAACCATATTCTCTCCTGTGCATACATTTTTAATGAAGCACAGCCACACCCAATCATTTACATATTTTCTATGGCTGCTTTTGTGCTACTAGAGACCAGAGTGGTTGCAACAGAGACCTTATGACCTGCATGCCAACATTATTTACTGTTTGGTTCTTTAGAGTAAAAGTTAACCAACTCCTCTTTCAAATGTTTATATACGTGTATACAATTTTAGTTTGTAAGGCAGAGAGTTTACTATGAAAATATTTGTAATTAAAATTAAAATAACGTATTTTACATAAAAAGTAAGATTTTTATAAGTCTATCCATTTTGAACATTATCATGCAATAAGTAGTATCTTGCACAAAACATAGAGGATGTGTCATTTACTAAGGATATTGCATTTAAACATGTTAGAATATTGATTTTTTATCTTATTGCATTATACTACACATAAATATAAAACCCATAACATTTAAACATAAATTTTTGTTAATGTTTTGAGACTAAACAAAAAGTGGAATAAAAAGGCAATTTTTAAGATTTCTATAAATGCATGAGTGAGATAAAGAATCATGCAATTTAACTGTATAGAATTAAGAGAAAACAATTCTAATATTTGTTTACAATAAAAGGACTTTTCTGTGAGAGGAGGCCAATTTTCAGTCAAAGTGTTAAAATTTACTTTTATTTGAATGTTAGTTAAGAGCAGTTTTTCTATAAAGGTCTTTTATAAGACATATGTATTATTTAAATTGAGTTTCTATTTCCTAAGTAAATCTCTTTCCAGGAGATCTAATGAAGCCACTAAGGCTAAGACCCCAAAAAGATGTCAAACCAGCTGAGCAAATGTAAACTTTCAGTAAGAACAGATCTCATGCATATTTCATATGTAGAAGAAAACTATGTGAAGTAATCACTTGCCCTTTCCCTGATATTTCAGGCAGTAGAAAATAAAAAGGGGAAACATAAAAGAAAGCCTCCAAACAGTCCTTTGAAAGGACATCTGGTAAGGCTCTAAGATTGCTGCGGTTGTTGAATCTTCTTTACATATTTATAAGCTGAATGTTTCTCAGGATGTTACAAGTCACAAGAATCCACGTTTTTATTATTCATATAGTCAGTCTTTGGGGCCTAAACATTTCATACCTTGTAAAATAGATGAATTTAAAAACATACCCAAAAACCCCATGGCATCTTCAAAAACAAGTTGTAAAGAGTTCCATGGCAAATTGTGATTGCTGCCAATCCTGGTACATATGTATGTCCAAACACAAATAGAATTATCAAAAATATATCCAGGAATAAAAAAAACATAAATGTCAGACCTATTAAGGATCTTTTTAGTAATCCAGGTACATATCAAAATCTAATTTCAGATTAGACAAAATCTAATTTAATTTCTTAAGAAGACAATCAATTTTGAATGAAATGGTTCATTTATAAGGACAAAAGCTTAATTTATCTTTTAGCTACCATGTCAATGAGAGCCCTTAAAAATAGACCTGTAACTCAGGCTATAAGAAATTTGAACAATTTGTAACCTCTTTAGTTTTTCATTTGCTCATCCTGAAAGTGAAAACCCATGAATTGGTCCTTTTCTGTCTAAAAGTTGAAATGGAACTAAACAGTTGCAGAAAAACCATCTTCTACACATTCACTTTGGTGTTGGAGGAAAGAGAAAACTTTTGAGGTATAAATGAAACGTAGCAAATACTAAGAGGACAACTAGACTGTGCTTGACGGCCTTGCTGTAAGAAACATTTCTGCGTATGTTAAGGGTAAAGTAGCTGAATAGTAGAAAGAACTACTGGTATTTCTTACAACACATCCAAGGCTTTTATCACATTAACTGCAAGGTCAGTCAATGACATTATCCATTCTTGAAAACTGCAAAGTTTGTCAGGAAGGTGAGGTTACCTGGTTTTGTAACTTTTATTTTCAGATATACCATTGCATTACTATTCTACTACAAATTACCAACATGTAGTGGCTTCAGACAACACAAATGTATTATCTGAAATTTCTGGAAGTAAGAAGCCTAAAAGAGGTTGGCAAGGCTGCATTCCTCTCAATGCTTTGGGAATGAATCAATTTTCTCACCTCTTCTGGCTTCCAGAGGCCACCAATTTCTTTGGCTTCTGTGCTTGCATTACTCCAACCTCTATCACATCTCCTTTATCACATCTCCTGCCATCCCTCTTGTAAGGACCAGCATTATTACATTTAGCCCACCTGGATAATCCACGATAATCTCTCCATCTCAAGTCCCTAATTTAATCACATCTGTAATGTCCCTTTAGATATGTAAAGTAAAATATTTATAGTTTTCAGTGATAACCACATGATATCTTTGTACGGGCATTATTCTACCTAACATAAATATTATTTACTTATTCTCCTCTTCACTTCCCTTCGCTAACCACTTACTTATTTCCAATATATTTACTACAAGTGTTGTGATCCTGTATACAGTAAATTTCAGCAGGGTAGTGCTCTTTACTTCCTTTTGTCATCCAATGAGTTCCAAAGACCTGGAACTATGCCACATATATAATAGCATTTGCATCTGTTAGGGTACAGTGCCTTATCTGAATTCTCCCAAATCTTAGTGGTTCAAGACAACAAAAGTTTATTTTTCATTTATTCCATCAGTCCTGTGCATAGCAATGTGGGACCCTGCTCTGCATGATGACTTTTAGCCTCAGCAACAGAAACTCTTGAGCTCCTCCCTTCCTAAAGTAAATAGTAGACTCCTGGATAATTGTGAAGGATATTTTCATAGCTTCAGCATAAAGTGGCATTTTTCACTTTTATATTTGATTGATCAGAACTAGCCACATGATTCCAAATGATTGTAAGAAAGCTTTAAATCGTGTTCTCCTACTAGCCCAGAAAGGCAAGAATAACTCGATGTTTTGAGTATTCTATAAATATTTATTGACTATTATATAGGAAACAGTAAAAAGAATACAACTATGCAATGAAAAGCTCTTCCTTCCTAAACAGACACATTCCAAACATTGAAATCAATATCCTGTCTCTCAAACTGAAACTGCAGGGAGCTTGAGAACATAAGACAATACTTGTTTTTTATATTACAAGTTTTACCTTAAAAAGGCACTGAGTTTTTTAGTACTACTCCACAATTTATTGATACCTGATTCAGTATAAAAATGTGGCTCTTTTAAAATTCAAATCCCCAGGATATGCATTATATTTAGTCAAGTCGTTGCATGAGTATTTAGTTTAATAAGCACATTGGGTGAAAAGCAAAAGCTCAGCAATTGATTACTCAATATGGGAAGTAAATTTCCAATCCAGATAATTTAGAACTCAGAGTTTAAAAATGATACATAAATTTTATTTAGAATGCGTTTTAGTCCATTTAAATTCACCAGAGATGCAATTTCATTTATGTACTTGACTTGTTTATTTAGATGTTGACATCTTATCATTAAATTCTACTAATCTTTATGTATTTATTTGAAGATTTTCATTCTCTCAATAGTCTTCAATAAATACTTATAAAAACCATAGTCACTTTTCTTCTCCCTTTATGTTGCAAGTGTCCATTTACCACTTTTAGAATTTGAGAGCTGAAAGAACTTTTGAGTTTATATAAAGCGTGTATTTCTGTCCTAGAAAGTATTGAGTGTTCAATGAGTACCACTACCAGCACTGCCAAAATAAACTTCAAATGTATATCTAGGAATCATAAAACAAGGCTGAGAATCCAAATGAATGATTTTCACATCTAGCTCTTTTCAGTAGGGCAGACCTATTTTCTACTTATTTCAGTAAAATGACTAAAATAGATACCTATGTATTTGTTATTGTTGTTCTAGCACCTCATCCTCTGATTCCCTAATAAAATCTGAAAGTGAATTTTATCTGTACATAATTTGCTTAAATTCTCCATCTTCTATAAATACATTTCCCTTTTATTTTCTAGAATAATTAAAGCTCTTCTCTATTTCTCAGTTCCAAACTACTTTCTACACTCTTCTATTTTCACTATATATATTCTAAATCAAATTTTCTTGGGGCATCATCTCCCATCTTTCAATCTTTCATCTCCTTTGGGACATCTCCTCCCATTATAAGGTTGTCATGCAAAGAGAAAATGATCATTGATGTGAGTAGGCTGAGATGGATTTTAGCATGTTTTCTGTTTTAGAAAAGAGAGAACACTAGCTCTCAATTTAAAATGAGAAGATAAACATTTGACATGATACCCAATTTGGCTATGGAACAGACTGTCAGCCTAGATAGAATTCTTGTTATATTTCCACGAGCTGAAAGCAATGACTATTTATGTCAATTTAATCTATGCCACTTTTTGAGCTATAAATGTAAATGTGTACACATATATAATTATGACTGAGAAAACACATTAACAGAAAAGTTAAACAAATGAACACATATGGCTTAAAAGGTGATCTTATCTAAATGTAATAGCACAAAATAATTAGAATATATATGCTTATATATGCATATATTTACAAATATCAAATTTTTAATAAACATAATAAAGATGTGTGGCAGAAATGACTTGAATTATGTATTTGTGAATCCTCTTTTCAAAATGAATTATTAGAGAAATAAAGTGGAAAAACTTATTATTAACTCACTTTTCAACCAGTTTGGCATCCAGGTTAATAAGAGAATCCAGTGGTACTTCTCTGAATCCATATAACAGACATAATTTATTTAAATTATAATACTTATATTTTGAATTGATTCAATTAAGAGACTCTTCATTAATACAATTATTACTAACCTTTGTTTTTTGAGATGGAGTTTCACTCTTGTCACCTGGGCTGGCGTGTAATGGCGCCATCTTGGCTCACAGTAAACTCTACCTTCAGGGTTCAAGCAATTCTCCTGCCTCACTCTCCTGGTAGCCAGAACTACAGGTGCATGCCACCATGCCTGGCTAATTTTAGTATTTTTAATAGAGACGGGGTTTTACCATGTTGACCAGGTTGGTCTCAAACTCCAGACCTCAGGTGGTCCGCCCATGTCAGCCTCCCAAAGTGCTGAAATTACAGGCGTGAACCACCGCACCTGGCCAATATCTAACTATCTTCAACAGCTAACCATGCTATTCTAGAAATTCTTCCTCAAAAGGCCAAAATAATTATCAAATAATAAATAAGGCCTGAAATCTATGCTCTTAACCATTTTTTAAAAAAGTATATATTGTAGCATTCTTTTAAATAATAGATAAAAGCAATGAAATGTGATAAATTGATTACCTTATTTGCAATATATGTTAGTATGCATAAACTTGGCCAACTATTAGATATTCCTTTACGTGGATCATTAATTATCCCTTAGAAATTCTAGAGAGAAGATGAATTTTCTTTACTTTAGATTATATAAGGAAAGCTTTCTTTGATAAGATTGAATCGGTGCTTCCACAAATTCATTTTAAAACTTTATAAACCTCTTTTTCTTCTTCTCACAAACACTTCTCTGTAAGTTCATTAAATCTTCACCAAAGCTGTATTTCATCAACCTTAGATTTTATTTGACCTCAATTGTCCTGAAAGCCAGGATTCTCTGAAAATAGATGTTTTTTTCACAATGAGCTTTTGTTGTAAAGTAATTGCTATCAATTTCTATAAAATCTACATGTTCAATATTTTAGTTATAACAAAATAACTTAAATTATTTTAAAAATGCATCTAGGGCAGCCAGGCACAGTGGCTTATGCCTGTAATCCCAGTACTTTGGGAGGCTGAGGTGGGTGGATCACCTGAGGTCAGGAGTTCAAGATAAGCCTGGCCAACATAACGAAAACCCATCTCCACTAAAAATACAAAAAGTTACCTGGGCATGGTGGCAAGCACCTTTAATCCCACCTACTCTGGAGGCTGAAGCAAGAGAATCACTTGAACCTGGGAGGCAGATGTTGCAGTGTGCCGAGATCCTGCCATTGCACTAAAGCCTGGGCAACAAGAGTGAAACTCTGTCCCAAAAAGGAAAAAAAAAAGAAAAAAGAAAAAAATTAGTGCGGTGTGGTCGCATGTGCCTCTATTCCCATGTACTCAGGAGGCAGAGACAGGAGAATTGCTTGAACCCGGAAGGCGAAGGTGGCGGCAGTGAGCTGAGATTGCACCACTGCAATTCAGCCTGGGCTACAGAGAAAGACTCCCATTCAAAAAAAAAAAAAAGTATCTCTCATCTCTTTGCTCCTCTATTTATTGCTACATGAGTTTAAATATCCAAAATGCAAGTGCTAAGAAAATCATATACCTTATTATGCAACTTTATTTACAAGTAACCCCTTATAGTTCAGTTATACAGGGTGGATAGTTTCAGATTTTCATGTAATCTATAATCTGGAATCTCCAGAGTAACCTGAATTTATCATTTGTCATTGAATATGATCCATTGAGAAATGCAGGATGAGTTGAAATTTGTAATGAAATAATACTTGATATTCTTGGTAAGTCAGTGTCACAAAACCATATATTAACCTTCATTACTATCCAGAGTGATACATTGTGCTCACTTCCCCCATTCATGCACCATTTTTAGTGTTGCACAAGTTAATGAGCACTTTCAATTCTGTCTCATCAATAAAAAGCACTCTACATATTCGCAGGAGATAAAGATCATCTAAATCTTCAGGCCAAAATTCATAGTTGTACAGTATTTCTGAAATATAATTCATGTTTCCTTATGTATGCATTCTTTCTGCTCTTATGTAGAAACCTGTGATTAATACTTTACTAAAATTTCTCCTGACACTCTTTCCACAGGGTGGATCCTGGCTACTAAATGTTATTTCATGTTCTTGACCCCAGGTGAACAGAGAAAAGCAGAGTTATATATCAAGAAATCACTATACCTTACTGAACTGAAAAGACTGTGTTTTTTATTTTTCTCTCATTCTGTAAGAAGTATTGATATGCTTACTGTGGCAGTGATAGCTTAAAAATTGGGTTGGGCATATCTGGCAGCACCTAGGTTGGGTTATGAACCCCTGATTCTTCAGTCTCTCCAAAGTACATGTAGTTACTTTTCTTTTTTGTGAATGTCATTGAAGAAAACTATAATTTTATAGTGTATTCCACCTTTTGAAATGAAATGCACGACAGATACAGGGATAATTTTATAAATAGTTGAATTGATACTCAGTGAAGAATTCAGAACAGCAGCATATTGGGTACTAATCAGTAAATACTCAAATTTTCTTCTCTTCACATTCTGAAGAAGTATTTACTGGAAAAGTGTTTTAAGTATAAATAGGTTATCTGTCTATTTATCTAGCCTTGAATCAAACTGTACAGTCAGAAGGTGACACATTTGATACACAATTTTGTCTGCTTGAAATTGTCTTTAACTGCAGTTGTATTTTTAGCAAAATATACTGAAAAGCAGATCTTAACCCTGATTCCATGAAGATATCTCATATACATAAACATCTAATTTTTTCATGTTCGCTGAGTGGAGTGAAACCCAAATGCGGTTTGAGAAAAAAAAATCATAGAGGAGCAATTTCATAAAATGTGAAAAACTTTAAGGAAAACTAATATATGTTGAAAACTGACTATGTGCTATATACTCTGTCAAGGTATTTTCATATGTTATTTATTTTGTTTGTTCATTTTTTGATTGAAGATATAAGCTCAGAAAAATTATGTAAATATTTCAAGGTCACATGATATTTGAATCAAATCTTGAACTGTGACATAAAACTCCATCCATCTTACCCCAGGGACAAATCTGTCACCTATCTTTTATATTACACTAGCTGTCATGTTGAGAATGTGTTTTTACAAACTAAATTTCTACACAGGCACTATCCTAGTGAACTCAGCAGCACTCTATATGAAATTAAAATATTCTCTTAATTTGTTTTTCTTCTGTTTCATCATCATTACCAATTAGTATTCTAAGTGAAGAGAGAGGCAAGAGGAAGAAATGACATGTGACTCTTCACAAATCTGAGGAAGCTCCAGCTCAGTTATCAGATATTCCACATGGGAAATTAACTCCTAAATGATTACCTTGGGGGGGGGGGGGGGGAAAGGCTCAGAAAATAATTGTTCCAGAATAGTGGCTTAATAATTTCTTTAATTTTAATTTATTTATCAATTTTATTTCTACCAAGTCCACATCATAGGCCCTAGAGAAATAACATATAGTCTCACACACAGACTTGCACACGCACGCGCGCGCACACACACACACACAATATTAGGCCAAGATCAATTTGGTTGACATAAATGTTACCTAAACATAATTATCCTTATAACAATAGGTAATCGTTATTGAAGACCCACTTACTATGTGCCAACTGTTCATGTATTGGCTCCTGGTCTTCACAATAACTCAGATAATAATGGTGGGACAGTAGTAGTAGAAGCACAGACAAGAAAGAAGTGCCTTGCCAGCTTAGAACACAGGAGGAAGAGTAAAACCAACTAAAATATGGTTTGTATATTATTGTCACTACATATTTGCAATTCTACATCATATCAAGGAGAAAATATTTCTCCCTGCAGAATAAAACTTTCCACTGCCACCCAACTCATCTTGAATATGCTTCATCTTAAAAATAAAGACATTTGCATTTAGAATGTTTCATAACCCATATAAAATACCTACATGATAAATAAACACAATTTTTGATGCCCCCAAAACCCTTTATATTAAAATATAATTGTAATATTTATGCATCATGGAGGAATTCTCCAAATGTTTGTATGTCTCTCAAGAATTTTACTATGTTTTACAAGTTATTTCCAGAGGTTTTGCTTTTTTCCATTTAAAAGATTTCTACTTCTTAACCATCCTCTGTCATTTTTTATGATCTGAAGTTTTTGTAATTATCAGAAGGGATGTTTAGTGGTATCATCTCAACAACTTAAAAATTTTAAAAATTAACTTAGATACACTCATGCAAATGAATGTTGGCCAGAAAGCCATGAGTCTGTTGAGAAAACTCAAGAAAGATAATTCTCAATTCCGAAAGAGATAAACAAATATATTTTGTGCAAAGTATATGCACAAATTTATCCTTTTCTTCCAGATATTTTTGTGTCTGTGTATGCATAGAACTGCCGTAGCTAACTTATAACCATGAGAGAGTCATCCTGAGGGGAAAATACCACTCATGTATTCATTCTTTCCTTCAATAATAACCATTACCTGCCAACCATTCTCTCCATACTGGAGATGCTAAAAACAAAAAGCTATGACTTTTGGGATCTTACATTAAAAACAGAGGGTGTGGTTAATAATTTAAAAAATGATTAAGAAGAAAATTAAATATGTTTTATTTAATTTTGAGACTAAAGAAAAAGAAAATATTGGGAAAAAGAAAATGTTGGTGGGAGTAGGAATTTTGATTTCAGGAGTAGTGGCTGCTAGTGAGCTTACACAAAAGGCAGCATCTAAAACAAATGTGCAAGTTTGTTATGGGACTGAAAGGAAGAGCATTCTAGAAAGAAAAAAAACGATCAACTGTGAGCCTTGGCATAGGATGTGCTGCAATGTTCAACTGAAGAAAGAGCTAAACATGCTTAAAATTGGATGACATAGATACTAACCATTTTAAGGATGATGCCTATACCTTTATTAAAATGTAAACCTGGTTAAGAGGTTTGATCTCAAGATACAGATGTTCTTGCTTGTTTTTAACGTGGTCACTGAGTGGTTTTTGTTGAGTATAGTATCTGGATTTTAGAAGATTTGTATTTGTATTTAAAACCTCATCATTATGTGAACTAATGTAGATTGGTAAGAAGTACAATTACTGAGTACTGGGGATCCCTCAAAATGTTTAGGTCATTGAGATGAGAAACATCTTTTACAATTTACTTAGAAAGAGTAGTCAGAGAATTAGGAAGAGGACAAGGAAAGTGTGGTGTCCTGGAAGCCAAAAGTGGGAAAAGTTTCAAGGAAGATACTGAGACAACCAAGCAAAAAGGGATCACCAAAGAACCTCCAACCAGCCTGTGCACTGGTAGGAGTGTGTGCTGGGGTGGAGCCTCAGGAAGTTCGTACTATTTGCAGTGGCGGGGAGCCCGATGACTCCTGTTCCAGAGGGGTAACTGGGAATCAATCTGTGAGGCAGGAAGCATACTACCAGAACTCTCGCTTTGCTGAAAGTTCTTGTTTCCCTCTTTTTTCCCCCGCTTTTCACCCAATAAACCCTGTCCTTCTCATTCTTCAAAGTGTCTGCAAGCCTAATCTTTCATGTTTGTGTGACAAGAACTCAGTTTTTAGCTGAACTAAGGAGAAAGTCCAACAATACTATGATTATCAGTGTCATATGTGGCTGATAGATCAAGTAAATTAGAATTGAACATTAATCTTTGGATTTAACAGTGTGTAGGACATTGATGAAATAATAATAAGAGCATATTGATGGAGTGTTGGGTGAGAGAATTAGATCAGTGAATTCACTAAGCGAGTTTAAAAATAAATTGGAAGAAAGTATTTCAAGGTGTTACCATAAAAGGAAGGAGGAAAATTATATGGCTGTTGGAAAGACAAAAAGAGTCAAGAAGATGCTTTCTTGTTTGTTTGCTTGTTTTACGATGAGATAAATAAAAGCACATTTGTGTTCTGGTGAGAATTAGACAAATAAATGGGAATAACAATTCAGTACCTAATAAATAATAGAGTGATGACTTTAGATGATTGAAAGGATACAATCTAGGGAGAATGAGTGTATTACTGAACTAGAAAAAAATACAGTGTAAGTCACACGTGGCGTTAAAGGGGACTCAATTCCAATTAGTGATCATCAATTTGATTAGTAGCATGTCAGAATTGTTGAGTTATTTTTTCAGTCAGGATGAACTATAGGTTTCAAATATGGTAGAGATAGAATCCAAAGCAGTGAGTAAGCCAAAAGAAATATTTTGAGATAGCTAAGAGTGCCTGCAAAGGAGTGATTACAATGTTTGATCACAGAACATAAACTGTACATGGAAAGATGTGAGGACATTAAGTATAGTATAGCCAGTGAAAAGGTTATTAGGCAATGATATGTAATTTCTGGCAAGGTAAAGAGGCTATTTAAATAAGATAATAGAGGAGTACACAAGAAAAATGGTAAAATCAGAGATGGAGATATATGAAAATGAGGCTATGGAGTTATTGGAAAAGGGATGTGTAACGGTCATTAGTGAAATAGTTGTAAAACAACAATGGAAATAATGTAAAATAATCTGTGATTAGATATAACAAAATGCTTATATATTCATGGTTGGTGAACTGAAGGAAACTACAAGTCTAAAAATTGAAGAAATTAAAACTAAATGCCCGCTATTGTGAGGTAAATAGCAAGAACTCAAATTAAGACAAAAGATTCTTTTCTTGAAAAATCAACTTTCCATTTTTTTAATTTAACTTTTATTTTGAGTTCAGGGGTACATGTGCAGCTTTGTTTCATAGGTAAATGTGTCATGGAGGTTTGTTGCACAGATTATTTCATCATCCAGGTATTAAGCCTGGTGTCCATTAGTTATTTTTCCTGATCCTCTCCCACATCACACCCTCCACCCTCAGTTAAGCCCCATTGTCTGTTATTTCCCTCTATGTATCCATGTATTCTCATCATTTAGCTCCCACTTAGAAGTGAGAATACGCAATATTTGTTTTTCTATTCCTAACTTGTTGGCTGCATGTATGTCTTCTTTTGAAAAGTGTCTGTTCATGTCCCTTGCCCACTTTTTAATGAAGTTGTTTGCTGCATTTTCTTGTTAATTTCCTTAGGTTCCTTATAGATGCTAGATATTAGACCTTGGTCAGATGCAATGTTTACAAAAATTTTCTCTCATTTTGTAGGTTTATTAAGAATAATGGCCTCCAGCTCCACCCTTGCTCCTGAAAAGGGCATGATCTCATTCTTTTTTTATGGCTACATATTTTTCCATGGTGTTTATATTCCACATTTTCTTCATCCAGTCTATCACTGATGTGAATTTAGGTTGATTCGATTTCTTTGATATTGTGAATAATACTTCAATAAACATGCATTAATGTGTCTTTCATACTAGAAACATTTATATTTTGCAGGTGTATACCCAGTAATGGGATTGCTGGTTCAAACAGCAGTTATGTTTTTTGCTTTTTGAGGAATAACCACACTGCTTTTGATGATAGTTGAGTTAATTTATACTACCACTAATAGTGTATAAGCATTTCTTTTTCTCGGCAGTCTCCCCAACATCTGTTATTTATTGGCTTTTTAGTAATAGCTACTCTGACTGGTGAGAGATTACAGCTCATTGCGGTTTTGATTTGCATTTATCTAATGATCAGTAATGTTGAGCTTCTTTTCATATAATTGTTGGCTGCATGTATATCTTCTTTTGAAAAGTGTCTGTTCATGTCCCTTGCCCACTTTTTAATGAAGTCATTTGGTTTATTTTCTTGTTAATTTGCTTAGGTTCCTTACAGATGCTGGATATTAGACCTTGGTCAGATGCAATATTTACAAAAATTTTCTCTCAAATTGTAGATTGTCCATTCATTCTGTTGATAGTTTCCTTCTCTGTACAGAATCTCTTTAGTTTAATTAGATTACTTTTGTCATTTTTTGATTTTGTTCCAATCGCTTTTGGTGTCTTTGTCTATTCCTATGAAATCTTTGCCCATTCCAATGCTCGGAATTGTATTGCCTAGGTTGTCTTCCAAAGTTTTCATACTTTTGGGCTTTATATTTAAGTCTTTCATTCATCTTCAATAAACTTTTGTATATGATGTAAAGAAGAGATCCAATTTCAATATTCTACATTTGGCTAGCCAGTTATTCCAGTACCAATTATTAAATAGGGAATTCTTTTCCCATTGCTTGTTTTTGTCAGTTTTGTCAAAAATCAGATAGTCATAGATTTGTGGCTTAATTTCTGGGTTCTCAGCCAAAAATGACAAGAGGGATATTACCACTGGCAACACATGTATTAGTTCGTTCTTATGCTGCTAATAAAGACATACCTGAGACTGGACAATTTATAAAGGAAAGAGGTTTAATTAACTCACAGATCAGCATGTCTTGGGAGGCCTCATGAAACTTACAATCATGGTGGAAAGGGAAGCAGATATGTTCTTCTTTACATGGTGGCAGAAAAGAGAATGAGAGTTGAGCAAAGGGGGAATCCCCTTATAAAACTATCAGATCTTGTGAGAACGTATTCACTATCATGAGAATACTATGGGGGAAACCACCCCATGATTCAATTACCTCCTACCAGGTCCCTCCCATGACATGTGGAGATTATGGGAATAAAAATTGAAGATGAGATTTAGGTAAGGACACAGTCAAATCATATTATTCCACCCCTGGCACTACCCAAATCCAATGTCTTCACATTTAAAAACACAATCATGCCCTTCCAATAGTCCCCCAAAATCCTAAGTTATGCCAGCATTAACTCAAAAGTCCAAGTCCAACATCTCATCTGCTACAAGGCAAGCCTCTTCTGCCTATGAGCCTGTAAAATCAAAAGCAAGTTAGTTATTTCCTAGATACAGTGTGGTGCAGACATTGGGTAAATACAACGATTCCAAATGGGAGAAATTTGCCAAAATGAACAAGGTACAGTCCCCATGCAAGTTTGAAATCCAGTGGGGCAGTCAAATCTTAAAGCTCTGAAATACTCTATTTTGACTCTATTTTTCACATCCGGAGCATTCAGATGCAAGAGGTGTGCTCCCAGCATCTTGGGCAGCTCAGCCCCTGTGGTTTTGCAGTGTACAGCATGCCTCCTTCCTGATTCATGGGCTGCAATAAAATGTCTGCAGCTTTTCCAGGTGCATGGTGGAAACTGTCAGTGGATCTATTATTCTGGGTGTGGAGATTGGTGGCCCTCTTCTCACAGCTCCACTAGGCAGTGAGCCAGTGGGGACTCTGTTGTGGGGTTCCCATTGCACAATTCCCTTTTTCACTGACCTAGCAGAGGTTCTCCCTAAGGGGTCCACCCCTGTAGAAAACTTCTGCCTGGACATCCAAGCATTTCCATACATCCTCTGAAATCTAGTCAGAGGTAACCAAACCTTAATTATTGACTTCTGTGCACCCACAGGCCCAACACTACATGGAAGCTGCCAAGGCTTGGACTTGCACCTTCTGAAACAATGGCCTGAGGTGTTTTTTTGTTTTGTTTTGTTTTGTTTTGTTTTGTTTTGCCACAGCTGGAGCATGTGGGATGTAGGGCACCAAGTCCTGAGATGACAAATAGCAGGGGGGGCCCTGGACTTAGTCCATGGAACTATTTTTCCCTTTTAGGCCTCCTGGATTATGATGGGAAAAGTTGCTGTGAAGGTCTCTGACATGCCCTGGAGATATTTTTCTCATTGTCTTGGTGATTAACTTTCAGCTCCTTGTTACTTATGCAAATTTCTGCAGCCAGCTTGAATTTATCCTGAGAACATGTTTTTTTGTTTTTGTTTTTGTTTTTATTTCCAGCACATTATCAGGCTGCAAAATTTTCAAACTTTTGTGCTGTGCTTCCTCTTGAATGCCTCGCTGCTTTACCAGATAGCCCAACAACAACTTTGTATGAAGTTCCAAACTTTTCCACATTTGCCTGTCTTCTACTGAGTCCTCTAAACTGTTCCAACCTCTACCTGTTAACCAGTTCCAAATTTCTTCCACATTTACAGATATTTTTATAGCAGTAACCTACTCTCTGTGTTACCAATGTACTGTACCAGTCAGTTCTCATGCTGCTAATAAAGATGAAGCAGAGGCTGGGTAACATAGAAAAGAAAGAGATTAAACTGACTCACAGTTCAGCATGGATAGGGTGGCCTCGGGAAATGTACAATCATTGTGGAAGGGGAAGTAAACCTGTCTTTCTTCACATGACAGCAGTAGAGAGAAGAATAAGGGTAGAGAAAAGTGAGAAGCTCCTTATAAAGCCATCAGATCTCATGAGAACTTACTCACTATCCCAAGAATAGCATACTGGTAACCACTCCTATGATTGAATTACTTCCCACCAGATTCCTCCCAGGACATCTGGGGATGATGGGAACTACAATTCAAGATGAGATTTGGGTGGGGACATGGCCAAATCATATCACCACAGAAATAAAAACAACCATCAAAGAATATTTTGAATACAACTATGCATATAAACTAGAAAATCTAGAAGAAATGTATAAACTTCTGAGCACATACACCCTCCTAAAACTGAACCAGGAAGAAGTTGGATCCCTGAACAGACCAATAACTAGCTCTGAAATGAGGCAGTAATAAGTAGCCTATCAACCAACAAAACCCCAGGACTAGATGGATTCACAGCTGAATTCTATCAAATGTATAAAGAAGAGTGAGTAACATTCCTACTGAAACTATTCCCAAAAACTGAAGAGTAGTGACTCCTCCCTAACTTATTCTGCGAGGCCAGAATCATCCTGATACCAAAACCTGGCAGAGACACAACAGAGAAAGGAAATTTCAAGCAAGTATCCTTGATGAACATTGATGCAAAAATCCTAAACAAAATACTGACAAACAAAATTCAACAGCACATCCAAAAGCTTATCCAAGACAATCAAGTAGGCTTTATCCCTGGAGTGCAAGTTTGGTTCAACATAAACAAATCAATAAATGTGATTCATCACATAAGCAGAACTAAAGACAAAAACCACATGATAATCTCAATAGATGTAGAAAGGCTTTTGGTAAAATTCAACATCCGTCATGTTAAAAACTCTCAGAAAATAGGTATTAAAGGAACATACCCCAAAATAGTAAGAGGAACTATGACAAACTCTACAGCAAACATCATAATACATGGGCAAAAGCTGGAAGCATTCCTATTGAGAACAGGCACAAGACAAAGATGCCCTCTCTCACCACATCTATTCAACTTTGTACTGAAAGTCCTGGGCATTGAAATGAGGCAAGAGAAGGAAATAAAGGGCATCCAAATAGAAAGAGAGAAAGTCAACCTATCTCTGTTTTCAGTTGTCATTATCCTGTATCTAAAAAAACCCCACAGTCCCAGCCCAAAAGTTCCTTAAGCTGATAAACAACTTCGGCAATGTCTCAGGCTACAAAATCAATGAGCAAACATCACTAATATTCATAGACACTAACAACAGTCAAGCCAAGATCCAAATCAGGGATGCAATTCCATTCACAATTGCCACAAAAAGAATTTTAAAAATACCTAGGAATATAGCTAACAGGGAAAATTAAAGATCTCTACAAGCAGAACTGCAAAACACTGCTAAAAGAAATCAAAGATGACAAAAACAAGTGAAATAAACGTTCCATGGATAGGAAGAATAATGACATTAAAATGGCCTCTATGCCCAAAGTAATTTATAGACTTGATGTTATTCCCATGAAACCATCATTGACATTCTTCACAGAGTTATAAAAATAAAACTATTTTAAAATTCATATGGAATCAAAAAAGAGCCTGAATAGCCAAGTTGTTCTATGTGAAAAGAACAAAGCTAGAGTCATTAAGCTACTGAACTTCAAACTATAGTACATGACTACAGCAACCAATACAGCGTGGTTCTGACACAAAAACAATTACGTAGATCAATGAAACAAGCCTTTAATAATAAAGATATTTTATGTACAGTGAGCTGATATGCCTATGTAACATTATATATGTGAAAAGGTATGTATATTAGAGTGCATGTTTATTATAAAATTATGCAACTTCCTCACCCAAAACAAGAAAAGAACATATAAGAAATCAGAACAAAAAAAGCACTAGAGATGACATTAACAATTTTATAAACATCATTTCATTAAGCATTGTATTCATATGTGTGTATAGGTATTTATTATTTTTGCAAAATCTATATATAATGTAACGTGTACACATGTATTAATTAACTGAATATGAAGATTACTGTAGCCTTTCATTATAACTTTAGCAAGAGAATAAAAATTCAGGTCAACATCATTTCAAATTGTACAGAAAATTATGAAAAATTATGAGATCAGAATAATATATGAAATCAAAATATCATAAATATGTAAGTCCATATGGACTACAGATAAATCTGTATTTTCTTTATTCGACATTTCCCTAATTCACATTTTTCTTGGTTCTGAAGCTTCACATTCTTATTTATAATTCACCATAATTTTATGTGATAATAATATACTTCCTCAAATTTTTTTTGTATGGATGATACATGATGAGATAAAAATACACAAAAGCACAGCAAAAAGTATACTGAATTAGTTTGCAAGGTGTTTTACATATTTTGGCCCTCATTTTTTTTTTTTTTTTGTCTCTAAAATGAAAAGAAGAGAATTGTATTACCCATAACAGTCAAGAAGCAATTGGTGGTCATTTGTCTTCAATGTACGGTTTAGGAAATTAAATGTACCCCAAAATGCCCCACCACCAAAAGGCAAGAAAAATATTAATGTTGTAATTTGGAAAGAATTATTACATGTGTTACTGAAGGACTCTGGAAGTCCGGAAATCACTTATGTATTTTCTAGAGTAGACATACCTCAGGGGTAATATGGGTTCAATTCCAGACCACCACAATGAAGCAAATATCACAAAACCATAATTCACATAATTTTCTTGGCCTCCTGGTAAATATAAAAGTTATATTTACAGTATATTGTAGTCTATTTAATAAGTATTCAGTAGGATTATGTCTAAAAAATGTATACATGCTTTTAAAAAAATGTTATTTTTAAAACTTAGTAATAATATGAGCCTTCAGCGAGTTAAAATCCTTTTGCAGGTGTAGGGTTTTGCCTCGATGTTGATGGCTGGCTGACTGATCAGAGGGCTGGTTGCTAAACGTTGGGGTACCTTGGTAGGGCAATTTCTTAAAGTAAGGTAACAATGATATTTGCAGCATCAATTCACTCACAAAAGATTTTCTGTTGCATGTGAAGTTGTTTGATAGTATTTTACCCACCGTAGAACTTCTTTCCAAATTAGAGTCAGTTATCTGAAACCTTGACACTGTTGTATCAACTGAGTTTATGTAATGCTGTAAAGTTTTGTTGTCAACAATGTTTACAGCATCTTCACCAGAAAAGTTTCTATCTAAACAAACAAATGAACAAAACAAACAAATGAAAACACTTTGCTCATTAATAAGAAGCAACTCTTCCTATGTTCAACTTTTAACATGAAATTTCAATGATTCAGTCACATCTTCAGACTCCACTTTTAAATCTAATTCCCTGGTTATTTCTACCTTATCTGCAATCACTGTCTCCACTGAAGTATTGATTTCCTTAAAGTCATCTATGAGAGTTGGGATCAACTTCTTCCAAAATCCTGTTCGTAATGATATTTTGATCTCCTTCGATGAATCACAAACAGGTGCATTTTCAATAAGGAGTAACATTTTGAAATAAATCTTTATTTTTTGAGAATAAGTTCTCAACAGGGGGCTTAAACCATTCAGTAAATCATCCTGTAAAGAAATGAGTTATCATTCAGGTTTTGTTCTTTTATAGAACATAGGTAGAGTAGACATAGCATAATTATTAAGAACTGCAAGATTTTCAAAATGGTAAATGAGCATTGGCTTCAACTTAAATTCACCAGTTGCATTATCCTTTAGCTAGAAAGTCAACCTGTCCTTTGAAGCTTTGAAGATAAGCATTGATTTCTCTGGTATAACTCTAAAAATCCTAGATGGCATCTTCTTCCAATATGAAGCTAATTTTCTACATTGAAAACCTATTGTGTAGTGTAGTCACCTTCATAAATCATCTTAGCTAGATCTTCTGAATAACTCCCTTCCGCTTCTGCATCAGTCCTTGCTGCTTCACCTTGCACTTTTATGTCATGGGGATGCCTTCTGTTCTTCAATCTCATGAATCAAACTCTGCTAGCTTCAAACTTTTCTTCTGCAGTTTCTTCCCCTCTCACCCATCTTAGAATTAGAGAAAGATAGAGCCTTGCTTTGGATTAGGCTTTGATTCATTACCAGTGAAATCTCAGAAGTACTAGAAAGATTTTCTTGCTTTCAAATTTCGTAGTTTACCTTCTGATTGCTATTATTCTTACTTTTCTGCCCAAATGACAATTTGGGCTTTGTCCCTTAAACTTAAATATTACCAAGATTCAGTCCAGATTTCTATTTTGCATATCTGTTTTGCGTGATTAAGTTTTGTCTGGTTTGATCTTCTATCTAGACCACTCAAACTTTCTCCATATTAACAATAATTCTTTTTTCTTGCCTTATCATGTGTGTATTCATTGGAGTAGCACTTTTAATTTCCTTCAGAAACTTTTCCTTCACATTCACAACTTGGCTAACTGGTGGAACCGACCTATTATTTAATGTATCTTGGCTTTTGTCTCCCCACTAAGCTCAATCATTTCTAGCTTCTGATTTAAAATGAGACACTTGTGATGCTTTCTTTCACTTGAACATTTAGAAGCCATTGTAGGATAATTAATTGGCCTAATTTCAAAACTGCTATGTCTTAGGGAAAAGGGAAGCCTGAGGAGAGGTAGAGAGGTGGGAGAATTGCTGGTCAGTGGAGTAGTCAGAACACACACATTTATAAATTAAATTTGCTGTCTTATGTGAGCATGGTTTGAGGTGCTCCCAAACAATTACAATATTAATATCAAAGACCACTGATCAAAGGTCACATAACAGACATAATAATAACAATAAACCTTGACATATGGTGATAATTACCAAGATGTGAAAGAGGGACATGAAATGAGCACATGCTGTTGATAAAATGGTGCCCATATATTTGCTCAACACAGGATTGCCACTAATATTGGATTTATAAAAAGCACAGTATCTGCAACATAGAGCTAAGCAACGCATAACAAAACAAGGCTGCCAGTAATGAGGAATAGAACTATGAAAGAATATTTTTCCAGTGAACACAGAAGATCAAGCGTAAGGGTCAGTTAAAATAACGGTAAATATTGAAATGAGGCCTAGGATAAACAAAAAATGGAAGTCAATAAGAGTCTTTCGTATGGGTTTTCAGAAGAACTGTAGTAATATTTACCTATATAAAGAATGCAGAAGTAAAGGTAATACTTAAATTCACATTGGGTAAAAGATAAAAAATTCAATTTTAGACATTTTGAATTTAGGTGATGATGGGATGTGTAACATAAAGTCATAAAAATAGGGTGTAAATATGAAGCTGAAATGTGAGTACAGGTTTTAATTATTTCAACTGTCAAGAATCTTACTTAAAGTGCAATTTTAAGCCTTTATAGAAAATAAAGTTTCTGAAACACCACACGTTCATACAGAGGGAAAAAAGAAATCTGTAAATGAAATCTTGTTGAATGCTCAAGTTTAGGAGACAAAACCAAAACAGTTACTGAGGGAGGAAACTAAGCATAACAATCAGAAGCCAAGAGAAGAAACTTGAAAACAAGAAAATCTTTCAAGTACTTCTCAGATTGCAGTGGTAATATGCCCTGGGAAAAATGAATTGAATTGGCTATTTGCTTATAAATATTGAGTTAAAAAGACGATATATATCATGGAAGTATCAGAAGCCCATGCAATCTAAAATTATGTAAATTTTCTTTAATGATTTTCCAGGTCTCTCCAAATGTGTTATGGTAAGTGAAAACAAATTTGGATACCCTTTTGACAATCCTCACAGCTTCTAGCAAGTGCCAGAATAAGTACCCCTCCCAGTGGGTTCTTAAATGAATTATTGACCTCAGTGAAGCCTTTTATATATAATTATTTTGGACAGTCACTGCAATAAAGGGGTGTACTTGGGTGCTTGGATACTTTGATGTGATTTTCCAAAAAGATACATTGTTACTTTGTCACCTGCTATATTCAAAAAGGATTACTAAAATGGGCATAACATCTGCTTCTAGATTATTTCATAATAATTTGTCATATTGAATGGAATATATGGAAAAATATTTTATCTACAGCAAAATCTACTATTGAGGGGGAATGTAAACAGGTTATCAAAATTATTTTTGTGATGCCAGATTGAGATTTCCAAAACTGTATTAACTAAATCTATTAACATTTGGGCCTATTTCAATGTCTCAAATATGTCCCGGTTCTTTCCAGTTCGATTACTCAGGCTCACCAACAATGCTCTTCCTCAGATCTCCATAGGTTCACTTCCTATTATTTAGCTCTCAGTTCCAGTGTCACCTCTTGAGAGAAACTTTCCCTCGAACATTGACCAATACCATCCCTCCTACAGCTGCTTTGCATTCTATTAGCTGGTTTTATGTACTTCATAACATTTATTAATATCTGAAATTATTTCAGACAATTGCCAGTCACTACATTTATAATGTAAGCTCTGTGAGGACACAGAGTTCACTGCCATTTTTGCAGCACTTAGAACAATGCCTAGGATATAGTAGGTGTTCACCAAAGTTAGGTGTTTATCAAAGTTAAAGATTACTTCTTCAAAGGCAGGGAAAAAGTAAATAATAAAAGAAGACCCATATCCACCAAGGCTGAAGAGTAAATTCAGTCATTTTTCTTTTATAACAAAATTATCTGATTTTTAAATAGTATGATAAAACTGTTAATACTTGAACCAACAAAGAAGGTATTCATTTACTGTTTAGCCAACAATTGCAAAAGTGATTTGTTTTTCCAGAAAAATCTTCCAGAGATCTATTTTTGTCAACAATAAAATAATTTTTCTTACAGAAAAGCATAGGAAAATACTTCACTATCAATTCTTCCTCTAGTGTTTTACTCAGCACCCATTAGCTTCATTGTTTCCATGTACGGAGTGAAAAAAGAGAATCTTGACTCCAACCATTTTTTGTTGCCAATTATCCTCTCTCCAGAATTGTAAAAATAATTATTTTCTTATATTTATATAGAGATTTCCAATTATTCAAGTGCTAATAAAGAAAAGTATAGGCTATTCTAGGACTTTAATGAGAAAACTAAGACGAAAAGAAAAATGAGTTATGTGACAACAAAAAATAAATATAACATTTAAAGGAATTCTGAACTGTTTTGGTTGAAGAATGTGTCTTCAAATGCTAGTGTAATCCTCAAGAAATTAAACAGAGAAAACAATCTAGAATAAAAATTCAAAAAATGTCTTTTTACAATTTCAAGCTTAAAATTACATTTAAAAGTTTATCAACAAAGGTCATCAAACTCATGAGATGATAGGCAAAAACATATTTTTAAGAGAAAGATATTTATTATGGAACACTTACTGGTGAATTAGGATAGTCATTGAGTTTTCAATTATAACTTTACAATTTAGCCCCTGAAGCTTTTTGCTTATTAGAACTGTAATTAAACTAATATCAGAACTCAAAGTATATTTTTACAATATTTTAATTATAACAAAAAACAGATACATATTTTCCAAGAAAATGTTTGAATGTACAATTATAGCTGCTTAAAAGGAATACTTTATTATGAAATCCAGATTAATATTTTAACAAATATTCATTTTATTTAAAGATATAGTTAATATTGAACTGGCATTTTTAATGATATTTGTGTTTGCTGCTTTCCATATTGGTTCATCCGGAAGTTGAATTTTATTTGCTAATTATTGTGTTAATTTGTTTTTATAGTTAATTATAGCAGCAATGTTATAAAATGATACATTCATATTAGATCAAATTGAGACATCTGCCTAACAAATTTAATAACATGTGAGAGACACCACACTGACTCTGATATCGTTACAAAATAATGTATCAACATTTAAATTCAGTAATCTGTAGTTCAGGGTTGTGTTAGAAGGTAATATATGCTACAGAAACCATAACTTATATCTGAAAAGTTGAGGTAAAATCCAGTGATAGTATTACTTGGAAGAAATAATCTATGTCTCATTGGATTAAAATACCAGTCCAAAAGCAGAGTCATTATGATGAAGGGAGTTGAGATCTAGCACATCTAAATGTTTACAATATTTCTGAATTGTGCTAAAATGTGAGATATGAATAAGACATGCCTTAGTTCAGCTAATCTTTTTACTGCAAATGTTGATACTTCAAAGTAGTTTTCTAATTTCAGATATTAAGGGTGAATTAGTCAGATTTCCACTTATGGATATGATGGAGTACCTGTTAGTAAACAAATGGCTTTAGAGAACAATTAGAACAGAAGAGCTAGATAATATTTCAAAGAATCAATTTCTTTAAGGATATTACCTGTCTCCCAAGCCAGCCATATCTTGAGGGGCCAAGATTGCAGAATATCGAGAGTTAATATTATATGCATCACTTTTGATCTTTATTGTAACCCACTATAAACCTTAGATACACCTCACAAATTTTGTATTATATTTTTATTAACATTTTGGATTGAAATATTCTCTATTTTTCCTTGAGATTAATTTTAACCCATAGGTTATTAAAAAGTATGCTATTTAATTTTTAGATAATTGAAATGTTTCTAAATATTTTTACTTACACATGTATATATATATACACACACACACAAATATATATACACACACATGTGTATATATATACACACAGACACACATAAATACATAAATGTGTGTGTGTGTGTATAATTGGTTTGGTTTCCAATAGGTAGAAATGATTTTACAGTTCAAATTCAATGCCCTTCTGATCTGAGATCATACTCTGTATGAGTTAAATCACTTTAAATATATCATCTTATTTTTGTTTTATGATAAGCATTTTGTATTTCATCGTGAATACATCATGTGAATTTGAAAGTAATATGTATTCTGCAACTGTGGGTTGAAGTGCTCTAAAATACCTATTAGACCAAAATGGTTGATAGCATTATTCAGATCATCTGACAGCCACTTTTTCTTTCTCTAGTTGTTTTATCAATTACTGAGAGATGCATTCCAACTTAATAGTTGTAATTTTTGTCTCTCTAGTATTGATAAATCTAACATTTATGTAATAAACTTGAATATTATGGGTTAAGGGAAGGAATATAAAGGAGAGACAAAGAAATAGCCAAGTTGGCAAATACAAATATTTTGGATTAATAATGATTTTGCATTAATCTCTAGAAGTGGAAGAAATGCCAGAAGCCTACAGAGATAACTTATACTGTGTAAAATGCCTAGAGATCACAATCCTTTCAACTAAAAATAAACATATTTTATATAAAAGAAAAAAATAATGGGAATTCAGGAAATTTTTTAAAATTAAATTTTAGGAGACATTTGAAAAGACAACAATTTATAGAGCTTTGGTATTGCACTGTTTTACTTTTTGGAGGGAGAAAATGTGTTAAAGGAAATAAAGATGTTCGTTACTTAATTCTGTGTATTACTTCAGTGTTTTGGAGAACCCCTCTTTGACATTCATGTTGCTCTTGAATTATGACAAATTTGACTACATGATAAATTTTATATTTTGCTTTGTAGGAAATCAAATATTTTAAGGTGTTCTTGTCCTTTGACCATAACATTTCCAAGGGCTTGGAGAGACCAGAATATAACTGTTTTTTTGTGAGTATACACCTAAGATTTCTTTTGAAAAATCTCATTGGTCAAAGTGTTAGTAATATAATAGAATGAATTTAAAGAGAATTTGAAAAATTGAGTATGTATAGCAATTGAAGTGATCCTGGAGTATCATTGCTGGGTTGAAGACCAAACTGGTAAATGAGAGTAGAACTTTAGATGGGCCACTGGGCTTTTTCAATTTGTGGAAATTAGAATAAAGTTTCGTGCCTATTTAGCTGTTCTATTTAATTATGACCCCATGACAACACATTCTGTTTTAGGAAACTGCTACTTTCTGTTGGCCTTTCTTATACCTGGAGCAAACACTTTACAGAAATGTTCCTTATCCTCTCGGTGAGAGAAGTTTGTTCCATAAGCTCCTATGTATTCTTAATTAGAAATTTCACTTGTAAGACTCCAATAAGCTGTTACATATGATACCTATACATCATAATGACTCTTAGTGCTATCCTTGGTAATATTTTAAAAATTAATATTTTCCTACTTCTGCTTTCTGTATAAGGTGTTTGGCTTAGCAACAAATAATCTGTCTTATGAAGCCTAGAGCCTAGATCCTAAATGAGGATCTATTGATTATTACAATTGTGGAAGTTTTATGTGTGAAAACACATAGGTACAAACATACCAATGAAGTTTTCTAATTAATAATCACAAATGACAAAATTTGCAGACCTAAAACTATCAAAATTATATAACCACTAAGAAGAAATAAGTTATTTCAGTAAGCACATCAATTGATTGCAATAACGAGAATAATGGTATTAATATTGATGAGGTTTGCTGAGTCAAACTGTGATGCTGTGTGCCATCACTATTCCCAGGTGCATTTTATTTTCAATAAAAAAATTACACAAACATACAATTTATAAAATTAGATGAGCTACACTGACAATGAACTCTCCCATGTTGAAGACCTTGTCTAGGAGGTGAATTTTATGTAATCAATATCATCTGCATTTCATCACTAGCAGGCTTTGTAACAGGTTTTAAGTGTCTTGATGCATGATATAAGTCAGAAGTTCATAAGCTAGGAACAAAAAAAAAAAAAAAGAAAGAAAGAAAAAGAGAACAGAAGAACTCAAAGTCATTCCTAGCTCTTTTGCAGGGAATTCTGGAAACAAAAATATATGCTCTTCTCAATTTTTGTTTGTTTGTTTGTTTTTGTTTTTGTTTTTGTTTTTTTTTAACACATTTTTGGACCTGATTATTCTAACTGCTAAAAGGCATAGCATTTTCAGAGTTACCTTCGAATTTAAAATTAATAGTGGCTATTTTTATAATAGTAAGCTTCCCACCTACACTTTTGTAACAGTAATATGCACATCTGAAACAGCAAAGCACAACTGATATACGTGTTCACAATGAGAACCTGCTCAGGGAGAGTATTGACTGATCTCACCACAGTCACCGGCAGCATATCTTATAGTAGGATCGATAATATTTTGCCCTGAAATCCTTCTCAGATGTTTATTCAAACAGTGATTTCTCCAGAATTGGGAAACATCTGGAAAACATGACATATAAGGAATATCACAGTTCCTGAAATATAATTCAGTATAAGCAGATCGTGTTATTCTGTGTGTCTCTGGGGAGTCAAACTTAGATTATAGGTTAGAAATTAGTGTGAAGCAGATCCAGTTCTAAATTAACAGAACTCACTGGTAGTTAGGCTAGTCAAAAATTTAGAAAGAAGATATCCACAATAATTACTGCAGAAAAGAAGCTCTGCATTGGCTAGAGCATGCTGACATTGCTAATGCATAGATGGGATTTGAAACTTGAACTTTAAGATTAAAGATTGAGATCTGACATTCGTTTTTATTCTTTTTTATTTTTCCATAAGTTATTGGGGTACAGGTGGTATTTGGTTACATAAGTTCTTTAGTGGTGATTTGTGAGATTTTGGTGCACCAATCACCTGAGCAGTATACACTGCACCTATCTGTATTCTTCTCTCCCTTGGCCCTCTCCCACTCTTCCTCCCAAGTCCCCAAAGACCACTGCATCATTCTTATGCCTTTGTGTCCTCATAGCTTAGCTCCCACATATCAGTGAGAACATATGATATTTCAATTTTCATTCCTGAGTTACTTCATTTAGAATAATAGTGTCCAATCTCATCCGGGTCACTGCAAATGCTGTTAATTCATTCCTTTTCATGGCTGCGTAGTATTCCATTGCATGGATATACAACAGTTTCTTTATCTACTCCTTGATTGATGGGCATTTAGGTTGGTTCCACGATTTTGTAATTGTGAACTGTGCTTCTCTAAACATGTGTGTGCAAGTATCTTTTTCGAATAATAACATTTTTCCTCTGGGTAGATACCCAGTAGTGGGATTGCTGGATCAAATCATAGTTCTACTTTTAGATCTTTAAGGAATCTCCACCCTGTTTTCCATAGTGGTTGTACTAGTTTACATTTCCACCAGCAGTGTGGAAGTGTTCCCTGTTCCCTGTTCACTGCTTCCTTGCCAGCATCTACTGTTTTTTGAATTTTTGATTATGGGTATTCCTTCATGGTGAGGTGGTCTTGCATTGTGCTTTTGATTTGCATTTCCCTGATCATTAGTGATGCTGAGCATTTTTTTTTCATATGTTTCTTGGCCATTTGAATATCTTCTTTTGAGAACTGTCTACTCATGTCCTTAGCCCACTTTTTGATGGGATTGTTTGTTTTTTTTTTTTCTTACTGATTTGTTTGAGTTCGTTGTAGATTCTGGATATTGGTCCTTTGTTAGATGTATAGATTGTGAAGAGTTTCTCCCACTCTGTCGGTTGTCTGTTCACTGACTGTTACTTTTGCTATGAAAAACTTCTTTAGTTTAATTAGGCCCCAGCTATTTATCTTTGTTTCTATTGAATTTGCTTTTGGGTTCTTGGCCAAAAAATCCTTGCCTAAGCCAATATCTAGAAGGTTTTTCCGATGTTATCTTCCAGAATTTTTATAGTTTCAGGTCTCTCACCTTATACAAAAGTCAAATCAAGATAGATTAAAATCTGTCATTTGTTAATTGTTTGATCTTTAGGAAATTTCTTACCTACACTTTCTATTATCACCCTGGACCACTGTTCTTGGATCCAGTGTGAGTCCATCATGCCTTACATTGTCCAGATCTCCCTCACAAACAATGGCTCTGCACAACATGCCACACCCCTGCGGCACATCCAAATTCAATGACCATATGATATTTTATGCACTAACATTTATTTGATGCCATCAAAGACACATCAATGAGAAAGGAGACTTTAAACGTCACCGACTTTTAGGAATACCAATACTCCCTGTAACTTTTCAATGTCGGTGGACCCATGGATGAATTAAGCCCTCTACCACTGGAGTGGTGCTATTTAGACAAGTGGTCCTTTGTTGAGGTGACATATATTTCCCACCCCATGTGTTCCTTTGCAGAGTGTCATGGGCCACAGAATGTTTGCCTCTAGAAGAGGCCTTTCAGGAGTTTTGAGATACCAGGCGTTCCTGTATAATGACATCTCTGGATGGATGAGACCATCCCACTTACCCATCAGATGTCCCAAATGTCCATCTTCCTTGGGGGCCTATCAGAAAGCTGGTTCCATTTTTTATATACATCCTCATACCAGGGATAGTGTCTGTACCTTAGAGATCATTATGTCAAACTTGTCGCTAACCATAATATAACTACGACTAAAGCCACAGCCAGTTCAATACAGCAACAGGATTCACTAAATTCCCAGATGAAATTGGTCCTGGACAACTGCATTGCCCTTGACTACCTTCTGGGTGAATAAGAAGAGGTGTTGTAATTAACACATTCTGCTCTGTCATCAGTAACAGCCAGCATACGGAGACTAGCGTGTAGAAATTGAATTAACAAGAACATTGGCTCTTGTTAGTTTCACCGTACTTACCATTACAGTTAATACTTGACCCTGTCAACTAGCTGAATCTGGGCACGTAAGGATGAAGGTTGTAGACTCTTCTCCAAGCAGTCTTGATTATCATTCTAGAGTGGGCTGCCTCCTGGACCTTATCAGTGCTGCTTCAATTGACAGGATCTCCATGAGTTCTTATAGGTATCACAGATAATACGAGTAGTACTGGGGCTAAGGAACACAGCTATGGCTAATCATCTCATGGTTGACAAGTCTATGTAAGGGATGTATAAGGTCTACTTTTGCAGGACACATGAGAGTCAGGGGTAAACTGTGAGGGAAAGATTCAAGTGCAGCCTAATGTGTCCTTTATGTTCCCAAGAAGAACCATGTGCTCAGTACAAGACATTCTGACAAGCTCACAAATCTCATTGTACACAAAGAGCTAAGAGCACTACCAGTATGTCCCTGTTCCCTCTGTATCCGACACACGTAAACTTCTCTTGAAACTGTTTAGCTATGCATGTGTCACAGCCCCTACTAGAGCACTAAGTTGGATGGGTGTAGCCACACTATTCCATGATATCTGCTCTATGAATACACCAGTCATGGGGGACCCACACACTATAAAGGACTGGGTCTTGTGCATTCACTCTCTGCTCTTGTTGTATGTAAATGTTGAGCCTGGTGTAAGTGTTGTTTGCTCTCAGCAAGCTTGAATCATGAACTAGTTTATTTCCTGGATGGTATACTATCTGTCTTTTGATCTTGGCATCACTTGTGTTATATTCTATCTTGTGGCACAGCTTGACCACCTACTGAAACAGTATTCCTATGTGGAAATAGCCATCACAGGGTTACTGTCTAGGAAAATTGACCTAAAGCAGTTATCAAAATCCCTTATAGGAAACCAATTCGAAAACGGGATTTTGGAACTGGGGATCTGTCAGCTGGATTAAAATGTCAACTACTTCTCTAGGGTCAAGTAAAGTACTTATAGCCACTCATTGGTTGAGGTCATACAATTGTTAAAATTTCACTGGTAGTTCTTTGGAATGGGGGTAAAAGTGGAAGGAAATGTAGCCCGGGAAGTGTGTGACTGAAAAACAAATCCATTGACTCAGAGTAGCTCATACACTGATAGTAATGTATAGCCAACATGTCCCAGCATCAGTTGGTACAGAATATATGAAATTATAATTGGAATGTTTAAGGTCAAGCAAGATGTAATAAGAAATTTGATTAGCAAGTATTTATTAATATAGGAGCATTACCCTGTGACATAGGAAGGTCCCAAGTACAGGATTCTAATCAGTGGCTAGTTGGGCATTTGGAAACTTATAGGAAGTAACAACCCCAGACTGTGAAGAGAAAATGTTGGAACTGACATAACAAATGGTGGATGAAGGGATCAAAAGCCTACATGGAATATGTTCAGCTTGATATATTACATAAGACAGAAAACCCTGTCCTAAAGGAAGGCCTGTGGGACATTGTATTTAGCAGTGATAAGAAATGCACTACTGAGATGAGCATCAGAATTGTTGAGAATTTCAGTGATGGGAATTCTTTGTAGACTAGAGTTGATGGTAGCCCCGGGTAGGAAGTACTAGTACAGAATTGGACTTCCTGAAAGCAAGGAAGATACAACAACTAAAAATAATACATACCAGGTGGCAGTGCTTAATTTTGAAATGTAATGAGCTAAAGGTTTAAGTGACTGTTAGGGGGCCTGGCTAACAGAGAGCTATGATGATAGGTATAGATACTTCTAAGAATAAGACTGATGGACTGATAACAAGGGTATTCCTCAATCTGTAGAACCAAAGAAATCAAGAACAGATTTTTAGGTGACTGCAATGTAAAGATTCATTGTCCAGTTTCTGATTGAAAGAGTTCTCACAGCTGAACTCATTAAGTGAAAAATAGAAAATGGGTCCTAGTGTTGCAGTGAGAAAGAGACCCTCAGAATACTATGATAAAGTAATACCGCAATGATTTACTTAGTTATTTCCCAATGTGACGTGTGACCATTTATAAAGGGGACTCAATACACAAAAATGGGGAACACACAAACACTTTTAGGACAGTGGAACAGATGGTCAAATTTCACATTGATACCCAGGAACTCAAAGTTCCATCATGACTTGCTGTTCAAATTGGGGGTGTTGGCTGGGTGCGGTGGCTCACACCTGTACTCTCAGCAATTTGGGAGGTGGAGGTGGGAGGATCACTTGAGGCCAGGAGTTCAAGACTAGCCTGGGCAACATAGCAAGAACTCATCTCAAGAAAAAATCAAAAAATTAGCCAGGCGTGGTAGTGTGCATCCGTAGTTTCAGCTACTCGGCAGGCCTAAGCAGAAAGATCACTTGAGCCCAGGAGGTTGAGGCTGCAGTGAGCCATGATCTCACTGCTGCACTCCAACCTGGGTGACAGAGCAACACCTTCCCTCAAAAACAAAGAAAAACAAATTAGAGGTGTTTAGGAATCATATAATAAATGGAATCTGGCTCACAGTGGGTCTGCTGCTTCCACAGATGGAGGTGGTTATATTTCTGGCCCTTGAATATATTAATACAAACAGAGTTAGCATATTGGTAGTCGGCAGAACTCATACTTTGGCTTATTGACTTATAAATTAAATAAAAGATATAATAGCAAAGCAGGCCAAGCAAAGGTCTATGAAACTGCCTCCTTATTTTAGCTAAGATATTAAATAAAAAATACTGCATATAGAGTAGACAGTAGAGATTAATGCCTGCATAAAAACTGAGAATGGAAGAGTGGTGGTTCCCAATATTCCCCTGCTGTCTCCTCAAATGAAACCTAATGAACAACAGTAGACAATTCATCTCAACCAAGTAAGAATTTTAACTCTAACGTTGTGTCTGATGTAGCATATTCACAGAGAAGGGTATGCAGCAGCTATTGATTAAGCAACTACATTCCTCTCATCCTCTCTCTAAGAAAAATCAAAAGCAACTTGCATCTATGTGGAAAGGATAACAGCACACATATGCTTTCCCAAAAGCTATGTCAATTATCCTCCTCTCCACTGTTAATAACATTAATTCAATCAGTGAATGATAAAAAAAATAGCAAGTATGATAGAGGCCATGTTCACAGTTGATGCCACAGAAGTTGGGAAGCAAATCCCACAAAGGTTCAAGATTGGTCTACGAGAGAGTTATATTTGAGCAAACACTGGGAGGAAGTGAAAGAGTTGGTCATGCACCCACCTCAGAAATGGCAGAAGGAGCAGCCAGTGTGAAGCCCTGATAGGAGGATACGCTGTGTCATGGAACACCACAAGGCAAGTGTGGCTCGAACTATGTGACCAAGGGTAAAAATGGAAGATGATATCTGAGAACAAATAAATCATTCCAATTATTTTGGATTAGAATTTGTATAGAAGAATGCATTGATTCTTATTATTACTAATTTTTATGACTAATTTTCAATATTCTTGGCTCCTGTTTTTCTAGAATAAAAGTACCTTAGTTTGTATACTTTTTCTTCAAATTATTACTTCATTCATTTATCATCTATTCATTTGTGAGATCTATTGACCACTTGCTATTTAACTGAGTGACTAGAATATCAATAAACAAAACAAACTAAGATCCCTGCCCAGTGTAAATTACATTTTAGTGGGGCCTGGGAGGTGAGGGCAAAAATGTAATAAATAAGTAAACAATACAGAATGTTGAAAATTAGTCATAAAAAATATAAAATACACAAGGATACAGATAAAATTCATGCAAAATTTGTATAGAAGAATGAAGTAATCTGAACTGCATGATTGTTTTTAGAAAGTTCATGTTCACATCAATTTCCTGAAAACATGGAAAGTTATGTATTTCATTATTTTTGTTTTCCATTGAGAGATTTTACCATTAAGAAATATTTTTATTTTCCTTTTGCTTTTGCTCTTTTGTTACCACTTTTTAAATTTCAGGAATTAGGTATAAGAACCACAGTACTTCCATTTTCTTTCATTTTCTCACTGGGAAATCAACATCAGTTAACACACACACGTGCATGCACACACACATCTTATAATCAATTTTTGGTTTTATCCAAATTTTATTCTATTTTGTTGAGATGTATTACAACACCTGATTTTGGAACTGTGTCATTTTCTATTGTTAGGGAGCAATAAGTTTAGTCTTCATATGTTTTTAGTTTTCATTTCAGAGAAGGATCCAAGTCCTTCCTTCGCAAGGTCGAACTTGAAAAAAAAAATCATTGCAAAGTATAGTTCTTGCTTCTAAGTAACAAAATATGTAAAAACTACTTTTCTATAAAAACAACCACAAAACTTTCAGATATTGACTCTTCAAGAACTAACTCATTATGTATTCAAGATACTTATGAAATATGTGCTGTTACCTCAATTTATAAGACATCTGAAGATAAAAATTAAGTCAATGTTATACATTTATCTGTCTGAGAAAAGATCTGAAACTGGTTATTGTAATTCCAAAGACAGTGCTTTTTCTGTGCTGTATGCTGAATTTCTCTATATTTTCAGTGCTGGATATTCTCAGTCCTGAGCTGATCTAGACTTTTCTCTGAACCCTCATGAATATCTAGTGGAGGTCCCTACATTCATGACAACACTGAGTACCTCCAAGTCTTACCTTTGTTCAAATGAATAATTAAGATCAGGAAGAGAAGTTGATACAACTACAAAAATAACACATTAGAACTCACAAATTTGTTAAAAATATACTTATGCTGAAAATATTACTTGAGATTTGTTTCTAGTCCTGGTGTTACTTATACTTGAAATACTAGCAAATAGTACAGTGCTTAAAGTGGAGCTCAGGACAATTACTATAATTATTCATTGAATTACTCTTTCTTAGTAAAGTATATAATGTCAGGAAAATAGCTACCATTTATTCAGTACTTTGTACTAGGCACTGTTCTCATTGCTTGCCTTACATTAACTAACTTACTCTTCAAAAATAGTATGAGATAGGTACTATTATTAGGCTTGTTTTTAGACAAGAAAATTATAGTATAGGTATGTTAAGTGACTTTTTTAAGTTCAACAGTTGGTGAAGACTGGAGACAAAATTCTAACCTAGACAGTCTGACTTTAAAATGAGAAAATATTAGTGACTCAGTTTATCTCTGATTTTTTCTTAATAGGTCACAAAGTGAAGGATAAATCAGAAATAAACATATGTAACTTTAATTAGCAAGAAAACAGACACATTTAGAAAACTGGGTATTAATACTTGAAAATAATTTTACAAGCTAAATTTAGTTATAGATATACCTTCAATAAATTACTTTAATTCTGAAAACTAAGTCAATTACTGATGTTTCTACAGATTGCAAAACAAAAATTAAACCAAACTTGACATTGCCAATAATCTCCAATAAAATAATTTAATGTCACAATGAAATGGATGAAAATGAACTAGTCACAAATTTAAAAAATAATATTCTAAATGTGTGAATTTTAAAGAACTTCTGATCTGCACACTTGTACATTTTCTTTAAAATGTTTAATCAGTTTTATTCATTTTGGTCTTTTGAAAATGAGAAAAAAAGGCTACTAGAAAAAAAGTTGCTATTGTATGACTACAAATTTCTATAACATGTTTGGAGAAAACACCATTATTATAATAATAATAAAATTACATATTTTCTTATATATGCTAGATTTTATCTCACTTTTTAAAATGTCTTAGTAAATTTATGTGATTTTTTGACATTGTTATGAAAAAGAGCAACAAAACAAAGGAAGTGCTTTTTTTTTTGACACCATATTACACTAACCCCTTGTAAAATGTATCCATACATACATCATAAAAAAAAAAAAGAAAGAGAAGTTACAACAAAACACCAACTCACCTTTTTTTTTTTTTTAAGGTATACCCAACTGCCTTATTGCCTTCTCCATAAATTTTGTTGTTGTTGTTGCTGCTTTTTAATTTTTTGAGATGGAGTGTCGCTCTGTCGCCAAGCTGGAGTGCAGTGGCGCAATCTCAACTCACTGCAATCTCTGCCTCCTGCCTTCAAGTGATTTTCCTGCCTCAGCCTTCCGAGTAGCTGGGACTACAGGCACGTGCCCCCATGCCCAGCTAATTTTTGTATTTTTAGTAGAGACGGGATTTTACCATGTTGGCCAGGATGATCTTGATCTCTTGACCTCATGATCTGCCCACCTCGGCCTCCCAAAGTGCTGGGACTACAGGCGTGAACCACTGCACCCAGCACACCATAAGTTTTAGTTTTTCGATGGGTATTTGTGATTATCCACTATCTTGTTACTTTTAAATAACTATATTTACAAAGATGAGAAAGTCAACCTAGGCATTTCTTAAAATATAAAGGTGCTATTATTATTATTAAATAATCCATTTATTGAGAAATAGAATGTACAAATGAATGATGGCTAGATTACATATATAAATAGAACTCTATACAACAATCTACAGGAATCAGCCCAGGAAACCAAGCCATTATCTGTTGCACCCAGCCCAGAAGCTAGCCTGCTATCAATAAGCCAGACTTGTAGAAATTCATATTGCGACTTCTAGCAGTAAATCCAAGAAGCCAAACAGTACCCTTAGTAACAATTGGCACAAAAAGGCCAAAACCTGATTGATAACAGACAGCTTCCTTAATTTTTGTCTTAGCTTCAAACTTAGGATCAACCAGAGAAAGTCAAATATGCACCCCTAGCCAAGCACGTAGAATGCCTCACTTCTAGTTAGCCCACGTGCAGCTTCCCTACACCAAACCTCCAATCAGGGCATACTTAAAATCTTCCCTTTCTTTCACTCTATAATTTTCTCACCTCTCTGTTTGCCTTTGTATCTCTGTCGAAATGCAAGTGATATGGCTGATGCCCTTGCTAGAGCAAGCTCTGAATGAATACCCTCTGCTTGTTCTCATTTGATTGATCTTTGCTTATTTTCGCATAATATATCCAAATGTATATAATATTATACACCCTGTTGAACAACAACAACAAAACCTTGTTATTGTATTGGACCATTTAAGAGAAATAATATTGTGTAAGAACAGATCTAGCCAGTTCCCAATTAATATAGTGCAGGAGAAAGGAAATAAACAAATGAACAAACTTTACTTAAAGCTTAGTAAGCAAGAATAATGTTGATGTAAAAATTTCTTTTACTTTCAAAGAGGAAGTACTTTAAATAGTGAATAAAAATAATTCTAGTCTATATTGAGTACTTTTATGTTAAGTAAGGTTTCAAGTTCTTTGTATATTATCTTTTATAATCCTTACAGTAACACTATAAGATAAACATTTTTATGTATCTGTAAGGTGAGGTTCAGATACATTTAATTTTTTCAATGTCGCATGCTAGAATATGTAACAAGAAGTGAGAAAATAATAAGAATTCTGTTTGACCTTTAAACTTTTGCCATTAACTACTCTCTTATAGTGCTACAATTGAGTACAACTATGTGCCATCAACTCAGAGGTCAGTGACTTGCTCAAAGCCAACAACAAGCAAGATATGAAGCCAAAATCCAACGTTAGTTATACTAGAACTAAAATCTATGCTCTTTTCACTGTATTACACTACCTCCCAGCACGTGAAAATATTTACTCATTACTGGCATGTTGTTTTTTTTAAAAATCTGGTATATAGAGAATTGTATGTTTGTGGTCATTAAAAATTCCCAGTAAGAATAACCAGATTAAAATGGTGGAGAAAATATTCTAATTCAGAGTTTCTCAAAGCATATCCTCAGGTCAACATTATGGGCATTATCTGGGATTTTTTTGGTAAAAAATGTCTTTGGCACTAAAATCTGTTGAATAAGAAAATTTGGTGGTGAAGCAGTGATCTGTGTTTTGATAAGGTGATTCCGATGTATACTAAAGCAAAATTACTGGCCTAATATTTGAACACCAAGAGAAGCAACTTGAATTAATTACAGTATCTTAAGTTCTGATTATTGTCATTCACTATTTGATCTTTTTTTTTTTTTTTTTCCCTGAGACGGGTCTCATTCTGTTCCACAGCTTGGAGTGCAGTTTCATGATCTCAGCTCACTGCAGCCTCCGTTTCCTAGGTTATAGCAATCCTCCTACCTCCTGACTAGCTGGAACTATAGGCACACACCACCAAGTTTGGCTATTGTTTTATTTTTTAATGTTTTTGTGCAGATGAGGTCTCAGTATAATATTGCCCTGGCTGGCACTATTTGTTCTTTAACATTAATTTTATAGTCATACATTTGTTTAAAATAATATCTTGTGTTACAGATTCCTTCTTTCGTCTATTCGTTTATTAAGCAAATGTTAATTGAATGCCACTTAGTTATAGTCTTTGCATCCCAAAAGTTTACAGAAAAAGGGTGGAACACATAAATGAATAGCACATTAAAATAAGACATGCTTAGTTCTACATAAAATGTTTAAAGTGCATTATGGTTGCTTATATCATTACTCTCTTTCTTTGAAAACTTTGATTGAGCTTCACTACCTATTAATTAAACTCTGAAATCCTTCCTGAGATAACCAAAGTCCTACTGCATTCTTCTAACATTCTATGTAAGCTCCAGCCCTAGTCACTCTCTTTATATGCATTCAGAAAATCCTTTTCTCTTCTTTAATCTTTCTCTCAGAAGTGTTCTCCTACATACTCCCTGCTGATTTAATCTCTACTCATCAAAACTAATCCACGATAAATTCAGAACATCATGTTTGACCTCCACTTTTCATCCTCCACATCATTTTCTGGTCTTTTATTTTGTCACTTCTCCTTTATACTTTCTATTCTATGACCTCGATCATTATTATCATTTTTGTTTGTTTGTTTGTTTGTTTTTTGAGACGGAGTCTTGCTCTGTCGCCAAGATGAAGTGCATTGGCATCATACCAGCTCACTGCAACCTCCACCTCCTGGGTTCAAGCAATTCCCCTGCCTCAGCCCCCTGAATAGCTAGGACTACGGGTGCATTCCACCAAGCCCAGCTAAATTTTTTAATATTTTGGTAGAGAGGGGGTTTCACCATGTTGGCCAGGATGGTCTCGATTTCCTGACCTCGTGATCTGCCCAACTCCACCTCCCAAAGTTCTGAGATTACAGATGTGAACCACTGTGCCCAGCCAATCGTTATTATGTTTTTAAATTTCAGGATGTTTATTCACATTATGCCCTTAGCCAAGAATAACATCTGTCCTTACACAACTTAACAGCATAACCAAGTTGAAAGACACAATGCAAATCACCTTTTCCATGGAGTCTCCTTATCAGAAAAGGATCCTCCACAAAAAGTTACCCCAGCAATGTGGCTACTAATATGCATATATAATATACATATAATACATATGTAAAATCAATCATATATTAGGTTTAAACTTTGTGGCTTTATGTACAGAACTCAGCTTTACTAAATAGTAATCTGGAAGACTAACCAGAGTTGTATATATTTAAATTTTTTATATCAACTAGTATCAATTCTTACATATAGATAAGTTATAAAAACATTTAAAAATTACTTATGTTACCTTTTTGAAAAAGTTACATTTTTCTTTTTACTCCTTTGACAATAATAATATTGCTTCTAATTACAAAAAAGAATATGTGTAGTTGTAGATATATGAATAGAGAAATTAATAAAAATTAAACAATCGCATGTAATTCTACAAACAAAATAACAATACTTAATATTTTGATGTATATCGCTTCAGTCTTTTTATGCTTCTGTATGTGTAAGCCTATGTACTACCCAAACTATTTTCACATCAACTTTGGTGCTGAATTTTTTAACACATCAGTAAGTACCTTTGGTAACAAAATTATTGTGTACTTTATTACATTTTTATCTTAACAGAGATTTTTTATCATTTGCATGCAGAGTACACTGAAAAAAATAATGATGCCTTTTGTATTTTGTATATGCGTTATTGTGAAAAGAAGAGTTACTTTAAAATATTAAGACTTGATTGAAGCAGGGAACAATGGCACATGCCTGTAATCCCAGTGCTTTGAGAGGCTTACTCAGGAGAATCAGTGAGGCCAGGAGGTGGAGACTAGCGTGGGCAACATGGTGAGACCCCATATCTACAGAAAATTTAAAAATTAGCGAGGTGTGGTGTTGCAAGCCTGTAGTCCTAGCTACTCAGAAGGCTGAGGTGAGAGGTTGAACCCAGGAGTTTGAGGTTACAGTGATCACCACTGCACTCCAGCCTGGATGACAGACCAAGACCTTGTCCTTTACCAAAAAAAAAAAAAAAAAAAAAAAAGACTTGATTGAAGTAATTTATTGTCAAAGACTTTGAAAAAATAGATGAAAGTCGACTTTATTTTTAGAGAAGAGCATCACCAGTTTCACCAGTCCTTTAGGACTTTTTGAAGATATAATTTATATACCATAGAATGTATGCATTTAAATTTTTTCCTAGTATATTTACAGTGTTATGTAACCATCATTACAATCTAAGAACATTGTCATCATCAACAAAAGGGAAAAAAATGTCACTTTCTATCCCCTTCCAACAATGCTTGGCCTCCACCTTCTGTCTCTATATATTTTCTTATTCTGAATAGTCTATATAAATGAAATATTATCATATGTGTTCCTTTGTGACTAGCTCTTTATGAGCATAATATTTGTAACGTTCATCCATGTTAGAGCATGTATCAGTACTTCATTCTTTCTAGGCCTGAACAAAATTCCATCTCATGGATATACCACATTTCGTTTAACCATTAACCAGCTTATGGACATTTGGTTTGTTTCACTTTTTTGCTATTACGAATAATACTGCTATGAACATTTATGTACAAATTTTCATGCAGACATATGTTTTCATTTCTTTTGGGTGAAATTACTAGATTATGTTCTAACGCTACACTAAACATTGTCAGGAATTGCCAAACCATTTTCTAAAGGAGCCGCATTAAGGGTTCAAATTTCTCCACAATTCACAATACTTTTTGGTGTTTTTCATTATAGACATCCTAATATGTCGAATGGGGTTTTGATTTGCATTTCCCTTGTGGCTAATGATGTTGAACATAGCTTCATATGCAGTTTAGACACTTGTATGTCTTCTTAGGAAAAATATCCATTTAGAATATTTGCCCAATTTTTAATTGGCATATTCATCTTTTTGTTATTCAGTTATACGAGTTTTAAAAATGTTTTCTAAATACAAGTTTATTTTCAGGTACATAACTTGTAAATACTTGTCTTTTTATTTTCTTGACATTGGTGGCAGCACAAAAGATTTTAAATTTGATGAAGTCTAATTTATCTATTCTGTTTTCTTGTTTGTATGTGTGGTGTCATATGCAAGTAGGATTTGCCTAACACGGGTTCATATAGATTTACTCCTAGATTTTTTTCCTAAAAACTGTATAGGTTTAACTCTTACAAAAACTTTTGATGCATTTTGAGTTAATTTGTGCAGATGGTATAACGAAGTGGTCCAAGTTTATTATTTTGCATGTGGACATTCCAGTACCAGTTATTTCAGCATCCTTTGTTGTAAAAACTGTGCTTCCTTCAGTGAATTCTCTTGCCACTCTTGTTGAAAAGGAGTTGATCATAAGTATAAAGATTTATTTTTGTACTTTTAATTCTGTTCCACTGAATTGTATGTCTGTGCTTACACCAGCACCACAAGGTATTGGTTACTGTATCTTTGTAGCATTAAATTTGGAAGAGTGAGTCCTCCAAATTTGTTCTTTTTCAATATTGTTTTGGCTATTTGGTTATCTGCTTTTTTTTCCTGTTCCTGTATCGTATCGTATCTATCTATCTATCTATCTATCTATCTATCTATCTATCTATCTGTCTATCTATCTATCTATCTATCTAGTTTCTTATTTTTGTGCTGAAAAATGACAATTTTAGATTCAAATTTTTACAATTCTATGTAAGTGGTCCTACTCCCACTCCAGAGCTACTTGTTATTGTTATTTGCTTCAATATACATTTTTAAAAATTGTTATGTTTATGTATGTGTTTGTTTGGCTACATTATTTCACCAAAGTCTAGTTCACTACACTAGTCAGTTTTCAGAGGGCACGAACATGGACATGCATTCAGTCACCATAATTCCCTACCCCTAGAAAAGACAATGGTTTTAACTACATTTTTTCTAGTGCTTTTTACTCTACTTTTCTCAGTAACCTCTGGCAAAACTTCCCATTGATGTGACATCCAGTATCCATTAATTATGACTTGATCTCAGTATCGTTTTGACAAGTCCCTGGGTAATAACATACTCTACATATGATCCGAGCAACTTGGGACTTCTTTGCAATGATAGTCATTGAGGCTGGACCTTGCGACTTGCTGTATCACCAGTGGGGCTTTTCTTAGCTGTCTTTTCCCCTAGTTGGTGCTGTTAAACTTTTATCTGATTATGGTTTTGCATGTTGCTATCATGTAGCTGCCAGTCTCTTCTTAATTGTTTACCACTATAATCTCCATTGCTTTCTTTTTCTGTTTTTGTTTTTGTTTTTATCCATAAACACTCTTAAGCTTGAACTTCCTAGCACTCTGTTTCAAATAAAGTCAGGTCCCTTAGAGATGAAACTCTTTTCTCACAGCCTGCCTCTCTCATGGGTAGAGTCACTGAGCCACTGAGATGCAGTGGTGTCCATGGACAGTGGCTTTCATTTCTCAGAGTAACATCCTGCCTCAAAAGCAGGACTCAAGGTAGGAGCAGTAGTCTGTAGTCTTCTCAGTTTTTCTTCTTCAGTTTCAAGTCTCTGCCGTATGAGTGAGCTGGGTTAGGGATTTTGGTGACCCTGTATTCTCAGCCAGCCTTACTTGAGTAGAACTTCTTCCCTGTGAGCAGGAACTGGATGGATGATAAGAGCTACGTATCTCTTAGCATTTCTTGCCTTGCAGAGGCCTTTGAAAACAGTATGCTGAGAATAGATAGGGCTCAAGGACAGTATCTCCAATTGAACTTTTAATGAACTCCTGTAGGCACCAAGAAGGCGGGCAGATAAGGAAGAGCATAGAAACAAAGAACTGAGTAGAAGGTTACATCTGGGAAAAGAAAGTTTGTTTTGCATTGCATTCTTTCTGCTGACATGGGGTTTATGGAGTATAAATAAAGTGAGGCGGAGACTCTGAGTGTGGCCGCCATGTTCTCTGTGTGTCTTTGTCTTTTGTGTGTTCCTTCATTCTCCACCACCCCTGGCACGGACCCCAATATTGCCTGGTGTGAAATTTCTGCAATGTGAAACTGGTGAAGATAAGGAATACTGGTAGCCTGCATCTTCTGGAGAGATGCTATAGCCCTGAACTGGGAGCTGGAGGAAGATAATTCAGTGTTTTGTGCTGCAACAGCCTGTGGTAGACCTTCTGTCATACTGAGCTTAGCAGATGGGAGAGGGGAAAAGAGGTTGCCACACATCCTCATTGTTCTTACCATGATTTAGTACATTTTCTTGAATGAATGTTTCTGTATTACTTATGCGCTTAGGACAACTTACAGAGATTTTAAATGAATGCTTTATTTTATGATATTCGTCACTTAGGGTTGTTTCTATGGAAGAGGTTTTGCTGAGCTCCTTGTTTGCTCAGCCACCATCCATAAGTGCTTCTACAGGACCAAGTTTTTAAAAAATATATTTAAACTTTCTCAGCTATCTTGAGCCCTTTACAGATATTAGTACATTAAACCCTTGTGACTGAACTAGTAATATACTTATTTCACAGAGAAGAAAATGGAGGCTTGCCCAAGGGCACATAACTGGTAAGTGTAAATACTATGTAAATCCAGTTTTGTCTCAATCCAAAGCTCATATTTTTCATCATTGTGTTGATATACAGAGAAAAGAGTGACGTCCTGAAGATTAGGACCTGGTCAGCCTTCAAACACTGACTTCAGGAGAGAGACTTCAGGAGATAAAATATTGGGTAATTGGGGAATTGTATAACTAGGTAAAAAGAGAAGAAAGTAATGATTGGTAAGTACCAAGAAAATTCAACTCAATTTTACAATTTCACTAGAGCTGGCTATTCATAAAAATTGCTTTAGGCTTACTGAAGTGGAAGAAAAAATACGCAAAGGCATGTAATGGATTATATAACAATTTTCAGATTCAGCAAAGCACTTGAAATTGCTAACCAGATTGAATATCACTATGGGTATGTAGTAATCTGCACAGGAGGAGCCCTTAAGGCTGCCAAAACTTTTCACTGGTAACACAGCACTTAAACTCATTAGCCAATTACTGCTATTTCATCATCTTTCATTAAAAGATAAAAAGTGATTTAGGGGGAAAGAATCAAGTAAACCACAAACACTTAAGAACGATTAATTTACAGATTAGGATATGTATTCTTTAGCATTAGGAACAAAATAACATATAAACATTTTAATTCTGGTTCTCATCCACTTGCCACACTAACTCTAATGACAGTTGAAACCTGATGCTTGATCCTGACATAAAGAGCATTTTTATTCACATATTAGGTTCAATAGTGACTCATTATATTTTATGTCATGTGATTACTTCTTGATTCCTTTTAAACCAAATATTACAATAGGGCTATCTTTTATTATCTCTCTCAGAATACTTTCTTCAACTACCATAGGGTCCTATTCCTTTTGCCAGGGCCTAGAATCACCTATACAAAATGGAAGCATACAAAAATTAGTCAGGCATGGTGGCAGGTGCCTGGAATCCCAGATTCTCTGGAGGCTGAGGCATGAGAATAGCTTGAACCCGGGAGGCGGAGGTTGCAGCGAGTTGAGATAGCACCACTGCACTCCAGCCTGGGCAAAACAGAGTGAGACTCCATCTAAAAAAAAAAAAAAATGCAAGCAGTAATGTCTCCTAAAATACAATTGATAAAGCATGCAGAAAGAAAACCAATGTGTTAGGAATTTTTTAGTTTGTTTTTGCATGATTACTATATCTATCACATTGAATAAGATTCTAGCAAGACTAATGCAGAATGAAAAATATTTAAGCACATGACTTACCCTCAAGAAAATTCTAGTCTAGAGTACAATTCTAAAATGATACTCTGATTCACAATAATACCACATAAAGGATAATAACAACCATTATTGACTTTGTCAAGCTACTGTACTTTGGACATTATTTCTAACCCTCAATTTAATCAGGTGGATACAATGATATTCTGTTTTTGCAGATATAAAATTGAGTTAACACAAGTAGTGAGCAGTAGAACCAAGCCTCACAGTTCTATCTACAAAATCTACTACTATGTATCTCTATCCATGTCTTTGGTTTATGGTGGTAGCAGACATATAGACATATGGGCTATTGTAAAGTGGGTTACAGAGTTCTTAGTTCTATTCCTCCTAGTACATCCATACCATGATATTAAATTAAGCATCCTTTAATAAGAGGCAGTTAAAATTGGGAAAATATGACTTTTAAGTACTACAAACAAGAAAAAAAAGAAATTGTACTAACTACTCTATCTACCTCAACTCCTCCCTATAGGAGGGTATATCTTATCACAGGGCCAAATATTACGGGGCAGCTGATCAGCTGCCTAGGATCCCATACTAATATCCTTCTCAAAGCCAGGGAACCAGAGGTAGTTCTAAGGATGTCCACTTAGGATGGATGTATACTGCAGAGCCACTTTTGAACAAGGTTCCGATTGTTTAAGGGGCTCCACTCAACTGATTGCTGTCCTTAGAACAAACTGAAGTCTCATTTCCCTAATACAGTGTCAGAAATTACAGACTTTTATTGACTCTACTAAATTAGGTGACTTAACAAGATACATTTGATAAATTAAACTTTGTTGTCTATTTTGGTCTTGTTTAACAGTACAACATTGATTTAAAATAAATTTCACAGCAACGTATTCACTAATTAAAAGTTGGCATACCCCCAATGTTACTATGTTTAGAGATAGGGCCTTTAAGGAGATGTTAATAATTAATTTTAAATTAGGTCATATAGTGGACCCTGATCCTATAGAAGTGGTGTCGTTCTAAGGAGGAGAAGATACCAGATCTCTCTTTCCATGCATAGAGAGAAAAGGCCATATGAGGATGTAGCAAGAAGGAAGCTTACAAACCAAATAGAAAGGCCTTACTAGAAACCAACCCTGTTAGCACCTTAATCTTGGACTTCCAGGCTCCAAAACTGAATACATATAGATTTGTGTTATTTAAGCCACCTAGTCTATGGTATTTTGCTATGACAGCCCCTGCTGACTAATACATTAAGAGCAGATTTAAGCTTATGGAAATGTATTGTTGTTGTTGCTAGCGCATATTAAAATAATAGTACTACCACTAATGATGATATTCTCCACTTAAGTATCTTTAGACACAGGGCTCAATAACAAACTTTATTTTTGAAAATGCTTCAACTTCTTCTTACCTTCCAGTGCAAACTCTAATTTGAATTTACAACCCCTACATGAAAAATACTGCATGTATTTTCCAAGGGTGGGAAAAAGTGTTTACAGAACTTCTGTTTATTTTGTCTTTGTGTTTGTTGGGTGTCAATGAAATAGCAATAAAAATATTGATTACTGGAAGCATACTATTCTAAAATGAATAGAGAAGAGAGACTAATGGGATTATTCAGAGGATGTTGATTATTCACAGCAAGCTTCATATAAATGGTAGGTATTTGGCTAACTCTGTCAAAATATGAGGAAGGGGTAATTAGAACAATTGATTCACAGATTCTCATAAGGCAAAATTCTTACCTAAGGAAAATAAAAGGAGTTACCTTTACCCATTAGATATTTTAATGTAAACACAAATAAAATAACTGATAGAATAAAAATATATATTTCCACAAATGTAAAAGCCTTACAATTACAATTTTAATTTTATTTTATATTGTAATAATGAAAAATGAAATTTAGACCATTAGTATGAAAACCATTAGGTGGAGACAATCTATTAGGTTGGTGCAAAAGTAGTTGCTTTTTCTGGCCTGAAACGTAATGGCAAAAACCACATTTACTTTGGCACCAACCTTATAGAGCCATCAGACACAGTGCAAAGTGACATTTAAAATTTTTAATTTAATTTTTTATTATATTTTTAGTTCTAGGGTACCTGTGCACAACATGCAGGTTTGTTACATAGGTATACATGTGCCATGTTGGTTTGCTGCACCCATCAACTCGCCATTTACATTAGGTATTTCTCCTAATGCTATCCCTCCCCCAGGCCCCCACCCTCTGACAGGCCCAGGTGTGTGATGTTCCCAGCCCTGTGTCCAAGTATTCTCATTGTTCAACTCCCACCTAGGATTGAGTACCTGCGGTGTTTGGTTTTCTGTCCTTGTGATAATTTGTTGAGAATGATGGTTTCCGGCTTCATCCATGTCCCTGCAAAGGACATGAACTCATCCTTTTTTAAGGCTGCATAGTCTTCCTTGATGTATATGTGCCACATTTTCTTAATCCAGTCTCATTGATGGACATTTGGGTTGGTTCCAAGTCTCTGCTATTGTGAATAGTGCTGCGATAAACATATGTGTGCATGTGATTTTATAGTAGCATGATTTATAATCCCTTGGGTATATACCCAATAATGGGATCACTGGGTCAAATGGTATTTCTAGTTCTAGATCCTTAAGGAATTACCACACTGTCTTCCACAATTGTTGAACTAATTTACACTCCCACCAACAGTGTAAAAGCATTCCTATTTCTCCACATCCTCTCCAGCATCTGTTGTTTCCTGACTTTTTAATGATTGCCATTCTAACTGGCGTGAGATGGTAGCTCACAGTGGTTTTGATTTGCATTTCTCTGATGACCAGTGATGATGAGCATTTATTCATGTGTCTGTTGGCTGCATAAATGTCTAATTTTGAGAAATGTCTGTTCATATCCTTTGCCAAATTATTTATGAGGTTGTTGGTTCTTTCTTGTAAATTTGTTTAAGTTCTTTGTAGATTCTGGATGTTAGCCCTTTGTCTGATGAGTAGATTGCAAACATTTTCTTTCATTCTGTAGGTTGCCTGTTCACTCTGATGATAGTTTCCTTTGCAGTGCAGAAGCTCTTTGGTTAATTAGATCCCATTTGTCAATTTTGGCTTATGTTGCCATTGCTTTTGGTGTTGTGGTCATGAAGTCTTTGCCCATGCCGATGTCCTGAATGATATTGCCTAGGTTTTCTTCTAGAGTTTTTATGGTTTTAGGTCTTACATTTAACTCTTTAATCCATCTTGAGTTATTTTTTGTACAAGGTCTAAGGAAGGTATCCAGTTTCAGTTTTCTACATATGGCTAGCCAGTTTTCCCAACACTATTTATTAAATAGGGAATCCTTTCCCCATTTCTTGTTTTTGTCAGTTTTGTCAAAGATCAGATGGTTGTACACGTGTAGTATTATTTCTGAGGCCTCTGTTCTGATCTATTGGTCTATATATCTGTTTTGGTACCTATCAGGGGGAACCCCACACCTGATATTCAACGTGGGTTCTTTTCTGTTTCCTAGGTGTCTCGGCTGGTTTGAGAAATAAAGGGAAAGAACACAAGAGAGAGAAATTTAAAGCTGGGTGTCCGGGGAGACATCATGTCAGGAGGATCTGTGATGCTCCCTGAGACGTAAAACCAGCAAGTTTTTATTAGCAATTGTCAAAACGGGAGGGAGTGCACGAATAGGGTGTGGGTCACAGAGATCACATACTTCACAAGGTAATAAAATATCACAAGGCAAATGGAGGCAGGGCGAGATCATAGGACCACCGGATGAGGAGAAATTAAAATTGCGAATGAAGTTTCAGGTACACATTGTCGTTGATAACATCTTATCAGGAAACAGGGTTTGAGAGCAGACAACCTGTCTGACCAAAATTTATTAGGCAGGAATTTCCTCGTCCTAATAAGCCTGGGAGTGCTACAGGAGACCAGGGCTTATTTCATCCCTTCCGCTTAGACTATAAAAGACAGCACGCCTTGAGGGGGCCATTCATAGGCCTACCCTCAAGGCGCATTCTCTTTCTCAGGGATGTTCCTTGCTGAGAAAAAAAATTCCACTATATTTCTCCTATTTGCTTTTGAAAGAGGAGAAATATGGCTCTGTTCCGTCTGGCTCATCCATGGCCAGAAGTCTTATCTCTGGCATTCCCTGAACATTGCTGTCATCCTGTTCTTTTTTCAAGATACCCAGATTTCATATTGTTCAAACACACATGCTCTACAAACAGTTTGTTCAGTTGACACAATCATCACAGGGTCCTGAGGCGACATTCATCCTCCTCAGCTTATGAAGATGACAGGATTAAGAGATTAAAATAAAGACAGGCATAGGAAATCACAAAGGTATTGATTGGGGAAGTGATAAGTGTCCATGAAATCTTCACAATTTTTGTTCAGAGATTGCAGTAAATACAGGCATAGGAAATTACAAAAGTATTAATTTGGGGAACTAGTAAATGTCCATGAAATCTTCACAATTTATCTTCTGCTGCCGTGGCTTCAGCCTGTCTGTCCATTCGGGGTCCCTGACTTCCGAGGTACCAGTCCCATGCTGTTTTGGTTACTGTAGCCTTGTAGTATAGTTTGAAGTCAGGTAGCATGCTGCCTCCAGCTTTGTTCTTTTTGCTTAGGATTGTCTTAGCTATGTGGGCTCTTTTTTGGTTCCATATGAACTTTACAGTAGTTTTGTCCAATTATGTGAAGAAAGCCATTGGTAGTTTGATGGGATGGCATTGAATCTATAAATTACCTTGGGCAGTATGGCCATTTTCATGATATTGATTCTTCCTATCTATGAGTATGGAAAGTTCTTCCATTTGTTTGTGTCCTCTTTTATTTCGTTGAGGAGTGGTTTGTAGTTCTCCTTGAAGAGGTCCTTTACATCCCTTGTAAGTTGGATCCCTAGGTATTTTATTCTCTTTGTAGCAATTGTGAATGGGAGTTCACTCATGATTTGGCTCTCTGTTTGTCTGTTATTGGTGTACAGGAAAGCTTGTGATTTTTGCACATTGACTTTGTATCCTAAGACTTTGCTTAAGTTGCTTATCAGCTTAAGGAGATTTGGGACTGAAACAATAAGGTTTTCTAAATATACAATCATGTCAACTACAAACAGGGACAATTTGACTTCCTCTTTTCCTAATTGAATATACTTTATTTCTTTCTTTTGCCTGATTGCCCTAGCCAGAACTTCCAATACTATCTTGAATAGGAGTGGAGAGAGAGGGCATCCTTGGCTTGTGCTGGTTTTCAAATGGAATGCTACCAGTTTTTGCCCATTCAGTGTGATATTGGCTGTGGGTTTGTCATAAATAGCTCTTATTATTTTGAGATGTGTTCCATCAATACCTAATTGATTGAGAGTTTTTAGCATGAAGCACTGTTGAATTTTGTCAAAGGCCTTTTCTGCATCTATTGAGATAATCGTGTGATTTTTGTCATTGGTTGTGTTTATGTGATGGATTACATTTATTGATTTGCATATGTTGAATCCATTTTGCATCCCACGGATGAAGCCGATTTGATCATGGTGGAAGGTTTTTGATGTGCTGCTGAATTCGGTTTGCCAGTATATTACTGAGGACTTTAGCATTGATGATCATCAGGGATATTGATCTAAAATTCTCTTTTTTTGTTGTGTCTCTGCCAGGCATTAGTATCAGGATGATGCTGACCCCATAACGTGAGTTAGGGAGAATTCCCTATTTTTCTATTGATTGGAATAGTTTCAGAAGGAATGGTACCAGCTCCTCCTTGTACCTCTGGTAGGATTTGGCTGTGAATCCACCTGGTTCTGGACTTTTTTTGGTTGGTAGGCTATTAATTATTGCCTCAATTTCATAACCTGTTATTGGTCTATTCAGAGATTCAGCTTCTTCCTAGTTAATCTTGGGATGGTGTATGTGTCCAGGAATTTATCCATTTCTTCTAGATTTTCTAGTGTATTTGTATAGAGGTGTTTATAGTATTCTTTGATGGTAGTTTGTATTTCTGCGGGATCAGTGGTGATATCCCCTTTATCATTTTTTGTTGTGTTTGTTTGATTCTTCTCTCTTTTCTTCTTTATTAGTCTTGCTAGCAGTCTACATATTTTGTTGATCTTTAAAAAAAAAAAAACAGTTCCTGGTTTCACTGATATTTTTGAAGGGTTTTTTGTGTCTCTCTCTCTCCTTCAGTTCTGCTCTGATCTTAGTTATTTCTTGCCTTCTGCTAGCTTTTGAATTTGTTGGCTCTTGCTTCTCCAGTTCTTTTAATTATGATGTTAGGGTGTCAATTTTAAATCTTTCTTGCTTTCTCTTATAGGCATTGAGTGCTATAAATTTCCCTCTACACACTGCTTTAAATGTGTTCCAGAGATTCTGGTACCTTGTGTCTTTTTTCTCATTGGTTTCGAAGAACATCTTTATTTCTGGCTTCATTTCGTTATTTACCCAGTAGTCAATCAGGAGTAGGTGGTCCAGTTTCCATGTAGTTGTGTAGTTTTGAGTGAGTTTCTTAATCCTGCTTTCTAATTTGATTGCACTGTGGTCTGAGAGACAGTTTGTTGTGATTTCTGTTCTTTTACATTTACTGCAGAGTGTTTTACTTCCAATTATGTGGTCAATTTTAGAATAAGTGCGATGTGGTGCTGAGAGGAATGTATATTCTGTTGATGTGGGGTGGAGAGTTCTATAGATGTCTATTAGGTCTGCTTGCTGCAGCGATGAGTTCAATTCCTGGATATCCTTGTTAACTTTCTGTCTCGTTGATCTGCCTAGTATTGACAGTGGGGTGTTAAAGTCTCCCATTTTTACTGTGTGGGAGTTTAAGGCTCTTTGTAGGTCTCTAAAGACTTGCTTTATGAATCTGGGTGCTCCTGTATTGGGTGCATATATATTTAGGATAGTTATCTCTTCTTGTTGAATTGATCGCTTTACCATTATGTAATGGCCTTCTTTGTCTCTTTTGATCTTTGTTGGCTTAAAGTCTGTTGTATCAGAGACTAGGATTGCAACCCTTGCTTTTGTTTTGTTTTCCATTTGCTTGGTAGATCTTCCTCCATCCCTTTATTTTGAGCTTAGTGTGTCTCTGCACATGAGATGGGTCTCCTGAATACAGCACACTGATGAGTCTTGACTCTTTATACACCTTGCCAGTCTGTGTCTTTTAATTGGGGCATTTAGCCATTTACAATTAAGTTTAATGTTGTTATGTGTGAATTTGATCCTGTCATTATGATGTTAACTGGTTATTTTGCCCATTAATTGATGTAGCTTCTTCATAATATCATGGTTTTTACAATTTGGCATTCCTTCCAGTGACTGGTGCCAGCTGTTCCTTTCCATGTTTAGTGTTTCCTTCAGGAGCTCTTGTAAGGCAGACCTGGTGGTGACAAAATCTCTCAGCATTTGCTTGTTTGTAAAGCATTTTATTTCTCTTTCACTTATGAAGTTTGGTGTTACTGGATATGAAATTCTGGGTTGAATATTCTTTTCTTTAAGAAAATTGAATATTGGCCTCCACTCTCTTCTGGCTTGTAGGGTTTCTGCTGAGAGATCCGGTGTTAGTCTGATGGGTTTCCCTTTGTATGGGTAACCTGACCTTTCTCTATGGTTGCCCTTAACATTTTTGCCTTCATTTCAACCTTGGTGAATCTGACAATTATGTGTTTTGGGGTTGCTCTTCTCGAGGGGTATCTTTGTGGTGTTCTCTGTATTTCCTGAATTTGAATGTTGGCTTGCCATGCTAGGTTGTGGAAGTTCTCCTGGGTAATATCCTGAAGAGGGTTTTCTTTTTTTTTTTTTTTTATTATTATACTTTGAGTTCTAGGGTACATGTGCATAATGTGCAGGTTTGTTACATATGTATACTTCTGCCATGTTGGTGTGCTGCACCCATCAACTCATCAGCACCCATCAACTCGTCATTTACATCAGATATAACTCCCAATGCAATCCCTCCCCCCTACCCCCTCCCGATGATAGGCCCCGGTGTGTGATGTTCCCCTTCCCGAGTCCAAGTGATCTCATTGTTCAGTTCCCACCTATGAGTGAGAACATACGGTGTTTGGTTTTCTGTTCTTGTGATAGTTTGCTAAGAATGATGGTTTCCAGCTGCATCCATGTCCCTACATAGGACACAAACTCATCCTTTTTTATGGCTGCATAGTATTCCATGGTGTATATGTGCCACATTTTCTTAATCCAGTCTGTCACTGATGGACATTTTAGGTTGATTCAAGTCTTTTGCTGTGTGAATAGTTTGTAGTAAACATCGTGTGCATGTGTCTTTATAGCAGCATGATTTTATAATCAACTTTGGGTATATACTTAGTAATGGGATGGCTGGGTCATATAGATTTTTATCTAGTTCCTAGATCCTTGAAGGAATCGCCATACTGTTTTTCCATAATGGTTGAACTAGTTTACAATCCCACCAACAGTGTAAAAAGCGTTCCAATTTCTCCCATCCTCTCAGCACCTGTTGTTTCCTGACTTTTTTAATGATGCATGCATTCTAACTGAGGTGTGAGATGGTATCACATTGTGGTTTTGATTTACGCATTTCTCTGATGGCTAGTGATGATGGAAGCATTTTTTCATGTGTCTATTGGCTGTATGAATGTCTTCTTTGAAATGTCATTCATATCCTTTACCCACTTTTGGTGGGTTGTTTGTTTTTCTTGTAAATTTGTTTAGCAAGGAGTTCTTTGTAGGTTCTGGATATTAGCCCTTTAATCAGATGAGTAGATTGCAGAATTTTCTCCCATTCTGTAGGTTGCCCCTTATTCCTCTGATGGTAGTTTCTTTTTGCTTTGTGCAGGAAAGCTGTTTAGCTTAATTAGATCCCATTTGTCAATTTTGGCTTTTGTTGCTGTTGCTTTTGGTGTTTTAGACATGAAGTCTTTGCCCATGCCTATGTCCTGAATGGTACTACCTAGGTTTTCCTCTAGGATTTTTATGGTATTAGGTCTAACATTTAAGTCTCTAATGCATCTTTAATTAATTTTCGTATAAGGAGTAAGGAAAGGATCCAGTTTCAGCTTTCTACTTATGGCTAGCCAATTTTCCCAGCACCATTTATTAAATAGGGAATCCTTTCCCCATTTCTTGTTTCTCTCAGGTTCGTCAAAGATCAGATGGCTGTAGATGTGTGGTATTATTTCTGAGGACTCTGTTCTGTTCCATTGGTCTATATCTCTGTTTTGGTACCAGTACCATGCTGTTTTGGTTACTGTAGCCTTGTAGTATAGTTTGAAGTCAGGTAGCGTGATGCCTCCAGCTTTGTTCTTTTGACTTAGGATTTTCTTGGAGATGCGGGCTCTTTTTTGGTTCCTTATGAACTTTAAAGCAGTTCTTTCCAATTCTGTGAAGAAACTCATTGGTAGCTTGATGGGGATGGCATTGAATCTATAAATAACCTTGGGCAGTATGGCCATTTTCACGATATTGATTCTTCCTATCCATGAGCATGGGATCCTAGAGACTTACAAAGAGACTTAGACTCCCATACAATAATAATGAGAGACTTCAACACTCCACTATCACCATTAGACAGATCAACGAGACAGAAAGTTAACAAGGATATCCAGGAATTGAACTCATCTCTGCAGCAAGCAGACCTAATAGACATCTATAGAACTCTCCACCCCAAATCAACAGAAAATACATTCCTCTCAGCACCACATCACACTTACTCCAAAATTGACCACATAATTGGAAGTAAAGCACTCCTCAGCAAATGTACAAGAACAGAAATTATAACAAACTGTCTCTCAGACCACAGTGCAATCAAACTAGAACTCAGCACTAAGAAACTCAATCAAAACCGCTCAACTACATGGAAACTGAACAACCTGCTCCTGAATGACTACTGGGTACATAACAAAATGAAGGCAGAAATAAAGATGTTCTTTGAAACCAATGAGAACAAAGATACAACATACCAGAATCTCTGGGACACATTTAAAGCAGTGTGTAGAGGGAAATTTATAGCACTAAATGCCCATAAGAGAAAGCATGAAAGATCTAAAATTGACACTCTAACATTGCAATTAAAAGAACTAGAGAAGCAAGAGCAAACACATTCGAAAGCTAGCAGAAGGCAAGAAATAACTAAGACCAGAGCAGAACTGAAGGAGATAGAAACACAAAAAACCCTCCAAAAAATCAATGAATCTAGGAGTTGGTTTTTTGAAAAGATCAACAAAATTGACAGACCGCTAGCAAGACTAATAAAGAAGAAAAGAGAGAAGAATCAAATTGACACAATAAAAAATGATAAAGGGGATATCACCACCGACCCCACAGAAATGCAAGCTACCATCAGAGAATACTATAAACACCTCTATGCAAATAAACTGGAAAATCTAGAAGAAATGGATAATTTCCTGGACACTTACACTCTTCCAAGACTAAACCAGGAAGAAGCTGAATCCCTGAATAGACCAATAGCAGGCTCGGAAATTGAGGCAATAATTAATAGCCTACCAACCAAAAAAAGTCCGGGACCAGATGGATTCACAGCCGAATTCTACCAGAGGTACAAGGAGGAGCTGGTACCATTCCTTCTGAAACTATTCCAATCAATAGAAAAAGAGGGAATCCTCCCTAACTCATTTTATGAGGCCAACATCATCCTGATAACAAAGCCTGGCAGAGACACAACAAAAAAAGAGAATTTTAGACCAATATCCCTGATGAACATCGATGCAAAAATCCTCAATAAAATACTGGCAAACCGGATTCAGCAGCACATCAAAAAGCTTATCCACCATGATCAAATCGGCTTCATCCCTGGGATGCAAGGCTGGTTCAACATTTGCAAATCAATAAACATAATCCAGCATATAAACAGAACCGAAGACAAGAACTACATGATTCTCTCAATAGATGCAGAAAAGGCTTTGGACTAAATTCAACAGCACTTCATGCTAAAAATGCTCAATAAATTAGGTATTGATGGAACGTACCTCAAAATAATAAGAGCTATTTATGACAAACCCACAGCCAATATCACACTGAATGGGCAAAAACTGGAAAAATTCCCTTTGAAAACTGGCACAAGACAGGGATGCCCTCTCTCACCACTCCTATTCAACATAGTGTTGGAAGTTCTGGCTAGGGCAATCAGGCAAGAGAAAGAAATCAAGAGTATTCAGTTAGGAAAAGAAGAAGTCAAATTGTCCCTCTTTGCAGATGACATGATTGTATATTTAGAAAACCCCATTGTCTCAGCCCAAAATCTCCTTAAGCTGATAAGCAACTTCAGCAAAGTCTCAGGACACAAAATTAATGTGCAAATATCACAAGCATTCTTATAAACCAGTAACAGACAAACAGAGAGCCAAATCATGAATGAACTTCCATTCACAATTGCTTCAAAGAGAATAAAATACCTAGGAATCCAACTTACAAGGGATGTAAAGGACCTCTTCACGGAGAACTACAAACCACTGCTCAGTGAAATAAAAGAGAACACAAACAAATGGAAGAACATACCATGCTCATGGATAGGAAGAGTGTTTTCTAACTTGGTTCCATTCTCCCCATCACTTTCAGGTGCACCAATCAAATGTAGATTTGGTCTTTTCACATAGTCCTATATTTCTTGGAGACTTTGTTCATTTCTTTTTCCTCTGTTTTCTCTAATCTTGTCTTCTTGGTTTATTACATTAATTTGATCTTCAATCACTGATATCCTTTTTTCCATTTGATTGAATTGGCTATTGAAGCTTGGAAGCTTGTGCATGCATCACAAAGTTCTCGTGCTGTGGTTTTTCAGCTCCATCAGGTCATTTATGGTCTTCTCTACACTGTTTATTCTAGATAGCTATTCATCTAATCTTTTCTCAAGGGTTTTAACTTCCTTGTGATGGGTTAGAATATGCTCCTTTAGCTCAGAGATGTTTGTTATTAGTGACCTTCTGAAGTCTACTTCTGTCAACTCATTAAAGTCATCTCTGTCCAGTTTTGTTCCATTGCTGGCAAGGAACTGTAATCCTTTGGAGGATAAGAGGTACTCTGGTTTTTTTTTGTTTTTGTTTTTGTTTTTAATTTTCAGCTTTTCTGCTCTGGTTTCTCCCCATCTTTGTGGTTTTGTCTACATTTGGTCTTTGATGTTGGTGACCTAGAGATGGGGTTTTGGTGTGGATATCCTTTTTGTTGTTGTTGATGTGATTCCTTTCTGTTTGCTAATTTTCTTTCTAACAGTCAGGCCCCTCCACTGCAGGTCTGTTAGAGTTTGCCAGAGGTCTACTCCAGACCCTGTTTGCCTGGGTATCACCAGCAGTGCCTGCAGAACAGTAAATATTGCAGAACAGCAAATATTGCTGCCTGATCCTTCCTTTGGAAGTTTTGTCCTAGAGGGGCACCTGCCTGTATGAGGTGTCTGTCAACCCCTACTGGGAGGTGTCTCCCAGTCAGGCTACACAGGGGTCAGGAACCCACTTGAGGAGGCCGTCTGTCTGTTCTCATAGCTTGAATGCTATGTTGGGAGAAGCACGGCTCTCTTCAGAGTTGTCAGACAGGGATGTTTAAGTCTGCAGAAGTTGTTTGCTGCCTTTTGTTCAGCTATGCTCTGCCCACAGAGGTGGAATCTATAGAGGCATTAGGCCTTACTGAGCTGCAGTGGGCTCCACCCAGTTCGAGCTTCCCGGACACTTTGTTTACCTACTCAAACCTCAGCAATGGCTGATGCCCCTTCCCCCGCCAGACTGCAGCCTCACAGATGGATCTCAGACTGCTGAGCTAGCAGTGAGCAATGCTCTGTGGCCATGGGACCTGCTGAGCCAGGCATGAAAGGGAATCTTCTGGTCTGCTGGTTGCTAAGTCTGTCGAAAAGCATAGTATTTGGGTGGCAGTGTCCCCATTTTCCAAGTATAGTCTGTCATCACTTCCCTTGGCTAGGAAAGGGAAATCCCCTGACCCCTTGTGCTTCCCAGGTGAAGTGATGCCCCACCCTGCTTTGACTCACTCTCTGTGGGCTGCATCTGCTGTCCAACCAGTCCTAATGAGATGAACCAGGTACTTCAGTTGGAAATGCAGAAATCACCTGTCTTCTGTGTAGATCTCGCTGGGAGCTGCAGACCAGAACTGTTCCTATTCAGCCATCTTGGAAGTGACCATCAGTGCAATGTGTTTAAAACAGCCATCTAGGATTTAGAATATTTAATTGAAAAAAAAAAAAAAAACAAAACACCACCACCACCAACGACGAAAAAACCTAATTGAGCTTAGATAAGCTACACTTTCTCAAGGCTCTCTTTGACAGTCATATTTTAAAGAGAAATTCGTGTATGTGTAATGCAATATTTGAGATTTCCTTTTGAAAAAGTCTTCATACTTTTGAGGAATTATATTTAGAACTAAGTTATAATTGTTTCATGGTGGAGAGAGATGCATTCTCTTTTTCTGCATCCTTCATGTTGAATTGTGATCAGAACAAAAAAAAATCTACATTGGAATGTGAAGCTAGCCAACATAAAATAATGTGGAAATATATGTGCTAATACTATAATAAATGAACTCTTAGAGAAGTTCACCTACTGCTGGTGGCTGGCATCCTGTGAGAGTACACCCCCACTGACTTTCAAGAGATGTGTGGTTGAAGTTCCCAGAAGAAAAAGAAAATAAAAGAAAAACCTATGGGAACTGAGAGTATATCACTCAGGAAAAAGTTCAATAAGGAAGTATTTCCATAGAGATTACAGTGATTACTGGTGGAGCAAACATTTGTCTCAGAGTTGAAAGGTTAGTTGTCTTCAAATTAGATGATGAAGCCACTGGTACTATTATTAAGTTTGCCAACAATGGAATGTCTCATAGCTTAGAAAATAAAATAAAATCAGAAGTGATGTTAATTATATGAACTAGATAAAGCAATATAAGCAATGACAAAATTAGTAGGGCTAGTTTTGCAATTATGATTAGAAGTTGAGCAATTAATTTATATAAAGTGGAATGCAACTGACATTGTTTAAGTGTAACTATACAGAAACATGGATCAGAACTTAGGTAGGAAAATGCAATACTAATTATTATATAGAAAATAGTGTGAAGAACCCTTGATTATTCTTTTTAATATGAATTAACCAATCTAATAAAATGGTCATCATTTTTAGTTATTGTAATTTTAGCGTAAAAATAGAGAGACATGGATTTTTTATAAAAAAAAACAAATTTCCCTTTGTCTCAGTCCCCAGAGTAGGAATAATACAGTGAACATGTATAATAAAAAAAAAATAAATATACAAAAATGAGAAAATGTATAAATGATACCTTGTAACATAGAGAGGAAAACTATAAGTATTTGCTCTGTTTCAGTAAATATTTATTCAAAAAATTGAGTGTTCCTGGGCATGGGTGACTCACACCTCGAATCCTAGCACTGCAGTAGGCTGTGCAAGATTGTTTGAGACCAGGAATTTGAGACCAGTCTGGGCAACATAGCCAGACTTTGTCTCTAAAAAACATAACAACAACAAAATCAAAAAACAAAAGATGAATTGTAACAAAGACAACAGGAATTTCTGTCTATAATGTGGAAACAGTGGAAGAACAAAACAACCTTTAGGCTGCTTTTGTACACACCACATAATGGCATCTTTCAGATATTAAGTTATGAGAGTTAATAGCACTATTTTAATGTTTTAAATGTCTCCTATATTTCCATTATCCTCAATATAACTGTTCATGATTGCTTAATTCTTAATTATTTTTTCTTTCTTATTTTCATTTTCTTTTTTTTCAGATGCAGAATGACCCTGTTTTATTCTAAAAAGACTTGATAGGTTGAAGAAACAACATTGAGCTTGCATCACATGTTATTGGAAACTGAAAACATTTAATAATTTGCATCTCTAAAATAGTCAGCAAAACTCTAAATAAGGTCACCCCAGGTAAAACATGTCAAAAAAGTGTATATAATTTGCTGAGTAGCAATACTTTTAGATATATCTAGTAGTCTCTATCTGACAATATGTGCTGCAACAGCTACAGGATGGAAACTGCTTTTGTATCCAATTTAAAAGCAGGAATGTTCTCCTTTTTACCCTAGAGCTTAAAGGCCATTTATAGAAGTAGGCCAATATGAAGTATTGCCACAATAAACTGTTGTTTTACTTCCTTTTTGTCGAAAAAATTAGGGAAAAAACTGCAATGCTGTTAAGTCATAAAATATGTTAGCAATAAAACAAATGTAAGTTATCAAGTTTATTTAATTTCTACTGTTACAGTCATTACTCAGGCATCTCTTTACAGACTTTCATATAATTGAAAATAATCTATTTTGAAAAATTATCGAAGTTAGAATAACATTTTTTTTTTCCAAAACGCTATAATGGACAAAATCATCCTTTATAAAACAAATATAAGAAATTTATTTTACATGTTTTATGCAGAAAATAGGATTTGAAAATTTATTTCAAAACTATTAATCTCAATGACCATGCTGTTACAACATACTTGGGTCTCTCGTTTAAAATAATTATTTTTATTTGACATAATCAGATTATTTTATATGGGGCAAATCCATGTTAAGTAATATACTGAAACAAAATTCTAATTACATATTTCCCCATTCAGGATGCAAAGTAGTTCAAACACCAAAAAAACTAAAACATACTTATTGTTATTTTTCCTAATAAGAATGTTTTTCCTATTTTAAATTCTAATATTTGTAATAAAGTATACTATAAATAAGCATAAAATTTTGTAAGTGGTCTGAGTTACAAAAATTATAATTATTGGAAATGACAATAAAAAGTAGATAAAGACTATAATAGTATCTATTTTATAAATTGTTTAAATATTATTAAAATACTATTCAAATGGTTTCACAATAAGAAAGTTAATATTCTATGCATTTGATTCTAATTGGCAAATAAACCAATTTTTATAAGTTGTCAACAAAAATATCCAGAGTATATGAAAAATTTATATTTCATATCACCTGAGGTACTTTAAAATATGATCTATATCAACATTAATGGCACTTTGTATTGACTTTAGTTTGAAAATGTATTCCATCAGAAATTACTTCTGATTTTTTTCTGGAAGATTTAATAATACAACAGAAGTTCTCAAGTCTATCAACTGGGATCACAATGGAGAACACACACTCGACAGCTCACAACTCTCAACAGATATGAAGAATGATCCAGTGCAACAGGATAATACTTCACTGGATTACAAGGAGGGTCATGTTTAGAGTAACCTCTGGCTTTCACTGAGTTCTCAAGTCTATTATAAAAGTGAGGTCAGAGTATCCACACTCAAAATAAGATTTAGCTTTTCACAATGAGCCAAGAGAGAACCTGTGTTGTATAAATAAATCACACATCTCTCAGGCTTTATCATTTCATAATTCAAAGGTGCCTGGGACACCTACCATTCTTAACCTCTCTGCCACTAATTGTTTTGAATACTACAGGGCTAACTTTCTTATGCCCTTTATTCCTGTTTAAGTCATCCCTCACAAGAATTCACATTCTTGTTCTACATTGTCTGTTTCAGTGGCTCTCAATGTTATATTTTTAATTTCAAGATAACTTTACACTCTTAATTTTATGAATCGGTCTCTATTTATTACTGGAATGCTTCTATAAACACAAAATTTTCTTCATCAATTATTTAGTTACCCCAATGCACAATTCATGAAAGAAAAATAGAATGCATGTTTATTTCCCTATATTTACCAGTGGCCAGGATGATTAGTTGATTTCCTTTGTTTTCTCCAAAGCAGGGGTGGGGAAAATAGATTTTCTTTTTAAATATATTTCAAACTCATGTTTTTTTTATATATCTTATGCACTGCAATTTATTGCTCTTAGAATTCCTTTGGATTGCTCAAGATGCCCCACATCTGGCCAATGAGAAACTCTATAAATGAGCTTTTAGCACTCTGATTGTGATGCTAGTAGTCATCAATTACTCTTATGCTTTCCACATTGTAATCAGCCACTTCTCTATGAAGATCTGATTACATTCAATGAGAAGTGTCATTCAAAGAGTACATTCTGGATACCAAGGAAACTCTTACTGATTATTCATAATTTCCAGACATTTTCATTGGCCGGAACTCAGAAAGACAAATGTACATATGTGTGTTTTGTATGTATGTGATGACTGAATTTTAAAATTTTGTTTTGCTTGGATTTTTACTGAAATGTACATATATACAGAATACTGTATGTTTCATAAATGTAGATAAATTTTCACAAACTAAGCACATTCATGAGTCTAAATCCAGATTCCTAAACTAAACTTTATCTTTCTCCTATAAGCTCCCTGGTGCTCTCTGTCAATATCTACTTATAGATAACTTTTTTTCATATTTCCATCTATTATAAGCTGTATGAATGCATACAGTATTTACTACTTGTCTTCTAGCTTCATCCTTACATTATATTTACAATATTAAATCAATTATGATGTTGTTTGTTCAGATATTATATATATGATGAATTTTTATTCATTCTAGCAGTTATTAACAGAGAATTATATTTAGCTAGCTATACATTGGCTATGTACATAAATATGTTTATAATAATATACTATTATATAATATAAATATAATTTAGTACAATATAATTATAGTATTCTGTAGTATATTTATATTTGTATATTATATATTTATTAAATATATTATTGTACAGTCATGCTCTTATAATGATATTTTGGTCAACAACAGACCACATATATGATGATGGTCCCATAAGATTATAATGGAGCTAAAAAATTTTTATTTGCTAGTGATGCTGTAGCTGGCATAATGTCACAGCACAATTCATTATTCACATTTTTGTAGTGACTCTATTGAAAATAACCCTACTGTTCTGCAAGTTGTGTAAAAGTGTATAGTAATGTCCTAGGCCATCACATTCACTCAGCACCCACTCACTGACTCACCCAGAGCAACTTCTAGGCCCGCAAGCTTTTTTCATGATAAGTACTCTACACAGGTGTAGCCCTTTTTCTCATTTATGCCATGTTTTAGCTGTACCTTTTCTAGGTTTAGATAACCAAACACCATTGTGTCACAGTTGCCTCAGTATTTAGTACAGTAATATGGTGTCCAAATTTGTGTACTAGAAGCAACAGGCTACAGTATGTAACTTGAGTGTGTAGTAGATGAGGAAATTGTCTAAGGATGTGTTTCTCAGAAAATATTCCTGTAATTAAGCAAATAATTACCATTTTAACTCCTAATATTTTGCACCTTTTATTGCAAAAGACACTGAAAAATGAGCAGATTGTCCAGGGAGCTGATACACCATCCACAATTCTAGTATCCACAGCTATCTGGTATTGTTGAGTATTGGAACATCCTGCTTAATAATCAATTCAATGAAGTTTCTGGCACAACCTCTGTCAGCTACTTGGATCCACACACTCAGTGAGGAAGCATAATGACCGAATTCACCCAGTCCTACAAGGAGATTATCTCCTCTTTTATGCTTTCTAGGTAATGGTCAGGATGAAAGGGCTGAAAATTATATATACGAAAATTTGGAATTATTCCCTGGCTCTTACTGGGCATGTTTCTTTCTTCTGCCTAACAACATCTCTAGGCCAGCCTGATTGGTACAACCTCAAAGTGGCAGCCCAGCCAAAAGGGACTTAGGGAGTTATATTAGTTTCTAATTGCTGCTGTAACAAATTACCATAATCATATGGGTTAATTTTTTAGAAAGTATTACCTCGTAGATCTGGATTTCAGAAGTCTGAATGGGTCTTGCAGGTTAAAATCAAGGTATTGGCAAAGGTGTGCTCCTTTGTGGAGGTTCTAAAGGAAAATCTATTTATTCACCTTTTCCAGTTTCTACAGGCACCTACATTCATTCTATGCCTTGTGATCCCTTTCCCCATCTTCAAAGTCAGCAGTATAGCATCTTCAATTCTGTCTCTGTCACTAACTTTTCTGTCTCCCCCTTCACTTGTAGGACTTTTGTGATTACATGAGACCCACCCAGAATAAACTCTTCATCTCAAAATCTTTAATCACATCTCTGCCAAGTCCCTTTTCCCCTTTTGCCCTAGAATGTAGACGTCTTGAGGTAAGCTGGAATGTGGGGTATTATGCTGCCTACAATAGCAATTAAAACGATTCTGATTTAGCCAAGTGAAATGTCTTGTTAGACTTACATTGTCCTAGATCAGACATCAGAAAATGTTTTCTGTAAAGTGTCCAAAAGAATTAGAAATATCCAAAAAATGAATGTGCATTCTAAACATATATAATATGTAATTTACAATACAAATAAAAATGAGATTGCATTTATGCATTAAAATGGAAAACTATAAATACATAAATGTATATATTTAATAGCTTGGTTTTTATATTTGTCACTCTCATTCCTGATCAGTATGTCGATCATTACAATATTTATGACTGACAATATAGCTATTATTTTCATATTTTTAAAATAATGATCTTGTAGCCAATTAATTATCATAGAATGCTCACAGATAAAATAAAACAGAAAATATTAATTATCTAATATAATTTCTAAAAGGATGATATAATATAGATTTTCATCATGAACACAATTTTTTATGTGTTCATCAAAATAAGACATTTTAGACAATGTTAACCATCATGTTCTATGTGGTAGAAGCAAAAGTGATTTTAATTATTTTTCTATATCTATGCATATGTAATTTTTTCTATAAGAATTATTAAAATAAGAATAATTCATGTCACTTAAAAGTCATATTCTTTCTCATGGCTCATTGTGTTACTCATTTACTAAAATTAAAGTTAGCATATTTACATGGGAAATATATATTGCATAGGGACCAGTATTTTTAAATAAGTGATTTAACACAAAGGCATTTACCTGGAATTCAATTAAACCAATATATGTAAACAGGTGTTATTTGGGCCCTTATTTTTACTTTATTTTCTTACCCTTCTGAATAAACTTTCAATGACTTTAAATGGAACTTGGGTCTCAGGAGTCATCACTAAATATTTAATACAGCTTACTTGGCTCATAAGGAGCAAACAGGCTAAAATTTCAGAGAAAGGGAAGAAACTGATGAATGACAAAGGACTTGCAACCTTGTCCATAGCATGACTGAGGTTGGGGAAATCAGATAATTTAGCTGCTGTAATATTTAACAACATAGTATTACAGGAAGAGATATAAACTGAGGTAAAAGCATTCCTTGAAATATGTCCCATTTGTACCCATTTTGTTTTCCATTTCTGCTATCTAGTTAGTCCAAAACAGTATAAATTATTTCCTCACTGCTATCTGGTTGTACTGTAACACCCCATAATATGTTCTATACAGCAGCCACAGTAATATTTTTAAAACCTAAATAGTTTTATATCTGTCTCCCAACCCTGACTCAGTTTAACATTGTTCTTATGGTTTCCCATTAAATGTAGAAGAGTTTTGTATTCTTTTAAAAATATTTTAAAGCATGTTTTCTTATTTTTTTTATTGTCACAGCATACTTGTGACTTCTCTCAGCAAAATATTATTGTTATTACTACTTTCAACTTAAAGAATTGGAGTGAAGGAAGGCTTCATAAGTTGCTCAAGGTCACACAAAAATTCTAGAACACAGCAAGACTACGAAGAACATTGTTACGGTTCTTCAATCTGACTTCCAATGAACTGAATCTCTGCTCCTCTAATTAAAATCCAAACTGTCAGTGCACCTTCTGTAAACCCAAACTGAAAATAATCTGAAAAGTTTTATACTCTTTATCATGGCCCCAAATATTCTTTGCCAATGTTTCTTGATATTGCTTATACAATCGAATTCTCTAGAGTATTTAAAAAACAATGATACTCAGGCCCCATGTTCAAATATTTGTACTTAATTTATTTGAAATCAGACTCAGGCATTAACATTTAAAAAAAATAGCACTCCAGGTAATTTTTTTTTTTTTTTTTAAGACAGAGTTTCACTCTGTTGCCCAGGCTGGAGTGCAAGTGGCATGATCTCGGCTCACTGCAACCTCCGCCTCCTGGGTTCAAGTGATTCTCCTGAGTAGCTGAGATTACAGGTGCCCACCACGATGCCCAGCTAATCTTTGTATTTTTAGTGGAAATGGGGTTTTGCCATGTTGGCCAGGCTGGCCTTGAATTCCTAACTTCAGGTAATCTGCCCAGCTCAGTCTCCCAAAGTGCTGGGATTACAGGCATCAGCACACTCCAGGTAATTCTAATGTTCACCATGATGAAGAAGCTCTGCCCTTGTTGGGAAGATCAGACCCAACACCAGGCTGTGGGGGCTATGAAGTCCGGCCGAGTCAAAGGAATGAGAAAAGACAAGGGAGAAAGTGGGACCAGGGGGCCAGCGCTAGTATAGAGGCTGTCAAGATCCCAAACTCTGGGAGCCCATGCTATTTATTGGTGATCAAAGAAACAGGTGATGAGGATGTGAGGGTTGAAACGAAGCAGTGTATCAAGCAAATGAGCTACAGCTGTGAGGGTTTAGCATTTTCTTTGAAACATATGACTACTTGAGATAATGGGAGTGCTAGAAACAAGGAGTCAGAAAGTCTAGACACGTCCCAGAGGCTGCGAGTGGTGGTAGACCCTCAACCGCAGACATGTTCTAAGCCCTGCCTCAGCTTCTTTCCCAACACTCAGCTTTTCTCCCAACGTGTCCTCCATAATTTCTACTCACTACATCTTCAGTATCATCTACCGTTGATTGCTTTCTTGCTCACTTGACTTCCATAGCCATGGCTTTCTCTCTGTGGCTTATGCCTGCCTTAGGGCATTGGTACTTTCCGTTCCTTCTGACTGGAATGCTCCTCACTAAGATTTTCACAGGGCTTCTTGACAATTAGTTATTAGCTTAAATATCACGTTTCAAAAAATGAGTGCCATTATCTCCAATAAATATCAGCTCTGCCTTTTCCCAACCTGTGATGCCAGTCATTTTCTATTATACTGTGGGGTAGTTTTTAAAAAATAATAACATAAGAACAGGGAACTCATCCACCATGTTTACTTCTATAGTCATAGCTCCTTTGGCAATGCCCCACACATAAAAAGTTTTTAGACAATCCTTATTTAAAAGGTGAATTACAAAGTGAACCAAAAATGATAGAATTTAGGCAAAAAAAAGATCTCATTTAAGATAATTTATGTGGAAAATTCATTGAAGTATTAATAGTACTCCATATAATACATGTGGAATATATATATAAATATATACGTATATAAATATATATATATGTATATAAATATATATAAGAGTGAGTCTCTCTCTGTTACCTAGGCTGAAGTGCAGTGGCATGATCTCTGCTCACTGCAACCTCCGACTCCCAAGTTCAAGAGATTCTCCTGCCTCAGCCTCTCGAGTAGCTGGGATTACAGGAATGCACCACCATGCTTAGCTAATTTTTGTATTTTTAGTAGAGACAGGGTTTTACCATGTTGGATAGAATGGTCTCGATCTCCTGACCTTGTGATTCACCTGCTTCGGCCTCCCAAAGTGCTGGGATTACAGGTGTGAATCACCATGCTCGGCCCATGTGGAAAATTTTATTCCCAAACATGGTAGTAACAAAAAGTCCCTTCCACCATATTTGTGTACAATGTGACCTTGCCACTCCCACATCAAAAGCTAGGGTCTTTTTCTCAGATCACTAATTCTTGTTCAACTCTGTGATCGCCATTCTAGGTCAAGTGTTATCCCTTAGATGGGCTTGAAAGTTTCTACTTTCTGCCTCTTGGAAGCTAATACCATATTAGAAGTGAGAATGCCCTGATATTGCCAGTCTATGAGAAATATTTACTGAGAAATGCCCAAAGAGTGAAATGGTAAATGGAAAGGAGAAGGGAGGTAGAAGACCACCAAAGTTTATGACATATGACAGAGGGAGGCAATTAGGAGATCCTCTGGCCCCAGTTGCCACAGCTGATGACATGTAGAATGTTGTGATCCCACCCAGCTGAGTCCTTCCCAAATTCCTACCCTACAAAATCAGGAACAATATAAATGGTTGTTTTAAGCTGCTAAGTTTTGTTAGGGAGAGTTTTATGACAGTTTTGTTACACAACAACTGATTAAAAAAACACTAACTAAAATTTAATGGCCCCAGGCACCAAGCTAAATCTTTTACGCAGATTACATCATTTATTCTTTTCAACCTAATAAGGGTTAAGTACTATGATTTCCCCTTTTTATGCCAGAGGGAAAGATTCAGGGTTTAAACTAGGGAAGTATGACTCTATATCTTGCTTTTAACTTTGTCATTTGCAAAACAACCGGACATGAAACATGGGCAAGAAAATGTCTAGTAATGGTGGCAAATGTGTTTGGATGATTTATTTGACATGTATCCTCAATCTCAATAAATACTGAAACCACACATACAGCTAATGTATTTCCACTGTTCTTCAAACAAGCAAAAGGAAAAAGATGGGAAAGAGTAAGGGAAAGCAAGTAAGGGATGGAAAATAAGGGGTAAATGGCTTATATTCTCCATCTTACAAAACAACAGAGATTTATTAGGGGCACTTACACAATTGTCTGAAGAATGAAGAAAAGTATATTTTGATTACTTTTTTTTTTTTTTTTTTTTTTTGAGACAGAGTCTCACCCTTTCACCCCGGCTGGAGTGGAATGGCGCCATCTCAGCTCACTGCAACCTCTGCCTCCTCAGTTCAAGCAATTATACTGCCTCAGCCTCCCAAGTAGCTGGAACTACAGGCATATGCCACCACGCCCAGGCAATCTTTGTATTTTTAGTAGAGATGGTATTTCACCATGTTGACTAGGATGGCCTCTGTCTCTTGACCTCATAATCTGCCCAGCTCGGCCTCCCAAAGTGCTGGGATTACAGACATGAGCCACCGCATCCAGCCTTGAATACATTTTTATAGGAAGATAGCTACGTTTTCTTTGAACAGGAGATATTATTATTTGTTTTTCTACTGTTTTCAACAGATCTTACCAAATAGAGATCTGCTTCAGTATGTGTTTAAACTAGTCTGAAAATCCCTTTCTGAACCTCAAACTCTGTAAATTCTTAAAACACAAAAGTTACATTCTAGCAGACCTCTACTGAGTAACATTTTAGTGTGGAAGGTTGTTAGTAACAACAAGAAGAGTAAAATTTAAGTGGAATTGATAGCAAGCATTCTAATAACTCTGAAAAGATATCGTGAATGTCACTCATTCCTGCACTCTTAATTTTCTAAGCAATAGTCTCTTTACTTGCTATAATTTTATTTGTGTAAATAACATAGCGCTAGTATAATTTGGTATATTGATAGCATTAAAATGTAAAGACGTTTACATTGAACTAGCAAGAAGACACTTAACATATTAGTTTTTAGGCTAGCCATTCAACAGCTGAATTATAGAATTGAAATTTTGATGAGTCTGTGTTATCTTTAAACTGCCATCAATTGGTGTGTTGGTAGTGGTGGCAGTATTTGTGGACTAAAAGGCAGAAAGATAATACAAATACAAACAGCAAAGTATGAGAGGCTTAAAAATCCTCAAAGTCTTTTTGTTCTGTGACAATTTAAGGCAAAGTCACAAAATTTAATTTTGTATCAATTATAAATATTTATGTATTTCATACCTTAAGTATAAAATCCCTCTTAGACAGATGTAAAACCATACATATTTATAGTAATGTATTTTGGGTAATGTCAAAGAAAAATTGTATTGTGAAAAGTTTAACAGATAAAGATTTTATTCAAGACTATTTCAACAAAGGAAAAAGAAATCTCTCAACTCCACTGAAACAAAGACCTAAAGAGCTGTGTTGGGAAGAATCTCTGGCCTCCTGTGTGTGCTGATTGACCTTCCCCTGAGGAAAAATAAACTCCCTTCATATTTTTATGACAGGATGTATTTTTACAATTTAGAGCAAGGTAACTAACAACGTTAGGCTCTCACTGTCCCACAGAGACAGGGAGACAGGAGTGCTATCTGCCTTGATGATTGTATTTCAAAAGGAAGGCTCCAAGGTCCTTCGGAAAGATGCTTCTAGGTCATAAAACTAGCAAGAGACTTTTAAGGAGATTTATGCACATTTCAACAAAAGAAGCTGATAAAGAATTAGCAATTAGGAGTTTTCCAAACTGCATGTTTTAGTCTAGGAAAAGGGATGGTTAAACGACTGTAGTCATGAAGGAAACTGTCTGCATTTCAGTCATGTTGAGGGAAACATTGTGGTCATCTTGGTTAGTAATGTAATTAACTATAATCTTTGTAGCAAAGAAAACTAAAGTGTCCATTGTTCTCTTTTATGTGATAAAATATCTGCATGTGTTTGTGTGCTGTATGTTTTAAATGAGGAAAATATAAGGAGAAGATTTCATTGAACTGAAGAGTTTGCAGCTGTAACCAGACTGGCTTGATTTTAATCAAAGACCATCTGTATCTGGAATACAACCCCATTAAAAACTTAACTGCTGTTAAAATATTACAGATACTCTGAAAGTTTTGAATCCTTTAAGAGCAATTAAATTCCATATTTGTTGCTCAGTGAACGGATGGATCAGCGTACAGAAAATTTAAAGTTTTCTTTTACATAGTTTAAAGTATATGTTATACCAGTGTATAATGACTATGATTTTCCTTTCAAATTTTTTTTTTCTGCAAAAAGAAATACTTAATGCAATGGAGTTTTTAGAACCTCTCCTGCTTCACTCTGTATACTTTTAACTCTGAATAAAGCATTTCTTCTTAATAATTAAATAGGTCTGCTATCTTCAAATCCCATGAGAGATAAAGAGAGAAGACATTAGTCTCTACTAAACCCTTTACAAGACCTGTAAACAGTATTTATTAAATTAATTGTGTTCTCTGTTCTATCTACTTGTTGATAGATATACTAAGAAACAAAGACTTGTGGAAAAAAAGAGCAGAAAGATATGTGTCTGAAATTTTTTTTAAAAAATAGAGTATTAAAAAAACTACATATATGTATGTGTGTGTGTATACACACACACACATATATATACATACACACACATATATATATACACACACACTTTAACTTTTGGGATGCATGTGCAGAACATGCAGGTAACAAACTTATGTGCCATGGTCGTTTCCTGCTCCCATCAACCCATCATCCACATTAGGTGTTTCTCCCAATGCTATCCCTCCCCTATCCCCCCAACCCTGACAGGCCCCAGGGTGTGATGTTCCCCTCCCTTTGTCCATGTGTTGTCATTGTTCAACTCCCACTTATGAGTGAGAACATGTGGTGTTTGGTGTTCCGTTCTTGTGTTAGTTTGCTGAGAATGATGGTTTCCAGCTTCATCCATGTCCCTGTAAAGTACATGAACTCACCCGTTTTCATGTCTGCATAGTATTCCATGGTGTATATGTGCCACATTTTCTTTATCCAGTCTATCATTGATGGGCATTTGAGTTGGTTCCAAGTCTTTGCTATTGTGAACAGTGCTTCAATAAACATACATGTGCATGTGTCTTTATAGTAGAATGATTTATAATCCTTTGGGTATACATACAGTAATGGGATCGCTGGGTCACACTGTCTTCCACAATGGTTGAACTAGTTTACACTCCCACCAACAGTGTAAAAGCATTCCTATTTCTCCACATCCTCTCCAGCATCTGTTGTTTCCTGACTTTCTAATGATTGCCATTCTAACTGGCATGAGATGGTATCTCATTGTGGTTTTGATTTGCATTTCTCTAATGACCAGTGATGATGAGCTTTTCTTCATATGTTTTTTGGCCACATAAATGTCTTCTTTTGAGAAGTGTTTGTTCATATCCTTCACCCATTAAAATACTGTATCCAGCATATCTATTATTCAGGAATGAAAGAGAGATAAAGACATTTGTAACTGAGAACAACAACGAAAGCAGTATCAGAGGGAAAAAATGCTAAAGTGAGTTTTTTAACCAAAAAGAAAAACACATTCTTGTGTAACAAGAAAACATCTGAAACTATGTATCTCACTAATAACATTACACACTATATGCATATATCAAAATATCACATGTACCCTACATATATGTACAGTTATTATGTATATAAAAAAGAAAGTCTTGCTGGTAAAAATAGTGTATGGGAAAAATCAGAATACTCTCACATTGTAATTGTGTCTTGCAATCTATTTACATATTTAGCATGAAGTCTAAAACATAGAATTATTAAAGATAATAGTTACAAAACTTAAAAATCTATAAGTAATATACCCCGTCTCTAATAAAAAATACAAAAAACTAGCCGGGCGAGGTGGCGGGCACCTGTAGTCCCAGCTACTCGGGAGGCTGAGGCAGGAGAATGGCATAAACCCGGGAGGCGGAGCTTGCAGTGAGCTGAGATCCGGCCACCGCACTCCAGCCCGGGCGACAGAGAGAGACTCCGTCTCAAAAAAAAAAAATATATATATATATATATACACACACACACACACACACATATATATATATTTTATATATATATATATGTAAGTAATATAAAAAGATGCAAACAAAAGATTCCAAAAGTCAAAATGTGTATCATGGGGAAGGGTAACAATTACAGTGTCATGTAATTCCTGTTGCTTTTTGTAATTCTTTGTCATCAAAGTTAAGTTATTGTCAGTTTAAAAAACCTCCTATAATTATAAGACGACTTTGTAAGCCTCATGGCAACCACAAATCAAAAGGTTATAGTAGATATACCAAAAACGAAAGAGCAAGGAATCAAACTATAATACCACAGAAAACATCCTAACCATAAAGGAATACATTAAGAGAGGAATAAAGCAAGAAAGGATCTACAAAAACAATAACAAAGTAACAACATGACAATAATGAGTCCTTATCAATAATAATCTTCTATGTAGATGAATACAGTTATTCAATTAAAAAACAGAGTGGGTGAATAGATTAAAAAGCAACATGACCCAACTATATGCTGCCTACAAGGAACTCAATAAGGTCTTTTATAAAGACATACATAAACTGAAAATAAGAGAACGGAAAAAGATACTCCAAGCAAATAAAAACAACAACAACAAAAAAGAATAGCTATACATATTATATCAGATAAAATAGAATTTAAGTCAAAAACAGAAAAAAAGGCAAATAACATCATTATACAATGGTAAAGGAATCAATACAACAAGAGGATATAAAATTATAAGTATATATGCATTTAATGTCAGAGCATCTAAATATATAAAGCATATATGAATACAATTAGAGAGAAAAATAGACTACAATTGTAATCATAACATCAGAGGATATTAACATTCCAGTTTTAGCATTGGACAGTTCATCCAGAGAGAAAATCAACAAAGAAACAATTGCACTCTAGAACAAATTGTCCTTAGCGACCTGATATGTTTAGGCTTTGTGTCCCCTGACAAATCTCATTTTGAATTATAATTCCCATAATCCCCACATGTAAACAGAAAAAAACAGGTGGAGGTAATTGAATCATGGGTGTCGTGTCCCCCATGCTGTTGTTGTGATAGAAAGTTTTAGGGGATCTGGTGGTTTCACAAGCACTTCTTCAGCACTTCTCCTTCCTGCCACCTTATGAAGAAGGCGCCTTGTTTCCCCTTTGCCTTCCACCATGATTGTAAATTTCCTGAGGCCTCTCCAGTCATGCTGAACTATGAGTCAACTAAAACTCTTTCCTTTACAAATTAACCAGTCTTGGACAGTTCTTTATAGCAGTATGAAGGTGGACTAATACAAACCTGTGCAGGACATTTCACCAGACACCTACAGGATACATATTCTTTTCAACAGCATATGGGATGTTCTCCAGAATAGACCACACATGGGGCCATAAAACAAGTCTTACCAAATATGAAAACAATCATATCAAATATCTTTTCTGAAACCAATTGATTAAAACTAGAAATCAATAACAGAGGGAAATTTGGAAATTGTACAAATACATGAAAATTAAACAGCATGCTCCTAGACAACCAATGGGTCAATAAAGAAATTTTAAAGAAAATGTAAAAAATTCTTGGGATAAGTGAAAATAGAAACAAAACATACTAAAACCTAAGCGATAGAGAAAAAGTAGTTCCAAGAAGAAAGATTATAGCAATAAATGCCAAAGAAATTAGAAATCTCAAATAAACAATGTAGTATTACACTTCAAGGAACTAGAAAAATAAGAACATACTAAAGCCAAAATTAGTAAAATACAAGAAACAATAAAGATTTTAACAGAAATAAGCAAAATAGAAATTTAAAAAATATTATAAAATAACAAATCAAAGAGCTGCTTTTTTGAAAAGATAAAATTGACAATCATTTAGCTAATCTAAGAACAGAGAGGAGATTCAAATAAGTAAAGTTAGTGCTGAAAAAATAGACATTACAACTGATACCACAGAAATACAACAGATCATAAGAGAGTATTATGAACAACTGTATGCAAACAAATTGGAAAACCTAGAAGAAACTGATAAATGTCTAGGTACATAAAACTTACCAAGATTCAATCACAAAGAAATAGAAAACCTGAACACGTCAATAATGAATAATGCAATTGAATCAATAACAACAGTCTTCCAGCGAAGAAAAGCCCAGAGTCTAATGGCTTCACTGCTGAATTCTACAAAACTATTTCAAGAGGAACTAATAAGAATTCTTCTCAAACAATTTCAAAAAAATTAAAGTGGCAGAAAGACTTCTAAACTCATTTTGCAGATTACCCCCTGATACTGGAACCAGGTATGTTCACATAAAAAAAAAAAAAAAAAAAAATTGGTCAGTCATAGTGGCTGACTTTTGTAATCCTCCTAGCACTTTAGCAGGCCATGACTGTAGGATCACTTGTACTCAGGAGTTTGAGACCAACCTGAGCAACATGTCAAAATTGCATCTCCACAGAAAATACAAAAATTAGCCAAGCATGGTTGCTGCGTCTATAGTCCCAGCTGTTTGGGGAGCTTAGGCAGGAGAATCTCTTGAGCTCAGGAGGTCAAGGCTGTAGTGAGCTGTTGTTCATGCCACTGCACTACAGTCTGGGTAACAAAGCAATACCATGTTTAAAAAAAAAAAAAAAAAAGAAAAAGAAAAAGAAAAATACAGGCCAATATCTTCATTCATCCCTGATGAATGTAGATGCAAAAATTCTCAGCAAAATACTAACAAACTGAATTTAACAAGACATTTGTAAAAAAAACATTGATGATGATGAAGTGGAGTTTACCTGAGGGATGTAAGGATGATTAAACATATGCCAATCAATAAACATAAAACATCATAGCAGAATCAAGGACAAAAATCATATGATAATTCCAATAGATGAATAAAAAATATTTCATAACAATCTACATCTCTTTTATGATAAAAATTCTGAATAAATTACTTACAAAAGAGACATACCTCAACACAACAAGGCCATCTATAACAAACCTGCTGCAAAGATTAAAATAAATGGGAAAATATTGAAAGCTTTTCCTCAAAATCTGGAACAAGACAAGGATGCCCACTATTACCACTTTTATTCAAACATATTACCAGAAGTCCTAGCTAGAGCAATTAAGCAAGAGATATAATAAAGGACATCCAGATTAGAAAGGAGAAAGTCAGATTGCCCCTGTTTTCAGAGGATTTAATCATAAATATGGGAATATCTAAAGACTCCACCGAAAAACTGTCAGAACTAAGAAATCAAATTAGCAAAATTGCAGGATACAAAATCAACATAAAAAGGTAACATTCGTATATACCAGTAGCAAACTATCTAAAAAAGAAAGCATTCCCATTTACTATAGCTACAAAAACTAAGCAACCAATCAACTAACTAACTAAATAAATAAATAAATAAATACCTAGGAATAAATTTAACAAAAGAGATGAAAGATCTCTACAATTAAAATTAGAATAAAAAATTGATAAAATATGCTGAAAAGGACACAAATAAAAGACATAACAATGACCAAGAGGCATATAGAAAAAAATCAACATTGCTAATCATCAGAGAAATGCAAATTGAAATCACAATACCACCTCATCTTAGTTAGAATGACTGTTATCAAAAACATAAAAAATAACTGCTGCTGAAGATGTGGAGAAGAACCCATGTACACTGTTGGGGGGAATGTAAATTACTAGTGCCACTATAAAAAACAGTATAGAAGTTCCTAAAATAATTAAAAATAAAACTACTATATGATCCCTCTATCCTACTACCGGGTGTATATCCAAAAGAAATGAAATCAGTATGTCAAAGAGATAACCGTATGCTTGTGTTTATTGCATCAATATTCAAAAATAGTGAATAGATGGAATCAACCAAAAATCTATCAACATATGAATAAATAAAGAAAATGAAGTATGTATACACAATGGAATACTCGTCAGCTCTAAACGGAATGAAATCCTGTCATTTGCAGCAGCATCAATGAACCTGGAGTACATTCTGTTAAGTGAAATAAGCCGGTCACATAAAAACAAACACCAAATGATCTCTCTCATACATGGAATATAGCAAAGATTGATTCACAGAAGTAGAGAGTAGAATAGTGGTTACCAGAGGCTGTGGAGAGCAGGGGTAAGAGGGGATAGGGACAGGTAGATTAACAGGTACAAAGTTATAGTTAGATCAGAAGAATAAGTTTTCATGTTTTATTACACAGTAGCATGACTATAGCTAATTAAATCTATTTTATATTTCAAGATAAATAGAAAAGATAATTTGAATATTATGAATGTTATGACGACCAAGAGATGATAAATGTTTGAGGTGATGTATATGGTAATTACTCAGATTTGATCGTACAATGTAGACATGTACACATGTATAATATCACATTGTACTCCATAAGGGTGTACAGTTATTCAGTGTCAAATATAAATAAAACACAAGAGTTGGTATAGTTTTAATCTTCTTAAACTTAGTGAGACTTGTTTGATGACCTACAAATACCTCCTTGTGAAAGTGTTCCATCTGTGCTTGAAAAAATTGTGCATTCTGCTGCTGTTGGTTGAAATGTTCTGTATATGTCTCTATTAGGGCCATTGTTCTACGGTGTTGTTCAAGTCCACTGTTTCCTTATTTATCCTCTGTCTAGATATTCTATCAATTGTTGAAAATAGGGTATTAAGTCCCCTATTACTATCGTATTGAAATATTCTACTAAAAGTCCTGGCCAAAACAATTAGAAAAAGAAGACAAAGATATCCAATGACAAAAAGAAGAATTTAAATTAACAATGCTTGCAGATGACATGATCTGACAGAAAACCTTAAAGAGCCTACGTAAAAGCTGCTAGAATTAACAGAAAAATTATAAGTTTGCAGGATGCAAAATCAACATAAAAAGTCAGTTGGGTTTGTGTATGCTAACAACACACTTTTAGAAAAGAAGTTTATAAAAATCCTGTTTATAATAGCATCAAAAAGAACAACATATTTAGGACTAAACTAAGGAGGCAAAATAAGGCCATGGGCAGTGCCTCACACCTCTAATCCCAGCACTTAAGGAGGCCGAGAGGGTCAGATTGCCTGAGGTCAGGAGTTCGAGACCAGCCTGGCCAACGTGGTGAAACCCCGTCTCTACTAAAAATACAAAAATTAGTTGGGTGCAGTGGCGCACGTCTCTAATTCCAGCTACTTGGGAGGCTGAGGCAAGAGAATCACTTGAACCTGGGAGGCAGAGGTTGCAGTGAGCCAAGATCAGGCCCTTGTACTCCAGCCTGTACGAGAGAGTGAGACTCCATCTCAAAAAAACAAGAAGGCAAAATACTTCTGCATTGAAAACTACAAATCATTGATGAAAGAAATCAAAGAAGACAAATGAATTGGAAGACATCCTGTATTTATGTTTTAAAAGACTTAATATTATTAATTGCTTTCACTACCCAACGTGATCCACAGATTCAGTGTTACTTCCATCAAAGTCACAAGGGCAGACTTTTTAAAATGTAAATAGGGACAATCATTCTAAAATTCATAAGGAGCCCCAGAAGACCTGAAGGGTAATAATAATGCCTTTTGTATAAGTCACATTGAAAAGAGAATGAATTTATTACAATATTATTGCTAAATTCTGAAAATCTTTGTAATGTCTTTGGAATTAGTACAAGGTCAGTTTTAAGAGCTGAATGTGAAGTTTAGTCTTACTTGTTTAGTTACATTGTTCTTATTTGATTTAAACAGTATCTTCCAACTTTATCACTCCCTTATTCAGCAAACTTAACTCAAATTGGTTGTTTACTTTCCAAAAATTGAGTCCACCTTCAAATGATAAATATTCTCCATGACAGACAGTATGTAAGAGAATGTGCTATATCCTTGAAAACAAAAGACCCAGAAATATTTTCAGCAATGTCAGCATACTTACTAGACATACGTGGTCTTATTAACTATTCTGTCTACTATGTGTGGGCTTGATTACTTTATAGATAAAATGTAGACATCCTTCCAATCACTATATAGAAAAGAAATCTTCTCAGCCTTTATTTACATTGAAGATTAACATTTAAAGATTTTTAGCTTTGTACACCTCTTAAAATTGACAAGAAGTACTATATATTTTTCTAGGCAACTTGCACATTTTAAAAACATAGCAATATGTTATTTGAATAAGAACACAGTAAATTTTATTCATTTTGAGTCTGAGGTGATAGTTTTGCTTTTTGTTTGTTTTCTTCTTTATATATTAATCTTTCTATCAATTATCAGGAAATTTTTGAAGATCAGATGGTTGTAGTGTGTGGTGTTATTTCTGGGCTCTCTATTCCATTGCATTGGGCCATGTCTGTTTTTGTACCAGTACCATGCCGTTTGGGTTACTGTAGCCCTGTAGGGCAGTTTGAAGTGGGGTAACCTGATGCCTCCAGCTTTGTTCTTCCTGCTTAGTATTGCTTTGATTATCTGGGCTCTTTTTGATTCAATACAAAGTTTTAAATAGTTTCTTCTAGTTCTATGAAGAATGTCATTAGTAGTTCACAGAAATAGCATTGAATCTATAAATTGCTTTGTACTATGGTCATTTTAATGACATGGATTTTTCCTATCCATGAGCAAAAATGTTTTTTTTTTTATTTGTTTATTTCATCTCAATTTCTCTGAGCAGTGTTTTGTAGTTCTCCTTGTAGAGATCTTTCACTTCCCTGGTTAGCTGTATTCCTAGGTATTTTATTATTTTTGTGGCAATTGTGAATGGCACTGCGTTCCTAATTTGGCTCTTGGCTTGACTATTGGTGTATAGAAGTGCTTGTGATTTTTGTACATTGATTTTGTATCTGAGACTTTGCCGAAGGTGTTTGCCAGCTTAAGAAGACTTTCGGCTGAGACTATGGAGTTTTCTAGATATGGAATAATGTCCATTGCAAACAGGGATAGTTTGACTTCCTCTCTTCCTTTTTCGATGCCCTTTACTTCTTTCTCTGGCCTGATTTCTCTGGTCAGAAATTCCAAAATCATGTTGAATAGGAGTGGTGAGAGATGGCATCATTGTCTTATGCTGTATTTCAAGGGGAATGCTTCTAGCTTTTTCCCATTCATTATTATGTTGGCTGTGGGTTTTTTATAGATGGCTCTTATTATTTTGACATATATTCATTCAATACCTAGTTTATTGAGAGTTTTTAACATGATGGGATGTTGAAATTTATTGAAAGCCTTTGCTGCATCTACTGAGATAATCACCAATAGCAAAACTAAGAGAAAAATCACGAATATAATTTCATTCTTTGATTGCTCAAAGAAATCAGAGATGACACCAAAAAATGAAAAGACATTCTATGTTCATAGATAGGATGAATAAATATTGTTAAAATGGCCATACTGTTTAAAGAAATTTAAAGATTCAATATTTATATAAACTACTAATGATGTTCTTCACAGAACTGGAAAAAAAAAAAAAACTATGCGAAAATTTATATGAAACAAACAAACAAAAAAGCCTGGATAGCCAAAACAATCCTAAGCAAGAAGAACAAGATGGAGGCATAATTTTACTCGACTTCAAACTATACTACAAGGCTACAGTAACGAGAACAGCATGGTACTGGTATAAAAACAGACACATAGATGAATGGAACCGAATAGAAAGCCCAGAAATAAGGCTGCACACCTACAACAATCTGATCTTCAACAAAACTGACAAAAATGAGGAATGAAGACAGAACTCCCTATTCAATAAATGGTGCTAAGATAATTGGGTAGCCATATGCAGAAGATTGAAACTGGACTCTTTCCTTACACCATACACAATAATCAACTCAAGATGGAATAAAGACTGCAATGTGAAACCCAAAATTATGAAAACCCTGGGAGACAAACTAGGCAATACCATTCTGGACATTGGAACAGGCAAAGATTTCATGATGAAGATACTAAAAACAATTGCAACAAAAACAAAAATTGACAAATGTTACCTAATTAAACTAAAGAGCTTCTGCATAACAACAACAACAACAACAACAAAAAACTATCAGTAGAGCACACAGACAACCAACAGAATGGGAGAAAATATTTGTAAACCAGGTAACTATCAAAGCTGTAATATCCGGAATCTATAAGGAACTTAACAAATTTATAAGAAAAAAATAAATAAATAAAAAGTGAGAAAAGGACAATCTGTCTGTTCTTGTTGCTTTAGAGATCCATGCCCCTGAGACAAGCATAGGGTAAAATGATTGATATATGTGTTTCCAAACTTTTTTGACATTGTGTTATCGTTTAGAGATTTGAATATGTATACTAATAAATGTATGTGCATTTATGTGAGAATTATATGCATGTACTACTGGATTAAACTATGTCTATTTTAAACAATACAAAAATGAAAACTTTCCAAGGAAGAAAAAATATTAAATATTGAAATGTTTATTAATAGCACAAAAACTATATTTTTTTTCTCAGAAAAACTTAGTTTTTAGTGAAATCAGTGTGAACTGCTGTGTTTGGTTTAACATTTTGTGATGCAGAGATACAAAGTTCTAATCTTAAATTTGTTTAGTTTGATACCCATTGTGAGAATTGAAAAAAGTACCTAACAAACATACTCAGTTATAAATCAAATGTGGTAACCATTTGATATTCTTAATAAAATATGCTTTTTCTCAGCTTTGTCTGTCAACATTGCCAAGACTTGTAACTTTTATACCACTGCCCACCCATCTCAAAATAAAAAATGTGTCTCACTGAAAAAAGCATGACTATCAAGATAGCTTAATATTGCTGACTTAGCATTGAGGAAATAAATTAGAAATCCCTGGAAATGCCAGAGATTCTAATCTTCATTAGTGATTGGAATTTGCCTGGGGATTACTATGGCAAATTTACAATGTCTAGACTAGCAATGCTTATAAAGGAACTGTTTTATAACTACTAAACAAACATAAAATATGTACATTTCACATGAGAGAAGTACTTTATGAGTACAAATAAACTATTTCAGACTTATCTTTGGCACTGTTGTATTAATTAGAAAGAATAACTATCACATTAAACTATTAAGTATTTTGCAGTGGATTCCATATGAGAAAAATGTCATCCGCTAACATTGTTACATACAAAACAGGATTGCAGGTCTATTTGAAACACTCATATACAATTAAAAGATGGGACCACAGAAACGAAACCCAGACACTCACTGTGATGATTAATATTGATTATCGATTTGATTGAAGGATGCAAAGTATTATTCTTAGGTGTGTCTGTGAGGGTGTTGCCAAAGGAGATTAATATTTGAGACAGTGGGCTGGGAAAGGCAGACCCAACCTCAATCTGGGTGGGCAACATCTAATCAGCTGCCAGTGTGGCCAGAATAAAAGCAGGCAGAAGATTGTAAATGGGCTAGACTGGTTTAGTCTCGGCTACATCTTTCTCCCATGCTGGATGCTTCCTGCACTTGAACATTGGACTCCAGGTTCTTCAGCTTTGGGACTGGGACTGGCTTTCTTACTCATTAGCTTGCAGATGGCCTATTGTGGGACTTCACCTTGTGATCGTGGGAGTCAATACTCTTTAATGAACTCCTCTTTATATATACATCTATCCTTTTAGTCCTGTTCCTCTAGAGAACCCTGACTAATACATTCACATTCCATAAATACAAATTACAATTGCAATTTCTTTTCCGGTAAAAATATTATTATCCCATTATTGGATTAATAGGGCTGTCCTATTGGACTGGGTTAGATATATCATGTGCCTAGAGCTAATCTTTATTCCTAGGGGAAAGAGATGCATGGATTTGTTAGGGCTGTAATGTAGACTCCATTACTTGATTAGGCCATCCATACAGATTGAGAGTGTGAAAAGATGGCTTGCTAAATGGGGCAACTGCAGAAAGAATGAATAATGTGTGCTAAGAAGAAAACAACAAACACAACAGAGTAGTAAAGGAAACACTGAAGGAAGTCCTTTTAATGCCTTTACTAACTTTTTTCATATAAATAGTCCTCTCATTCAGTTAATGTGCAGTCTCTTTAGAAAAAAAAAATACTGTCTCCCAAATAGCTTTGCTATTTTTCTGCTTTTATTCCATGATGGTGTCTGTGGGAAGTTGTATGCAAGCTTATGCAGGCAAAAGAGAACTGGCAGTCCTTGGTAATTTATTTAATGCTCTGATCTCTTAACAGTTTATATGCCTGCTTTCATCTCTTCTTTTCCATGTCAGGATCCCTTTACTGTTCCATACCATCAATATGCGTCGTCCACAAGGAAGGAAACCTTATGGTCTCAAGAAGTGAGGCAGAAGTATTTTTGCTATCACACTACAGGAAGAAATCTATGCTGTGATTCTAGGAATAATACTAACAATGTAATAACTAACACTTATAAAATATTATGTGTCAGACATAGTTCTAAACACTTTTTAATTAAGCCATGTTATTAAATTAAGCACCATATTAAATCATAACGTCATGCTCCTTTCATTCATTCTGTAAAAATTACTAGAATATTCTTCCACAAATGTGTTCTTCAGGCCAACTAGGATGAAGCTCCTGTAATCAGAAAGGTCCAAGTGAAAGTCACATTAATAATATCATCAGAGTTTGTTCTTTTTTTCTCCCTCTCTGTAGACATATAACCAAATAGCTGTTTGAGTTTTCAAGTACTCACAGAGACTTTACTAACAAATACTGAAGAAAGTAAGACCATGCAAATCAACTCTACTTTGTTTAGCTTTCTTCTCAGAAGTAAAATATGTCATTTCAAATGGAAGAAAATAAGAGAGAAATCTGAAAGAACAGGTAGAAAAAAGTGGAAAAAAGGCAGGAACAATACAACAACAATAATATACTGAAATCTATTATGAAGAAATAAAATCGTGGATCAATGTTGTTCTACTTTCCCTTCCTCAGCATGATCTCCCAAATATGCAGTATAAACTCTACTGCTCTCTTGACAGTCTTGAGTGTTGTCTTGACCCAGCACAAAGGTATAGGAGGGGATTTTAAAGAGAAAGAGCCAAGAAGAGAAGAAACGGGTTGCTGGCCTAGAGTAAATAAGATGAAAACCCAGTTTAATGGATTTTTCTGTTATTATGCAATGTACAAGACATATGAAGTCTGTGTATAAATTTAACTGGTTTGAAGGTACTACTGTGAGACAGTATAACATTACAAAAAGATAAAGCAAAAGAAACCGAAAGTCTTGGCTTCTGGTTCTATCTACTAGCAGATCTTTGATCTTGAGGCATGTCTATTTCCTCGATCTTTATTTTCCATTCAAGGTTTCTCAAATGTAAATATTAATTATAATCTCAGAATCTTTTTAAAATATTTTTTTGTGTATTATGTTAGACCTATGAAATGAAAATGTCTAGAAAATGTACATTTTACGGAAACTTCCTCATGTAATTTCAATGATGAGCCAGTTCGGATACCTCCTCTAGTAATTTCAGTGATGAGCCAGTTTGGGAGATCATGCTGAGTAAGGGAAAGTAGAACAAAATAGAGCCACAATTTTATTTCTTCACTAACAGATTTAGATATGCCATTATACCTAATGCCAGATGATGTTAGAATTCTATTTCAGTTCAAATGTTCAATTTCTTCTTCAAAAACTGTAATTCATATGCCATATAATTCTCCATTTAAATGTGTATAATTTAGTGGATTTTAATACATTTACAAAATTATGCCGTCCTTACCAGTATCTAATTCCAAAATGTTTTCATCATCCCAAAGAAAAACCCTCTATTCATTAACATTTTTTCTTTCTCCCAAGCCCTTGACATCACAAATCTACTTTGTGGCTGGTGTTTGCCTATTCTGGATATTTCCCACAAATAGGATGTTACAGTATGTATTATTTTGTTACTGGTTTTTTATACTTAGCTTATTTTCATTAATTGATGCTGTAGCATGTATCAGCACTTCATGCATTTCTATGACTCAGCAATATTCCCTTGTATGGTACACCACATTTTATCTATTCTAACTCAAATGGACATTTGGATTGTTTCTACTTTTGGATTGTTATGAATGATGCCAGTATCAGCACATTCACGTAATATGCTTTTTGCACATATTATTTTTAATTCTTATGTTTTACATGGGGTTATTGTATGATTCATCACTATCAATTACTATGATATATCTAAATATACATATTTAGGATATACCTAAATTACTAGGATGTATCTAGTAATTGATGGATCATACAATAACCACATGGTTAGCTCTTTAAAAAATGCCAAATTGTTTTTATGCAATAGCTATGGAATTTTACAGTCCCATCTGTAATGTGTGAGAATTCTAGTTTCTCCACAACTGTACTAATACCTGTTATTTTCCTTAAAATAATTATTATAGCCATGCTATTGTGTGTGAAATAGTGTTTCATTTTGGTATTAATTTGCATTTTTCTTAATGACAAATAAAGTTGAACATCTTTTTATGTGTTTATTGGCCACTTGCATGTCTAATTTAGAGAAATATCTATTTAGGTCCTTTGCCTATTTGTAATGATGTCAATTGCATATTTATTGCTGAGCTCTAAGAATATATTTTGTGGATACAAAAGTCTTATAATACAGAAATATATAATGTGTAAATATTCTCTCCCTTTCTGTGAATTGTCTTTTCAGCCTTTATAATGTCCTTTAATGCAAAAAGCTTTTTTTAATTTTAATAAAGTCCAGTTAATTTATTTTATTAGCAAAAAAATCTATTTTTTAAAAATTTCTATTGCTTGTGTTTTTGGTGTCATATCAAAGAAATCATTGCTTACTATAAGGTAAGGAAGACTTAGCCCTGATTTAAAGAACTTCATAGTTTTAGTTGCTACATTTAGATTATTTTACCTATTTTGACATAATTTTGTATATAGTGTAAAGTAGTAGTTCAATAGTTCAAATTCTTTCTTTTGTTTGTGAATATCCTCTTGTCACATTAACATTTTTTGAAAAAAAATTATCTTTTCCTCATTGAATTGTCTTACATTCATGTTGAAAATGAATTTGCCATAGATGTTCAGGTTTACTTCTCGATTCTCTATTCTAGTGCATTGACCTATAAGCATATCCTCTTGTCAGTATTACACTGTCCTGATTACTGTGACTTTCCCATAAGTTTTGAAATAAGAAAGCATAAATCCTCCAACTTTTTTTTTTTTCAAAATTGTCTTGAATATTCTGGGATGCTTCCATTTTCATATGTATTTTCAGTTTGCCTATTTCTGTAGATTGCATTTAATCTGAAGGTCATTTTGTGAAATATTGCCATTTTAACCATAATAAATATGTCAATCCATTTGCATGGGATGAATTTGCATTTATTAAAGTTTGTTACAATTTCTTTCAAGAATATTTTGTAGTTTTTAGTGTCTTGTACTACTTTCAATGAATTTATTTATCAATATTTTATTCTTTTGAATGCCATTATTAATGTATGCTATTGTCAATGCCATTTTTGGATTGCTCATTGCTAATGTGTAGACACACAATTAGTTTATTAATATCAATTCTGTATCCTGTAAACTTTCTGAACTCATTTATTGCTCTAATATTTTCTAGGTGGATTCCTTAAGGCATTTTTTGTACATAAGAACATTACAATAACTTAATATTAATATTGAAAGTAATGACAAAAACCACAATTACGTCCGCACCAACCTAATACCAGCCTAACTTCAATAGATGGAGTACAGAATCTTTGTTTCTATACAGTTCTGCCCCCCTTTATGCTATTATTTTCACAAATTACATCACTATATATTAGGTAACAACATACATTTATAAATATTGCTTTATGGGATTGTCTTTTAAATCAGATTAGATTTGAAAAAAAGGAGTTGCAAACATAGAAAATATATTTATACTGCCTTTTAAATTTACCTATGCAGTGAGTTTAACAAATCCTCTTTCATTCTTCACGTGGAATTGAATTACTTTCTAGTGTCCTTTCATTTTAGCCTGAAGGACTCTCTTTACTATTTCACATAGGGCAAGCCTGCTAGCAATAAAATTTCTCAATTTTTGTTTCCCTGAGAGCATAGTATCTTAATTTCTTTTTTCACTTTCTAAAGGTTTTGTTTGCCAGATAGATATAATTTTTTGAGTTTAATATTTTTAGCACTTTGTCATTCTGTTACCTTTGGAAGAAATAGCTATTTTTTTTTTTTTATCACTTCTGTGGAATTACTCACTTTTCTCTTGCTGCTTTCGAGATACTCTACTTGTCTTTGCCTTTAACAGTTTGATTATAATGCATCTAGGTGTAGATCACTTTGAATTTATCCTATTTGAAGTTCATTGTAATTGTTGTACTTAGAGTAATTTTTCATCAAACTTACGAGGTTTTTGGCATTATTTCTCCAAGTACTTTTTTTCCTCTTTCTCTTTGTCCTTTTATTCTGGGACTTCTATTCTGTGTATGCTGATGGTCTCTGAGGTTCTGCTTATTTTTTCCTCATTCTTTTTTCTTTCTGTTTTTAGACTAGGTAATTCCAATTGACCTATCATCAAGTTTGGTCATTCTTTTTTTTTTTTTTTTTTAATTATACTTTAAGTTCTAGGGTACATGTGCATAACGTGCAGGTTTGTTACATATGTATACTTGTGCCATGTTGCTGTGCTGCACCCATCAACTCGTCAGCACCCATCAATTCGTCATTTACATCAGGTATAACTCCCAATGCAATCCCTCCCCCCTCCCCCCTCCCCATGATAGCCCCGGTGTGTGATGTTCCCCTTCCCGAGTCCAAGTGATCTCATTGTTCAGTTCCCACCTATGAGTGAGAACATGCGGTATTTGGTTTTCTGTTCTTGTGATAGTTTGCTAAGAATGATGGTTTCCAGCTGCATCCATGTCCCTACAAAGGACACAAACTCATCCTTTTTTATGCCTGCATAGTATTCCATGGTGTATATGTGCCACATTTTCTTAATCCAGTCTGTCACTGATGGACATTTGGGTTGATTCCAAGTCTTTGCTATTGTGAATAGTGCCGCAGTAAACATATGTGTGCGTGTGTCTTTATAGCAGCATGATTTATAATCCTTTGGGTATATAAACAGTAATGGGATGGCTGGGTCATATGGTACATCTAGTTCTAGATCTTTGAGGAATCACCATACTGTTTTCCATAATGGTTGAACTAGTTTACAATCCCACCAACAGTGTAAAAGTGTTCCTATTTCTCCACATCCTCTCCAGCACCTGTTGTTTCCTGACTTTTTAATGATCACCATTCTAACTGGTGTGAGATGGTATTTCATTGTGGTTTGGATTTGCATTTCTCTGATGGCCAGTGATGATGAGCATTTTTCATGTGTCTGTTGGCTGTATGAATGTCTTCTTTTGAGAAATGTCTATTCATATCCTTTGCCCACTTTTTGATGGGGTTGTTTGTTTTTTTCTTGTAAATTTGTTTGAGTTCTTTGTAGGTTCTGGATATTAGCCCTTTGTCAGATGAGTAGATTGCAAAACTTTTCCCCCATTCTGTAGGTTGCCTGTTCACTCTGATGGTAGTTTCTTTCGCTGTGCAGAAGCTCTTTAGTTTAATGAGATCCCATTTGTCAATTTTGGCTTTTGCTGCCATTGCTTTTGGTGTTTTAGACATGAAGTCTTTGCCCATGCCTATGTCCTGAATGGTACTACCTAGGTTTTCTTCTAGGGTTTTTATGGTATTAGGTCTAACATTTAAGTCTCTAATCCATCTTGAATTAATTTTCGTATAAGGAGTAAGGAAAGGATCCAATTTCAGCTTTCTACTTACAGATAGCCAATTTTCCCAGCACCATTTATTAAATAGGGAATCCTTTCCCCATTTCTTGTTTTTCTCAGGTTTGTCAAAGATCAGATGGCTGTAGATGTGTGGTATTATTTCTGAGGACTCTGTTCTGTTCATTGGTTTATATCTCTGTTTTGGTACCAGTACCATGCTGTTTTGGTTACTGTAGCCTTGTAGTATAGTTTGAAGTCAGGTAGCGTGATGCCTCCAACTTTGTTCTTTTGACTTAGGATTGTCTTGGAGATGCGGGCTCTTTTTGGTTCCATAGGAACTTTAAAGCAGTTTTTTTCCAATTCTGTGAAGAAACTCATTGGTAGCTTGATGGGGATGGCATTGAATCTATAAATAACCTTGGGCAGTATGGCCATTTTCACGATATTGATTCCTCCTATCCATGAGCATGGTATGTTCTTCCATTTGTTTGTGTCCTGTTTTATTTCACTGAACAGAGGTTTGTAGTTCTCCTTGAAGAGGTCCTTTACATCCCTTGTAAGTTGGATTCCTAGATATTTTATTCTCTTTGAAGCAATTGTGAATGGAAGTTCATTCATGATTTGGCTCTCTGTCTGTTACTGGTGTATAAGAATGCTTGTGATTTTTGCACATTAATTTTGTATCCTGAGACTTTGCTGAAGTTGCTTATCAGCTTAAGGAGATTTTGGGCTGAGACAATGGGGTTTTCTAAATATGCAATCATGTCATCTGCAAACAAGGACAATTTGACTTCTTCTTTTCCTAACTGAATAGCCTTTATTTCTTTCTCTTGCCTGATTGCCCTAGCCAAAACTTCCAACACTATGTTGAATAGGAGTGATGAGAGAGGGAATCCTTGTCTTGTGCCAGTTTTCAAAGGGAATGCTTCCAGTTTTTGCCCATTCAGTATGATATTGGCTGTGGGTTTGTCATAAATAGCTCTTATTATTTTGAGGTACGTTCTATCAATACCTTGTTTATTGAGAGTTTTTAGCATGAAGGGCTGTTGACTTTTGTCAAAGGCCTTTTCTGCATCTATTCAGATAATCATGTGGCTTTGTCTATGGTTCTGTTTATATGCTGGATTATGTTTATTGATTTGTGTATGTTGAACCAGCCTTGCATCCCAGGGATGAAGCCCACTTGATCATGGTGGATAAGCTTTCTGATGTGCTGCTGGATTCGGTTTGCCAGTATTTTATTGAGGATTTTTGCATCGATGTTCATCAGGGATATTGGTCTCAAATTCTCTTTTTTTGTTGTGTCTCTGGCAAGCTTTGGTATCAGGATGATGTTGGCCTCATAAAATGAGTTAGGGAGGATTCTCTCTTTTTCTATTGATTGGAATAGTTTCAGAAGGAATGCTACCAGCTGTTCCTTGTAACTGTGGTAGAATTCAGCTGTGAATCTATCTGGTCCTGGACTTTTTTTGCTTGGTAGGCTATTAATTATTGCCTCAATTTCAGAGCCTGCTATTGGTCTATTCAGGGATTCAACTTCTTCCTGGTTTAGTCTTGGGAGAGTGTAAGTGTCCAGGAAATTATCCATTTCTTCTAGGTTTTCTAGTTTATTTGCATAGAGGTGTTTATAGTATTCTCTGATGGTAGTTTGTATTTCTGTGGTGTCGGTGGTGATATCCCCTTTATCATTTTTTATTGCGTCTATTTGATTCTTCTCTCTTTTCTTCTTTATTAGTCTTGCTAGTGGTCTGTCAATTTTGTTGATCTTTTCAAAAAACCAACTCCTGGATTCATTGATTTTCTGGAGGGTTTTTTGTGTCTCTATCTCCTTCAGTTCTGCTCTGATCTTAGTTATTTCTTGCCTTCTGCTAGCTTTCGAATGTGTTTGCTCTCTGCCTCTCTAGTTCTTTTAATTGTGATGTTAGAGTGTCAATTTTAGATCTTTCTTGCTTTCTCTTGTGGGAATTTAGTGCTATAAATTTCCCTCTACACACTGCTTTAAATGTGTCCTTATTCTGGTATGTTGTATCTTTGTTCTCATTGGTTTCAAAGAACATCTTTATTTCTGCCTTCATTTCGTTATGTACCCAGTAGTCATTCAGGAGCAGGTTGTTCAGTTTCCATGTAGTTGAGAGGTTATGATTGGGTTTCTTAGTCCTGAGTTCTAGTTTGATTGCACTGTGGTCTGAGAGACAGTTTGTTATAATTTCTGTTCTTGTACATTTGCTGAGGAGTGCTTTACTTCCAATTATGTGGTCAATTTTGGAATAAGTGCGATGTGGTGCTGAGAAGAATGTATAAGTTTGGTCATTCTTTTGTTACCTGTTCAAATCTTTTGTTGTGTACCTCTGGTAAATTTCCCATTTCACATCTTTGCTTTGTAAAAACACAATCTCTTTTTGGTTCATTCCTCTTTTTGTTATTCTGTATTTGGTGAGAGATCATTCTTAGGTTTTTCTTTACTCCCTTATATACGATTTCCTTTAGTTCTTATATAATATGAAAAATAGCTGAAGTAAATGTTTGCCCATTAAGTCTGACATCTGAGCTTCTTTGGGAACTGTTTCTATGGATCACTTTTTCTATTGGTTATTTGGTAACAGTTTCTATTAGTTACATTTTCTATTGGATATTTGGAAACAGTTTCTGTTACTGTTTCCCCTTGTGTATAAGTTAAAAAAACTGTTTCCAGTTTCTTAACATGTATCATATTTTGTGGAAAATCAGTCAGATTCTCTTCCCAAATCAGGGTTTGTTGTTAGTGCTGCTTTTACAGTAATTTTTTTAGCGACTTTTCTGAACTAATTCTGGAAAATCTGTTTGTCAAATGTGGCCACTAATTCTCTGCTTGATTAGTTATCAGCTAACAGTTGAAGATAATTTCTTAAATATTTGTAACTAATAAATCTTTCAGTCTATAAAGAAAGGTCTTTGTGTGTGTTAGGGCATGTTTTCAACACTTAGTCACTAAATTTTTCACTCTGTCTTAACCTTCATTTCCTGTTTATTCAGAGCCTCAAGATTAGTGAGAAGTGAGAATTTGGAGCCTCACTATATACTTTCTGAGAATGTGTACAACCATCAGCAAGCATTGTGGTCTTCTAGAAGCCAAGGAATATGTCTGAGCCTTTCAAATTCCTTATGGACATATAATTTCTGAGCTTTTCCTCTTAAACTTTTGTTACTCTCTTCTTTGACTCAACTACTAGCCATTTGTTTTCCAGGAAGTCATGACGTTTAATCATTTGCCAGTAAATAATTTTGGCAACGTCTCCTGAAAAGAGGCTTTGAGCACTGAATGAGGCTTGAGTAAGATAAAATAGTCTTTCAAGTCAGATATTTTAAGGAACCACCAGACAAGTCAAATGACAATTCTTCAATAATGAAGCTTTGGAAAAACTCCTGTTTTGTTCTCCTCCCTTTCATATAGATGTAAACTGTCATATTTCAAAGCCACCACTGAGCTACAGAAAGAAGACTAGGAGTAGAATAACAGCATGTTAAAAAGTTAACTGTTATTGCTAAGATCCAGCCACTTTTCTTGAATAAGTGCTCAACAGGTTACTGCTAGCATTTGATTAATATCAATTTTGAAGAAATTGACTTCTTCAAGTCTTTTGAAGAAGTTGAATATATTTTACCAGTTTTATCATTGCTTTTTCCAAAGGGGTAAATTTTCAGAGGTCCATACTCTTCCATTTTTCTGATTGTAATTCATGATTTGTGTGGGACTAGTGTTTTGTAAAAAAAAAAAAAAAAAAGCAAAAAAAACAACTTTAAATATATAATTTTAAAATAAAAAGTATATTAAAAACATATATTTTGAAAAATATGTAATATATTTTAATATACAATATACATTAAATACACACATGATACATATTGAAATATATCTAAAGATACATAATATATGAAACAGAAAAATATACAGCATAAGCGATTGATAATAGCAATTTTATATATGCAAATAAAATCCAAACTGATACACAAAAATGGTTTTTAGTTAAATATTCCAAAAGATGTTTAAATATTTTCTTTAAGCAGAAAAAATTAACGTAAGTTTTATGAGCATATTTTTTATGAAAGAAAAAGTTTCTTCTAAGTTTGTCATGCTTCAAAAATACTAATTTTGCATTGCTATAATCTTGCTGGTAACAATCGGAAAATAGCCAGGTAAAATATTCAAATAATTTGGTAGAACTTCCATTGATTTCTCAATTTCTTTTATAGTAATAATGACTTACTATAGTGGTAAATAAAATGAGATAGATTCCTTACCTAAACACTTATATTTCTTTGATATTGACCTTGTAGAAGAATAGCAGTAAAGACAAACAGAATATTATAAAAATAAACGAAAAATGAGATATTGATGCATTTCAGAACATTCACAGAGTTTTTTAAAAACAGGTCTTTCCCTTTCTGACTACACTAGTTCAAAATGGTACTCAATAATTTTTGATTGCTCAAATGCATAGGCCTTTAGTAATTTTCTACATAATTTGAATTTTACTAAGGTGAGCTATATCCAAGTTTTCAAAGTAAGTAATGCTAGCTTTGGTAAATTACATTGCTCTTACTTTATAAATGCATGTAAGATGTACTTTATTTTTATTTTGTCCTAACTAGGCTGTGGCTGTTCATATTTTCTAAACCATCCTAACCAAACATTAATTCTGTAATCACTTCAGTGGTTCTTAATTCAAATTAAAGATGGTTTATTTAAGGAGATTTTGGATAAAATGTTATAATTTATGCCAGTATTATTCTTAGGTTTGATGGTTTTATCTTTTACATTTAAGCTTCTATTTTCTTTTGACTTAATTTTTATATAAAGTGCGAGGTTTAGGTCAGGTTTTTTTTTTTTTTTTTTTTCTTCTGTGCTTGTCTAATTGTTCTACCTCCATTTGTTGAAAAAACTGTCCTTTATTTATTGAATTTCTCTATACTGTGCCAAAAGTCTATTAAGCACACTTGTGTGGGCTATCTTGGGGTTCTGAATCTTCTCCACTGATAAGTATCTATTCCTTTGCCAATACAAACCTATCTTGAATATTATAGTTATATAATAAGCCTTTATATCAGGTTAATTCGATTCACTTTATACTACTTCAAAATCTTTTAACTATTGCTGGTCCCATGGTTTTACATATAAATTTTTGCATAATCTTGGCTATGTCTTCAATACATCTTGCAAGATTTTGATGGAAACTGAATCAATTTGGAGAAAATTGGCATCTTTACTATGTTGAGTTTTACAATCAATTAACATAGTGTGTTTTATATTTATTTCATTCTTTGACTGATTTCATCATTTAGTCCTTGGTGTTATTATGGATCTGCTTGTGGTTATTATAGGTATGTGCTTTTGCCATCTGCTCACAGAGGGTCCCAAGTATAATGTCAAAGAAATAATCTGAAGAGTTCAAAAAGACCCTGCAATACAAACATATTTCAAATAGGAACATATTTATTTAATAAAAACTATCTGAATGATTTTCCTATAGCAATGTAGAGTTTATTTTAGAAATCTTCAGAACAGATATTTAAATATAAAGAGAAGGCTAGGAAAAAGCAATATTACATGATATTTATTATACACAAAAATGGAAAAAATAAAGAAGTAGATATGCATTTGCTTTCATAAAATATGCAATGCTAGTTGAAAACTCAAAAAAATATATGAAGAAGGAAGGAGGCAGTGTAAAGGGAACAAGGGATAAGAATAAAAAATAGCAGTCTTGGAATATATCTTATTTTGTAGATATGACTTTGAAGCTATTTTATATCTTATATAATTAAATATAAACAAATTAAATTCAATATCTGGTTCATAACAGAGAACATAACAGATACCTCTTTTGAGCAATGGAAATAAAAAAGAAAGATATTAAATATAAACTTAGAATATATACTTATATAATCAGGAATAAGATTTGCCATTTAGGATTTTAAAAAGGGGGGATTCTGAAATATTGCTTTAGTCTGAATGAATAAAAATAAACTTAAAATGTATGATTTTAGTCATATTTTTGCTTTAAGGAAAAGGTCAGGTAAAGATAACAGATAAAAGCTATATACCAGAGAGAAGGAAAGGATTTAACCGAGAAAACAATGAAGCAATGAAAATGTATGTGAGTATAATACTCAACAGTACATTTAAGGAACAACAGGCTCCAAGGCCCCTTCTTTTTACTTTATGCTGTGTTCTATGACTTAAACTTGCTTTTCTTGAGAGGGCAAATCATGACAGAATGTTGTCAGGACCTCCTTTGATGCTTCCTAAGAAGAGTCATTAGGCACATTTTGATCTAACAACTTAAACTGCCAATCACTTGACTATAAAGCAGTGAAGAAAAATCATCAAAATAACGTTAGAATGTTTACACTTATTTTATACTAACAGATGGGTCTCTGAAATCTTCAGACTGAATTACTGTCTTTCCCTTCTCCACACTCGCTTATCGTTTCAGTTTCTATCCTCTGGGAAAGAGATGCCAAGACAGTTAATAGTGCCAGAAATTTACTGGGGAATAACGTATGTGAAAGATACAAGGGGAGGGGATTAGTAGTAGAGGGAAAACATCCAGACCACGATGCAGATTTGATACCTGTGAAAGGAGATGAAGAAAGAGGGAAGATTGGGTAGAAAAACTCCTGGTTGTGTTGTAGTTCTAAGAAAGCGTGGGCTAATCCAAAGGCAAGATCTGGTAGATATCTTGCTTAACCGAGGAGTTCCTTTCAAGACAGAGGCCACAGAAACTGGCCTCTGACTGGCAAAATGAGATAGAGCTGCTGTTACACAACTGGAACAGGAAAAGCATGTGGGGAGCTTAAGTGACTCACATGGGTGACTATTGGTATTCCCATCCCAGTTGACACTGTCAGTGGATAAATGCTACAACCCTGGCTTGAGAAGGGTATGTGTGCAAGGGATTCAGATTCCTCAGAAATGAGCAATTATATCACATCGTAAATAAAGGTTTGTTCATAACAGATTCCTTAGGAATGAGGAATGAATCACCAAGACATAAAGAGAGAATAAAGAGGGTTTAAGAATGGATAGTGGAAGGTGGAAAGGGTGAGTACAAATCATAGTCCTGAGAGCAATGGGGCCATTTTGGGTATCAGCAGTCTCTCTTCTAAGTTTCCCTTAAAGAGAAAGAATACGTTAGAACCACGGAAGAGCTGCTTTCCTAATGATGGAGAAACAAAGCTTCTTGGAACAAGTGGAAGGTTGTGGCAGCAATGGAAATATGCTATGCAGACCTCCCTTCTCTAAAGAACATGCCACGAGGTGTGAAATTAACTAATGATCTTTAGCTGCAGTCCCCTAGGAATCCACCACCACATTTGAGTTGAAGTTATGATATTTCCATAAACATCAGTCAATTGCTGAATATGGCAAAATTATTATGGCTATTTATTTTCAACTTGGAACTCACTGCTGGGCCTTCTTTGTCCCAGAGCTTTCTATTTATCTTATGTCCTACCAAGACTTTCTTAAAGTTGTACCAGAGACTGAGATTTTTCCTATCCAATTTGTCTTTTCTCCCCATTTTCTTTCATAGATGCCATATTTGCATCAGAGATGAAAATCCTTTCCTACCTACTTTTGTTTCCTCTCCTTTATATCTTTTATAAATTTTTTCCCAATAACCCTCTGGGAAACATAACATCTTGCCATTTGCTTCTCAAAGGACCTGTATGGGCACAATCTTCTCAATCCCTTTAGGTGACCCAACAAATATGGTCATGTTTGCCTTGACAAATACACCTTATATTTTGATTTTTGGAATGACCTGACTTTATTCCTGAAGTAGGATCAATGCCTTTTGAATAAAGATAAAATCTCTAATAAATTTTAAAATTGTGTATTGTTAGAGGTGCCTCCCTCTATTTCCTCACCCCATGGTTTTTCAAGTAAGCACATACTGAAAAAGTCACCACATGTATTGATATTTTCCCATAGCAATTTGGTTATTAAGATCCTATCAATTATGAATCAAAACTATGCTTTAATCTTAAACTCAACAATAAGAAAATGAAATATCTAATTACCAGTGGGCAAAAGGATCTGAACAGACACCTCAGCAAAGAAGTTATATAGACAGCAAATAAGAATATAAAAAGATGTTCAGCATTTTATGTTGAGAATTTTAAGTTAAATTCTTTTTAGAAAAAACAACAACTAAGTCACAATTTTCACTACAGGTAGATCTCTGGTGGTGAAGGTAATAGGTCTCTTCATGGTAACTCAAGACTCTCCAATTAGGTATCCTTGTGTATAATGACAAAGACTTGCAAAGGGTTGGAGAATGCAGAGTCAAAACATTACCCTAAATTAACTACTAAAGCCTTAAACACTTTATCACAGTTAGCTCCTTGATGTCAAAATCATTTTAGAATCACATAGAACCTTGTTTCATTTCTCTTAGGACTATCTCGACTTTTATGTTACACTGAAGTTACTTTATGTCAGTCCCATTTTACCTAAGTCCAGCAGAAACTTACCAAAATCAAATTTTAATTCTATTTCCTTCAAGCAGTGCAGTATGCAAATATTTCATATTTTTCTAAGGCCAAGTAAAAAACAATTTTGTCATGTAACTAATTAGCACTTAAAAAAAAAAAAAAAAACCTCACAGAAAGGGAATGTAAACATATGCATTCTTGTATTTTTCCATACAATGCCACATTGATTTCCATTTGCTGGTTTATCGTTTACTCCTATACTCTACTTCCATTTTCTTTCTCAACTCCATAAGTTATCATTCAAATATATTTAACATTTAAATGGTGTTGTATGTATTATTATAAAAAATGAGAATTGTTTTGTATGCATGTGTTTATTATAAAATTTGTATTGTTTCCTATATCTTATTCTGATATCAATATTTTCATTAAACTTTTTGTTAGGATTCATCTTACTGTCTATTCATAATACTCATACCATTGAGTGGATCTTTCCTATTTCACCTATCTATTCTCCTGAGTTTGGATTCCCAGGTTTTTGCTAACTTCCTGATACCACACACACACACACACACAAAAACCACTAAAATGAACAATCTAGTTCATATTCCCTAATAGGCTAAATGCCCAGGGGAAGATTTGCTGACTTTCAATATATAAATATGTTAAATTTGAGTGAGTGATACCAGTTTGCTTTCCCATATGGCTTTACCAGCCTACAGCTTCTTCAGCAGCTTCTATATGTCCTCACTTTGTCAACATTTGGCATCATCCAACCTCTTCATTTTTTTCCAGTAAAATCAGCCTAAAGAGATCTTTTATTTTTGCATCAATTGGTATTTTTTCAAATATTAATAATTTTAAACCTCCCTTCATAGACTCGCTTCATAGGCTTGGGTTTCTCTTTCTTTGAAAAGTGTTTGTTTATATTCTAATTTTAAACTTGGAATCTTGCATGTTGTTAATTTACAGGAGTTCCTTGTATGTGCTAAATATCCCCTTTTGGTTTTGAGCATCATAAATAACTTCTCTTTCAGCTGCATATTTTCTCTATTTCTCTTCCACTGAAGAGAAATAATGTGATCAGCAAACAATATTATGTTTCCTGTTTTGTGCATTTGAAAATAATTAGAAAGTTTTTTCTTGCCTATAAATTACTAAAGAAATTCTATTTTTCTCTGTTAAGTATATTTCTTTATCTTTCAAATTTAGGTTTATAATCCAGGTAGACTTCACCTTTGTACAGGACGTTAGCATCTATTTGGGTTTTTCATACCCTCATATTAAGACAAAACACCTGCATATATATGATTTTAATGGCGTATTACATAATCAGCAAAAAACTGTCAATAATACAAAGTATCTCACATGAAGAATGGATAAGCAAATGGTGGCATACCTATACACTAGAATATTCAACAATAAAGAGAAATACTATATGAATATATATATATATGTGTATATACATATGAAGCAACATGTTTATATTATAATTTAATTATGACTGTCAGGCACAATGGCTCACACCTGTAATCCCAGCACTTTGGGAGGCCGATGTGGGCAGATCACCTGAGGTCAGGAGTTCGAGATCAGCCTGGCCAACATGGTGAAACCCCATCTCTACTAAAAATACAAAAATTAGCTCGGCATGGTGGCTCACACCTGTAGTCTCACCTACTCGGGAGGTTGAGGCAGGAGAATTGCTTGAACTGAGAGGCAGAAGCTGCAGTGAGCTGAGATTGTGCCATTGCCCTCCAGCCAGGGCAACAGAACAAGACTCCATCTCAAAAAAATAATAATAAAATAAAATAAAGAGGAAGAAGAAGGAGGAGGAGGAGGAGGAGGAGGAGAAAGATGAGGAGGAGGAAAGAAAAAAATAAATTTTGCCAAGTGAAAAAAAGCCATATCCAAAAGCTTACAACATGATTATTTTTATAGATAATCTGGAAAATTAAAAAAAAAAAAAAAAAGAGGGAAAGAGAGAGAGAGAATGCATACCAGTTGTTGCCAGAGACTGGAAGTGGGAAAAGTGTCAACTACAAAGAAACACGTTAGAATTGGGGGGTGATGGAACTATTCTATGTCATGATTGTGGTGGTAGTTGCACAACTATATGCATTTATCAAAACTTGAAGAAATGGACAATAAGAAAAGCAGTTTACTATATGTATGTTATACCTTAAAGACTTTTTAAAATTAGCAATGCTTTCAAGTCAAAAACTGTTTTAAAGAGCACAGAATAAATCCAAAGAGACAATAAATGAAACAATAAAAGTAATTGCGAAATCAGTGAAACAGTGAACATGACACATGCTACAGAATATTAAAAAAACAAAAAGCTGGATATTTGAAAAGATTAATTCTATTAACATTCTGGCAAGATCAATAAAGAAAAATGGAGAAAAGCACAAATAAAATATTGATGTAAAAGCCTGGGGAGGGAGGGCAGTGAGGGAGACCGCTGATTAAAAAAAAAAAAAAAAAAAGAAAGAAAGAAAGAAAAAACACAAAAAGGAATATTAGAAACAATTATAGAATAATAAATTTAAAAACAAACATGAACTAACCTTCTCCAACTAAATCATGTCCCCAGTGAACGTTTTCTGTCGAGTAGCAGTACTCCTAAAATACCTGCGGGCTTAGCTGCCTAATCAGTGTGACACTGCAGTCCTCCAGGCAGCAAGGGATTTGGATGTGCTGCCGTACTTGTTTTCATCACTGTTAAATGGTGGGCCTTTGGCTACAGAGTCACCTGGCCTGAAAACCTTTTGCCTTCAGCAGCCTTCTCAGCTAACTTTTGTGTCTCATGCCAATGGTATCATTTTCTATGCATACCCTTCCATGAAGAAGAATGGGAAGCACTGTCTTCAAGCATCCTGTCAAAATAATAAAATGTTGGAAGACAACAAAGCCATTTTGCCTTATTCTCATTAACCATAACTATTTAATTACATCTTTTCTTGAAATCCTGTGATGAAAACCAGCACCTTTTTCTAAACACCCTAGGACATTCTGAATTCAGGATATATTGTTACAATTTCGTAATAAGTCTATTCAGAGTACCATGTTCTACCCACAACCTTATAATTCTTGATTTTTTTATGCACTTAAAAGATGAGGATGCACAGGGACTGTGGAACTCAGGGAACATGTAATATATCAGCATGCCTTCTGTGTTCCCACAAACTAGATTTAAACTAGCACAATATTTTCCGAAAGGGTCAAACACCTTGCAGCTTTATTTTGTGTTTCTTGCTCTCAGCGCAATCCCAGATATGGCAAAGCCTTCTGTGGCTTCTTTCTCTCAGGTGTTCTGGAAATTATACTGTTTTTGAGTGGGGACTCTGGGGACTTTCAAGTGGTACAAATCTAAGAGAAAGCAGAGATAGTATTATTTTTCTTTGTTTGACTTTCTGATAGGCTTCTGTCCCGAGAATGTGAATGGAACTGACCTATAGTGATAAAATGTCAATTTGCTGCCTGGAGTACTGGGGCAGTACTTCTTAAAACTTGGAGCAAGTCCTAACCATTTCTACCATTCTCTGCGTTATTAGCCCTTTGTCTCAACATAACAGCAGGAGCTGCTTCTTCTCAGAGCCACCATGTACCTGAGCTAAGAATAAACTTCAATATTTGATCTTCAGTAGAAATGATCCAATCAATATCTACGATGAGAAATGCATTTCATGAAATAATTTGAACATGTGACTATCTGCAACCCACTGTTCATCATCGCTAGATTCTCTAGTGCTTCTATGTAAAGTCCCTTCTAACATTTTGGCCTCCCATATGCCAGGGAACTAGGAGTTCAGAAACAAATTTGGTAGGTTCCTACCCTGGTGGAACCCAGGACCAATGCCCACCTGGGACCCTTCTGACATTTCTGACATACCTCTGGAGCGCCCTCTTGTGCTCAGATACTTATGGTTCTGTCTTTCCCATATCATAGATACATGCTTTTGTGTCAGATGACAGTTGCAAGCATTGACATTAAAGGATACAAACATTGTTTATACAGGAACCATGTGCCAAAACAAAAAAACTCTCAAGAGGTTACAGACCAGTGCCATGCTTCCCTCCAATCTGCTTACACTAAGCTTTAAATTGTAATCATGTGTATATATATATGTGTGTGTGTGTGTGTGTGTATGTATTTTTTTATCCTACAGTGACTGTCAGTAACTTGAGAAGAGACATTATTGCAGCTCCTTCAGTCTCGAAAGTGACTACTCCTTCCTCTTCTTCCTTTGTTACAAACTTCATGATGTGGTATAAATTGCAAAAAATCACATTTCATAAATGTTTCAAATGAACTCTTGGCCCAAAGGAAAGCCCCTCTTTATTATGTCACAAGAATAAAAAAGGAAAGACTATAAATGTAATCTCTAGACAGGCATTCCTCTTCATACAATTCTTAATACATTTCCTTAGATGATATCTGGAAACTGAAATTCTTTCTTGTATTCTTCTTTTATTCCAGAGGCAACTTGTTAAATCCTCACCTTTCTATCTCTATGCCTCACTGGTCTATTCATTCAAAGAGGCTACTCTTTCCAGCACTTAGTGCTGAAAGTTTATTATTGTGAAAAAAAAAAAAAAAACCAAAAACACTGAACCAATTTTGTTCAGGTGAAGACTAAAGTTTTCGGTTATACATGTCCATTCTTCAGCATAACCATAGTCTGAAAATGTAAGTGAATATAAATAATAAATGATTAATCACTATTACATTATAATATATGATGTGACCAATGACACTACGTATTTCATATGTTGTCCTTCATTAACAATGCGTAATACAACACTCTGTGCAAAATTGCAATAAACTCAGTACATTGTCATTTCATTTCTTTTATTTTCTGTCTTCTTAGATGCTTCATGTCTCTCATTTTCCCTAAATAAGCATGGGCCTTCAGTATACCACTGAAGAGATTTGCTCTGCAATTAAAAACAAAACAAACAAACTACACAATATCTATGTGTTCAGACTTTGTGACCATATATATATATAATTAATTCTATAAATCATTTATTGATGAAAACCTGTTTTGATTACTGGAATATTGACAATAATAAGACAAAATAGCTGTCCTCATGAAATAGACTGTCTAAATACTTTTGTATGTGACATGTAGAAGTAAATATGGTGATACAAGAAATATCTCAGAGGATTTTAACCTAGTCTATGAAGTTAGAGAAGGCTTTATAATAAAATGGCATTAAGCTCAGATTATAAGGAAAAGTGGATTTTATTGAAGGGAAGCTGCAGTATTGAATGAGTCCCCTCAGTCTAACCAAAGGATAAAGCATATGCAAAGCACTGGACCAGAGTGAGAATGTGACATCCCGAGGCACTGTAAGAAAAATGTATGGGCGCAGAGTAGGAAGAAAGTTAAGGCTTCATTTGGAGACTCTTACGAGCTGTATTAAATGTTTAGTATTGTATCACAAGACCAATGGGAATTCATTTACATTTTTTAAGTAGAACTGGCACAACTAACTAGCTTTTTATGTGAAAATAATGTGTTGGAGTAGAGCAAGTGGATGCAGGGAAACCAACCAGAGATTACTGCAACAGTCAGAACAGAGATGTGGTGACCCACACTAGGGGCAGTATGTTTGGAAAATGGCATATGACTTAAGAGACATTAAAGGCTCAATCAATCAACCGAATTTGGTCATTGTTAAATGTAGAGAGAGAAGAAATACAAAATCAAAGGTATTTTTCAGATTAAATAGTTGGAGGTTATTTAATAACACAGAAAAACTTGAAGAAGGGGCTAATTTGTGAGAAAAAATGACAAATCCGATTTCGGATACACTGAGTTTTAGGTATAAGAGTTGTTGTTAAGCATATAGAGGTTGGCATTGGGGAATTATCTGTTTACAGATGGTAATTAGGCGTTTCGTTTGGACGTTTGTATGTGGGTATAGGTTTAGTTGTCGTTTGTCTGTCTTTTCCCTTATTATGTTGGTGCAAAAGTAATTGCACTTTTTGCCACTGAAAGTAATGGGATAGCCATAGTCTGAAAACATAAGTGAATATAAATAATAATTAATCACTATTAAATTATAATCTATGATATGACCAATGACACTACATAATATATTTCTTATGTTGTCCCTCATGAACAACACATAATACAATCCACTGTGAATTTTGCCATTATTTTCAATGGCAAAAACCACAATTACTTTTACACCAACCTAATAAAACATTTCAAATATATTTAGACATGGGTTAGGGAAGAACTGGTGAAGGAAAAATTGAAGGCATCGGACTGAAAAGGAATAATTGTGTAGCTGAGTAGTTTCTTGGGATATTTGTAATTATCTATTACTTCTAAAGAAGGTGGTTTCTGGTAAGCGGAGGGTCTTTAATCTGTTGGGTAGAAATTATTACTGTCAATCTACTGATTTTCCACATAGCTGAGTAAAGTTTTAAGCAATGAGGCAAGAATGGATTTAGGATAAATGTAAGTTAGCTTATTTTACCTGGATAAAAGGGAAATTAAGACTTAATGGGGAACACATAGGTATGTAAAATGTAGGATCGGGACTGCTGGGCTCTTTATGTGGGAAGAAAAGCAAAAGGACATCATTCTAGTAACAATCTAAAGAGCTTGAGGAATAGCCACTAGACACTTTTAATTGAGTTTTGAGTGAAATTCTATTCAGCGTTTTACAATAGTTGTTCTTCCATTACTATAAAAATCTCTGGTAAAATCATTCCTTCTCATTAATCCCTAATGTAAATTGACTCTTTGTAGTAAATACAAAGAACCACATGTTTCTGTATCACAGATTCTTTTAGACCAACTAATGTATGCATAGACATTCTTTTAGGTGGTGATAGAGAAGATGAGCATCAGAACGCACATGTAAGGATATATCTTAGGGTGAACTAAACCTTTACACTATAATAGAAGGAAAACAGGAAACACAATGATGGTGGATATGTATAGAAAAAGGGATTTCATAGCAAGGTCAACTGTTGAAAAGGATGGATAAGGTGAAGTTACTGCCAGTTTAGAAATAATGGGGAAAACGGAAATAATTTTGAAAGGGTTGGGTCATGTGAGTTTGCAATGCAATATCAATGTACAATTGCCAAAGGGAATTTGGGAATGCAGTGAGTGTCAGTGTGCCTGCCAATGAAATACGCTTAGTGACGATGACATAGTTTTTGACCAGAAGTTTGATTGAATTCAATCTGAAGATTTATATGTATTAGATGATGGTGTAATGGAAGGGCAAAGAGGCAAGGGAACTCACCTGCTGATTTGACTGTGCTTCCCACCCCCCGCAAAGAGTCTCTCCCCAAAGAATATGACATTCTTGAGATGTTTCATCCCAAGAATGCTTTTAAACGTTGTTTCCATCATGCAAAAGAGCAAATTCTCTCTTTAAAATACTGGCTTTCTAATTCCTATTTTATGTGACAGAGGTAAAAAACAAACAAGTACAGATGGATGGATCATGCTATGGTTTGGATATTAGTCCCCTTCAAACCTCGTGTTGAAATTGTATCCTCAGGGTTGAAAGTGGGGCCTAATGAAAGTTGTTTTTGTCATGTGGGTGGATTCCTCGTGAATGGCTTGGTACCATCCTCGCAGTAATGAATGAGTTCTTGCTCTGATACTGGGAAAGCAGATTGTTTAAAAAGAGCCGTGTGCCTCCCCTCTCTCTTGCTTCTTCTCTCAACATGTGATCTCTGCATACAACTGCTCCCATTCACCTTCTGCCATAAATGGAAACAGCCTGAGGTCTTTACTAGAAGTAAGATCTTTTAGCCAGCAGAATCATAAGCCAATAAACATCATTTTTTAAAATTAATTATGCAGCCTCAGCTATTTATTTTTATTTTATTTTATTTATTTTTTATTTTTTGCTTTTGAGACTGTTTCACTCTGAAAACAGTCACCCAGACTGGAGTTCAGTGGCATGATCTCAGCTCACTGCAACCTCCACCTCCTGGGTTCAAATGATTCTCCTGCCTCAGCCTCCCAAGTAGCTGGGATTATAGGCACCTGCTGTCATGCTTGGCTAATTTTTATATTTTTAGTAGAGATGGGGTTTCGTCATGTTGGCCTGGCTGGTCTAAAAATTCTGACCTCAGATGATCTGCCCTCCTTGGCCTCCCAAAGTACTGGCATTACAGTCTTGAGCCACCATGCCCAGCCTCAGCTATTTCTTTATAGCAACACAAACTAAGATAGATCCCTATTAGCATCATGCATACCTCACAAGATGCACGCCTTTTTACCCAGAACGACCAGTAAAAAACATTTGTTTTCCAGCTCCAATTCTTTCTTTTTAAGCAATTATTATTCTGCTTTATTTTATGAGGAAATGGTGGTTCATCCGAACTTGGAACAACGATTTTCTTGATCACACATCACCCATCTAAATGTGTTAAACCTAAGAGCTAGTAAATTCCTTAATACAAACCAAAAAGTTGGAAATGCTGGCCTGTGGAGAAAACCATGCATATGCTGCAGTGACGTAAGTATTTCTCTCTAGTTGTCTTTACAAAAATTTGTTAGCAATGGTAATGATATTATTTAAGCTGTAAGCCAGAAACCCAAGTGAACATTCTTCTTCAGGAACCAGTCCAAGAACAGTTATATATTTTGGAGCTTTCCTTTTATCTATTTGACAAATTTTTAAATGTATGAGTAATAACATTCTGAAAAGCCTGGAAGGAGAGTATAAAAACTTAACTCCATCTTAGAAAACATACCCCAGATATAATCCTTCTATAACTATAAATTATAAGAACAAAACAAAACTTTCTTATATGGTTCCCTCCCTCAGTCATCTCACCTTTTAACAAATGGCCAACCAGATACAATATTTTCAGTGTTGTCTATTTGAAAATTCATAATCTGGAAATATTTTCATCCATTGATACTACTGAAAAAAAATAAAAACTTAAAAATTTATATTCATGAAATGAGAAGGCACATTATTTTAATGGCCAGGGTTTCGATGGCCTTCATAAAAAACGTTCCATATGGTCCCAGAGCTTATTTTTGGCATACAATAAGAATTTCTCATGTTCTGAAACATCTAGCATATTTATTGTTCATTGAAGAATTCATTCTTATCCTAATGATTTACTGTAACAGCAATAAATATTGTGGCACTGCCAAGCTTCGAGGAATATATTTCCTCACTGTTTTTAATGAGGTTCTTATAGCAACATCTATAATAGATATAAATGCAAAGTGATACTTAAAAATACAGATAATTAATCCTCATGACAGATCAACTAAATCAGCATTTCATGGTAGAGGGGTCCAGATATTCATCTTTTAAAAAGCACCTTAGATGATTCAAATGCACAAAGAGGTTTGAGAATGACTGACATACGAGAACAATTTACTGACATATTGCCTTTTTGTTTGTTTGTGGTTATTGTTGTCTGTTAGGTGACTAGAGTGCAGATAATCATTGTTTCTTGCTAGATTCTCAGCACATTCTGATGCCATAAGAAATTTTCGAGTGTTCATATTTAAAATACACTCTGTATCTGATTAGATAAAAAATTCTGAAAGGCATGTATCAACCCAGTTCTTCAAACAATTTAGTTTCTGAAAGTTGTGCCTTACTTCATGGCTTGTGCTTGCCTGTCCTTGAATTAGGTCATTCATTTTTTAATGTCATAAAATGATTCTTTATTTTATTACAATTCTATTATAAGGGAGATAATTAGGACTCATGTTCTTATCCTAGCTACACTAATATTTATAGAATGTTGATACTCAGTGGACCTTGGAGAGCATATAATTCAAACTTCTAGTTTTCAGAGAGGCAATACTGTTTAATATAAAGGGTTTTGGCAACCAGGTGGCAAAAGTAGAAATAAAGTGTTTGATTCTCCACACTTCAGTCACCAATTTCTAGCTTGGTGACAACAAACATTTAACCGCTATGGATTGTAGTATCCTTATATTGAGAGAATGTAGTATTTTTTGTGAGAAATATGTCTTATAAAGTACCTGGCATATAGTATTTTTTTTGAACCACTATCCATTATTTCTTAAGGCACTTTATCATCTATTGTCTAATATCAAAGACAATAGTATTCAAGGTAAATCTTGTTTTCAAATAGTCACTGTTGTTTAGTTAGAGTTGGGATTAACTATCTTTGATTGACATGAACTTATCAATTCTACTACATTAGTAGTAGAATAATTTTTCTGAAAGGGGGCTTCCTAAACCAAAAATAATTATGTATTTTTTTTCTTTCTCACCTTTGTGATGATATGACACATCACTCTCATAGCAATAGAGCAAGCTCTGATTTCGGCTGTATATGAAGATGAAACTATCAATAACAAGCCAAGAAGAACAATAAAGCCTTCTAAATAGTGTAAAAATGTAAAAGCAACACAGTTCTTTTTATCTGTAAAACATCAGTTTTCACTTTGAATTTCAGATATTTTTACTCAAATTCACATATAAGCATGAAAAATTTAAAATCATATTTATGCCTAGGTATGTTCTAATTAGATGTAAACATTACTTTTTATTTGTTGCTATAGGAGGAAACTACCATTACTTCCTTATGTTAACTGACAATAAATGTTGATAAATAAGAGTAAAAATAGAAGGTTTTAATCACATCTATCTGCACTCAAAATTTACAATATTTTCCATAACTATATTCACCAAATAAAAAATTCTCTTCAAATTCAAAGTAAGATTTAGCATTTATTTATTTATTTATTTATTGTTAACATCATCATAGAAGTAAGTTCTTAGAATTTCTTGATTTCATACTGTAATAGCAACCTGGAATTCTCCCTCCAGCCTTTTCTTTACCACAACTTTTGTTTTTCTTTACTATTATTATATTGGAAAGTCAATGCTTATAGGGTAAGATGAAGGCTTTTTTGTTAAATTTTCAAACTTTTCCATACTTTCTCCAAATCTAAATTCTCAAATTATTCTCTTTCTACTTGCTTCTGTGAATATTCTGCTGTCACTAGTTGATCCAAGTGTCTCTCTTTTGAGCCTATTTCTTCTTCATATCTTTGTTTATGCTTTTTTTTTTTTTTTTCTCTACCTGGACCATGGCATTAAATTATTCTTTTATTTTGACAATAAGAAAATGCATCTAATCTTCAAAATTCAATTCAACTTGCTTCTCTTCTTTTTTTAATTTTCAAATACAGGTGTACTTTGGAGATATTGTGGGTTCAGTTACAGCCCATTGCAACAAAGCAAATATCACAATAACGTTAGTCACACACAGTTTTTGGCTTTCCAGTGCATATGAAAGTTATGTTTACAATATACAGTCGTCTAGTAAGTGTGCAATAGCATTATGTCTAAGAAGCAATGTAAATACCTGAATTAAAAAACACTTTATTGCTAAAAAATGCTAATGATAATCTGAGCCTTTAGCAAGTCATGATCATCTCGATCATAGAGGGTCTTGCCTCAATATTGGTGGCTGCTGACTGCTCAGGGTGCTGCTTGCTGAAGGTTGGGGAGGTTGTGTTAATTTCTTAAATTAGAACAGCAAAGAAGTTTACTACATAGATTGACTCTTCCACAAAATATTTTTCTATAGCATGCGATGCTGTTTGATAGCATTTTATCCACAGTAGAACTTCTTTCAAAATTGTAGTCAATCTTCTCAAGTATCTCTGCTGCATTAACTAAATTTCCGTTTTGGCAGGCCAAATTCCAAGGATTTTCTCCTGCTAATAAACTTCCATCACATACTAAAACCATTTGTCAACTTGTTCACTGAAGTTTTATTATGTGAAGTGTGAGAGGGTGAAGATGTCCACCTCCTAATCCTCAAAACTTCTGAATATGTTACCTTACATGGCAAAAGGGACTTTCCATATGTGATTAAGTGTCTTTCGACAGAGAGATTATACTGGCTGATCCAGGTGGATCTAATATAATCACAAAGGTTTTTATAACATGGAGTCAGAAGGGCCCAAGTCAGAGACAGAGATTGGAAAACTAGAAGCTAGAAAAATAAAGGAAATGAATTATTCCCTACAGTCTTCCTTTCAGGATTGCAGCCTGACCAACAGATTAATTTTAGCCTTGTAAGACCCATTTTAGGACTTCCATCCTCTAGAACTATAATATATAAATTTGTGTTGCTTTAAGACACTCAATTTGTAGTCATTTGTTACAGCAGTAATAGAAAATTAATACATGTGGTAACCTTATATAACAGTGAAACAGATGCTTTATTTTAAAGATGTAGATGGAAATAGAAAGAAACGGAGAGTCAGTCACTAAGTGTTGTCTTATGTCATGATATCCCATAGCAAGAACACAACTAGCTACCAGTGGTTGAATAAACTGCCTCATTGATCTTGAATGTATTTCAAGCATATCTACAACAATGGGAAAATGTCATACTTCTTCATTAAAATTAAACAATTTTTTTTCTTTGACTACACTCCATGTGTGGCTACAATTAACTTTTCTCCCTCTACTCTGTGTTTCCTAGCTCCACTCCATAACTTTGTCTCATCTTAGCTTCTGTTTCTGCATGACTTTCACCAATACTTTGTGGTTTTCACTGATGCACATGTTGTGCACTGACATTTCTTTACAATATTTCAGTTCCGCTTCCAAACACCTGTCCCTATCTCCACATCTCCAGTTCAATTTTTGGGGAAACAGCATCATAATGGTCCAGATACTACCTGATGATTTTCCATTTCGGTTTGGGTTCATTGTATTTATACTTTGCTTCAACAACCTGATTATGAGAACTTTGGTGTTTAGGACCAAATATTGTGCTGTATTTAATACCATTTCATAGCATAGAGCCCAGATTAGCTAGGTTTTAATTAATTACTTTGCTAATTGAACAACGAAGTATTACCATCAACACTGTCAACAGACAGGAAAATGACAAAATATATTTCTGCCAAATTTGCAACATGTTCAATGTCAGGTAAATATGGATACCACAAACTTAATTATTCAATATCTTTAGCAATTTTCAGGAGTGTGTTTGGGTGTGTGTATATATATATTTATATTTGGAGCATTATCTATAACTTACATATAGTGTTTCAAGTTGAGCCAATATTTATATTTTCACTAACTTCCCAGTTAAAATATTTAGTCAATTAATGCTTCATTATGAATCTATTAACTTAAAAGTATCCCTTTTATTAAAGGGTATACACTTTCTTGTAGATTACAAAAATTAAGTCCTAATTAACTTTATGCATTTTTCTATCATCATATTTCTTTTAAATTAATGACAGCATGTTGAAACACTATAGGTAACTGTATAGCATGCTAACATTGATAAATATTGATGTTGATTATTTTTACTCTATTTTTCTATGCTCTTCCCATGCTCTAAGGCCCTATTACATAATACTTTCAATTTCACTAATGGATAAAGGATGGTTTCACTTATTAATGACAAACAAATATGCCATTCAACTCTAATTTATCTTATAAACTGTGTTCTATTAAGGAAATAAAAACAGACTAAACAAAAAAACTAAGATTTATTCTTTTGTCGTGACAAATTTTTGTGAAACACAATGGAATAGTCTGCCTTACAAAGGACATATTTTACACTTATGTATATCAAAACTTAGGTTTTGTCTACCAAATTCCATTTTGCTAGAAAAAGAACAGTAATTCACATAAAGTACTGGAGATTAGGAATGCCTTCTTATTTAGCATTTTAAATGGTAATGCATTTCTATTATTACTTATCAAGAGAGTACCTCTCCTCTTGCAGAGATTAAAGACCTGTACAGAAATGCATATTTTATATTATGCATACCATTCCATTATTTCTTGGCAAGAGATTCCTCCTGAAAGGGGTTTAGGTACATTGTTGTGCATATTGTCTTTGATTGGTCATTATGCTATCATTTCATAATTAATTGATTAATTAGAATATAAAGTACATGCGATGTCCTATTTTTTAAGGGCATAGAGACTGAAGATATTTCACAATCTTTAAAGTTAACTGGATGAGCCAATAATGCCCACCATGCTTTTATCAAGTAAGCAGTGCAGAAAGTGAAACAGATAGTGTTTTTACTACTGGATACAGGGCATTATTTTTTTTAATGTTTGTTCCCTTATCATGAACTACCATCTAACCATTGTTTAAATAGTAAGAAGAAAAATACCATAAACAAGAAAACTAGAGTCTGAAAGTAATGTGAAAAGTCTGAAAGTAATGTGAAGAGAAAGCAAGTCTCGGAGTTCTCAAATCATTAAGCTAAAGGGAAAAGTCAAGCTGGGAACGCCTTAGGACCAACCTGCCTCTCATTCTACTCAAAGTCACCCCTTTGCTCACTAAGATAAATTAATGTCTGTTTGCTTCCTTTGGAAAAACCAATCAGAAGCTCTAAAGAATGCAACCAATTGTCTCTTCTCTATCTATGACCTGGAAGCCCCATCCTTGCTTCAAGTCTTCCAGACTTTGCTTCCAGTTGTCCCACCTCTCCACACCAAGTCAATGTTTTTTTACATAAGTTGATTGATGTCTCATGTCTCCCTAAAATGTATAAAACCAAACTGTGCTCTGATCACCTTGGGCACAAGTTTCAGGACCTCCTGAGACTGTGTCATGGGTGCGCGTCCTCAACCCTGGCAAGGTAAACTTTCTAAATTACCTGAGAACTGTCCCAGATATTCGGGGTTCACAGTAAGATACAGATAGTTATTCTTGGCTAAAGTATTTTCCCCAAGTCCCTTTTTTAATTGCCTTTTAGATCCAAGAATAAGGAACTCAAAGTGAAAAATTGCAAATAAGTAATAAAAAAAGACCACACTTTTTTTGTAATGTCCTCTTTATTATACTCATTAGCTTCAGTGTTTGTATGTTAAGAACCTCCTGCCACTCTTTCTCATTCACACAAGAATCACAGACTATGTCAAGCCCCTGTGCTAATTTGACCTATAATCCATCTTTCTTTGAAGGATATTGTTTTTGTACATTTACAGTCACCTAAAATCTAAATCTTGAATCAAGAATATTATTTTTCTACTTGGCTCAAATTTACAGCATTGTTAATACAAAATTAATAATTTATTTTTAACTTGGTATATTACAAAATAAGATGCAGTGTGCAAATTATAATAGTATTATATTAACTTAAGTAACAACTAGAAACAAAACTATAAAAGTCTCTTTGAATGGTATGATGTTTTTCTCTATTGAGAAACCAAAACTTTAATCACCAATAATATTAATATACTGGCTAATATTTAATTATAAGTTTTTAGGAAACATAACAAGAAACATTCAAATGCATGTTTACTTATAATTATTTAAATAATTTCATGAGATAGATCCTGTGAAGTAAAGCTCAGAAAAATTTATATAAACAGCGTGGCTTATTAGTGTGACTGTAGCTGTGTGAGTAAAGAGAAAGAATGGCAGATGAGGTAGAGATGAGGTTGAGAAGTGGCTGCTGCATTGAAAATAGACTGAAGTATAAGTATAAAATAGAGAGATCACTGAAAACGTTATTGTAATAATCCAAGTAAAAGAAGATGGTAGCTGGGGCATGTGTGGTAAAAATGGACAGAAATTGGAAATATTCTGAAGGTGCCTCCTACCAGAATTACTGCTTATATTTGGAACGTAGGAAAAAGAAGATACAAAGGTAATCCTAACGTTTTTTGTCCCCAAATAATAGGAAAGATGGAATTCCCTTTAACTTGGATGGGAGAGACTTCAAAGGAGCAGGTTTGTGAAGTTAGGTCATGTCCATGGGTTCTGAGCCCTAAAAAATGGACCTGCTGATGTTTGTCACCATGGGAAGAAAACTGCCTGAAAATGAAGCCAATACAGAGAGTAGCAGAAGCATGAGGTAGACAGTGAAGAATTCCCATTGACTTTCACAATTTTATCACAAAACTACCTTTTATTGGTATCACCTTTACTTGCTAGGTTGTAGCCACACTGACCTGCTTTCCAGTTTTCTAACAGGCAAATCTCACTTTAGGGCTTTCTCACTTGCTGTTTTATTTGACTGAATTGTGCCCCTCCCCACCACTTCTTTACGCTACCCTTTGGGCACCCTTCAGATAGAAACATAAACTCTGAGAGCTATGTTTCACATTGCTTCACTGACCATTCTAAAGTAGAGCACTCTGTCACCTTTTACCTTCACACACTCTGCCTTCTAGTATATATATATACACACATGCATGAATTTATTTGTATATACATATATTATATACATTCATTATAGTTATGCTTTTATGTATATGCTTATTTTATTAATACACTTTATTATGTGTTTTTAATCATTTAAATTTGCTGATTTAATTGACGAACACAAGGATACAACTTACTGCTATATTTTAAGAAATGATCACAGCCCTTTGAACACAGAAAATGTAAATAAACTAATAAATTTGCTTGTGATTTTTCTGTTTTTCCTTTAGTAATCATCTTATACTTTATTATTTATTCAGGGATCTTAATATTGTTAACCGAATTTTGACACTTCCTTTCCTTTTAAGATGACACAGCATAATTCTGCTTTGATTTTGTATATTTAGATCTACCATTTTACTGTAGAAGATAATTTTGTTTTCACTATCCAGATTTATGCAACCATCCATTCTAATAATTGGAAAATCAGCTTTTTAATGCAGGCTGATTCCATCATCATTTGAATTTTAAATCTATATTCTTTGACGTGACTAAAAACTTCAATGCATACCCTTCACCTTACCATATGGAGTGTATAGTGGTGACACATTATGGTAAATGAGTATTTTCACAATGCAAATTATTTAGAACAGTCCAAATCATGCCTAAACTTTCATTGATAGAATTGCCTAATTTGCCAGTAGAAAATACTGACTTTTTATCCAATGTAACCCTAGTCATTAATCAAAGATGAAAATAATTAAGAGACTGTATAGTTAATTCTAAAGCTATGCCTCCAGATGAGGAGAATATATTCAATTTATATTTTGAATTTTTATCATTTTATACTTTATTACTGAAAACTTCAGTATCATTTCAGATAATGATAACATGCAATTCTTGAGAGCATTATTATTTTTACCTCTTACCCTTGTCCACATATTTGTCAGCTATTGAGAATTCTTTCCACTGGTGTTAACAATTATGAGGTCCCTATGAACCCACAATAAGTTATGTGGGAAATACAAGGGGGAGTAAGATGGACTCTCAATTCTGACTTCTAGTTGCTAACAGTATTGAAGGGAAAGGGGGACTGTGAGGGAACTTTGTATCAGGAAAAGGCATGAAGCATTAAAGTGTTAAATGAGTTGAATGGGGCATAGGAACAACAACAGCAACAACATTTAATGAGGAAACTTTAAAAAGTTAAATCATAGGAATCTTTAACAGTGATGATTATATTTAGAAATTCTATATGTCACTCTTTTCTTGACATATTTCTTAATATTCTATATTAGTTATACGATAACTAATATAGAAAACTCAGTACAAATGAAGTGAGCTGTTGCCCTATGGCCTGTACAAGAAAACTCTCTCATTTCATTTTTTTTTTCCACTTTAAGTTCTGGGATACATGTGCAGAACGGGCAGGTTTGTTGCATAGGTATATATGTGCCATGGTGGTTTGCTGCACCCATCAACCTGTCATCTAGGTTTTAAGCCTCATATGCATGAAGTATTTGTCCTAATGCTCTCCCTTTCCTTGTCCTCATCCCCCGACAGGCCTGGGTATGTGATGTTCCCCTCTCTGTGTCTATGTGTTCTCATTGTTCAACTCCCACTTATGAGTGAGAACATGTGGTGTTTGGTTTTCTGTCCCTGTGTTAGTCTGCTGATAATGGTGGTTTCCAGCTTCAATCATATCCCTGTAAAGGACATGAACTCATTCTTTCTTGTGGCTACATATTATTAAAAAACAAACAAACAAACAAACAAAAACTCTTTTTTTTTCCTCTGGAAATACTTATGTTTGAATAGAGTTTTTTGTTGTTTCAAGACACATTGAACATACTTCTAAATTGTACGAAATGACATTTTTCATCTTTATAGGGAAAATATTGTGATAAAATATATTTGCATATTCTAATTTAGGTTATGTCAATATCTTATATTCACATTTGTGAATGCTTGTCATGCAACATATTCTGTATTATTCCTAATAAATGGGTTGAATGTAAAATTATTCAGTATTTTGGTATTTAAAATGAGGTACTTTTATTTTACTGCCTGACAGCTCTCTGTCGGTGAAAGAAAATTTTATTAATTAAAGTGTGTAGCTGTTCAGGTTTAATTATTCAAATATTAATGTTAATAGAAATGTAAGATCTTATAATTTGATTAACAATTTTTAATCAGTATAAGAAGATATTGATTGTGTATTAACAGTTATTTCCATAGAAAGGAAGTATAATTTAAGGTAACCAACGTAAAACATTGAGTGTCCTTTGGGTTTGATAAAAAGTAATAAATTGAAACTAATGATATTTGAGCATATTCAAATAATTTAGGCAATTTACTGAGTCCATCTTTGTACTTCCATATCCCTGGTCTCTGAACTGCATTTAGAGATATGAAACTTCTTGAGATTTCTTGACTCTGGCCTGGTCACTGATTCCAGACACATAGAAACATGGTCAAGAGAGATATCAGTAGATTTAGTACTTCAGCTTCCTCTTCCTCCTCATTCCACACAACCCACTGCATCACGTTGTAGATGATAAGTATTTTTAATTCTCACAATACACTGGAGAAAAGAGACTTGAAAACTCATAATGCAGTCATATCCACATGAGAAAATGCTTTTTATATATTTCTCTTGTTGCAACAAATGTTTATGGCAACTATAAATGCCCTATGTTTGTGATAACAGCTTGCAGAAACCAAAGGTCTTGGCTCTCCCATGAATTATATCATAGAAATGCAATACCTGTTTTCATAACCTCTCTGCTCAGGTCATTTATGGGAAGAACAAAATTGGGAAAGTACATTTTTTTTTAAACTCAAAACCTACCACTGTTAAATCTCTAATCTGTAAGCACAGAAACAAAGATGAACACCAGGACTCTACCTTCAAAGAGCTTAGAGTTCAGTAGAGATGATAAAAGATGCACACAGAGAGCTGCAATACAGACAAGATTTCAATAGGCTATGTGCTGTATAAAAGTTACAAAGAAAATGATGGTTTCAAACACTCCATTGTGACCAGCTTTCCAGGCGTGTGAAGACATACAGCCGAGATAATGTAGGGATGTGTACCGGGTATCAATTTGCAGTAAGTTTTGGAGTTTTTTAACTCCAAAAATTCTTGAAATTTGCTGACAAAATGTTATTTTAAGTACTGCTACATTATATAGATAATGAAACAGAGAAATAGTTAATATGTCAATGATGTATTCTTAAACATATAAAACTCAAATTTCTAACTAAATAGCCTTCACAATTATGACTTCTAACTTACGGATCGTTACTGACTTCCTCTTAATTGATACGACAATTTTCTTTACATTCTGTGGCAGCATTTGGCATTGTGGTTTTATTCAGAATGAATAACTCAAATATCTGATATCTTAATTTGGGGACATCTGTCACTCTAAGCTAGAACTGATCATTGAATTTTTAGCAACAAAATGTAGCTTATAGTGATAGAATGTAAAATAATCTCTGAAATAATTTAATCATTTTCTATAAATTATGTATTCATGTCAAAAAAATATGCTATGTCAGCATGGACAGTATATAATAAACCTCTTTTTCTTATACATATTTACTACACAATAAAATGTATTACCCACAATTTTGTGTTGCAAGAATATACTTTTCCTCTTGTTAAATTGCAAGCAATTTTTAATCCTTCTTTAGTGAAACAAGATAAAATGGACCTTCCTCTTGGCTAATTCCCAAACATCCTGTACTTCCATTACTACATGTACGAAGTTTGATTCAAAAATAAATATCTTATGAATATTGTCAATAATAATTCTATGATTTTTTCACCAACTTTCAAACCAGTACATTGTTGAAGTTAACAATACTAATGGTTGACAAAAATGCCATCAGGGATTCTCAAATAAATCAGAGGTTAAGAGTCTTTTAATTAACTACACGTCTCCTTTTCTTCCCATTTTTAGATCACTGCTTTAGTCAGTCACTTTTACTGACAGGAATGCATTTTATTCCTCAGTTGTTTCATGTAGAGGGATAGGCAAATGATTGAGAATCATTGCATTATTATACATTAAACAGAATTTCATATTTAGTAAAAATAAGTCACTCTCTTTTGATGCCATAATATTTAGACAATTTTCATAGACAAGAAAAGTCTACACAAATTATCTTTTCCCATTACAAAAGCTGGTCACATGGACAAAATAATTCTTTTTATTCATTCTTGGCCTTCAAAGTTACCCTAAGCTCTTAGGAAAATGTAGATGTTGGAATTGTGTATTAAGAATTGAGTATGGTCAAAATGTAATTATTGAATTAACATTGGACATACACATAGAAGGCACAGTGTGAGAACAAAATCTTCATTTTCCATTGACAATGATGTAAAGTTTTCATGGCCCATATTTGGAGAAATACTGTCATGGAAACTGCATACGTCTTTGGATTAATACTGTTTGGTTTTGGACCCTGAGTCTGCCACTTTTTCAGATAAGCCAATTCAGGCATTACTTAGTGTTGCTAAGTCTCAGTTAATTCAACCAGAAGCCAGGAATAATACGCTTTCTATTTCACAGAGCTGCAGTGAGGATGCATTGAGGTTATGCATGCAAAACATTGACCCAGAGACTGGTACTAGGAGAGAGATTAAGTTCTCTTGTCATCAATATCACCATCATCAAAGGATAAACATGGTAAAACTCCATATTAAAAATATTTAAGATATGAGAGATACAGTGGATCACGGCGGACAGGAGGCAGGACTAGATTGTGACTCCGGACAGAGCAGTATGCAGAGGCTTGCAATGTGAATTTTAGCTCCATATTGACTGCAAGAACGAACCAGCAATCCTGAGAGGACCCACAGACACTCTGAAGGAAGCAGACTGCTCCTACAAGACCAGGGAAACACCCCAAATACTGTGAGTGCCCCAACTGCAGAAGTGGGAAAGAGAGACCCTCCTTTCACACACACCCACCCACCGGAGAAGCTGAAGGTCTGTTTGTTGGAGACGTTCCCGACTTTACCTGGAGTTGAGTCAAGTTAGAGAGCGGAGCTGATTGAAATACAGGGATGGGGGAGGCAGCAGGGAGGCCCTGAAAGCTCACTGAATCCCCGCAGCCCATTCCTGCCTGGCACCACAGGAATCCATCAAGAGGGTGGCCAGAGGAGCAGGGGGTAAAACCCCACCGGGAGAAGGACCTCCCGACCTGAACTTTGTAACAATTTGAGCAGGGAGAGAAGCCTCCTGGCCAGAGCGCAGGGGAGGGTGTGAATCCGGCTTGCAGACTTCACAGGTGGGGGAAGAACTGAAGCCCTTTTCTTTTGCAGCTGGGAGGCAGAAAGCCTCGGACAAGTTTTTAAGCCCACCCTCCGCCTGTAAACAGGCTGTGGGTGGCACCGTGGGAGTGAGACCAGCCCTTCGGTTTGCGTGGGAGCTGGGTGAGGCCTGTGACTGCGGGCTTTTTCCTCTTCCCCGACAACCTGCATGACTCAGCAGGAGCAGTGGTAATCCTCCTAGGAACACAACTCTGGTGACCTGGGAATCTCACTCCATCCCCACAGCAGCCACAGCAAGACCCGCCCAAGGAGAGTCTGAACTCAGACACAACCTAGCCCTGTCCCAACCTGATGGTCCTTCCAGTACCCTGGTAATGGAAGACAAAGGACATATAATCTTGGGAGTTCTAGGGCCCTGCCCACTGCTGGTCCCTCTCCACATTACTACAGCTCATGCTTTCTGGAATGCACCACCTCCTGGCAAGAGGTCAACCAGCACAAAAATAGAGCATTAAACCACCAAAGCTAAGAACCCTCAAGGAGCCAGCACCCTCTGCCACCACCACCAGTACAGGTGCTGGTATCCACAACTGAGAAACCCATAGACAGTTCACATCACAGGACTCTGTGCAGAAATCCTCAGCATCAGCCAGGAGCTGGGTAGGCTTGCTGGGTAGCTAGACCCAGAAGAGAGAACACCATCACTGCAGTTTGACTCACGGGAAGCCGCATCCATAGGAAAAGGGGGAGAGTACAACAAGGGGACACCCGTGAGACAAAAAAAATCTGAACAACAGCCTTCAGCCCTAGACCTTCCCTCTGACAGAGCCTACCCAAATGGGAAGACACCAGAAAACCAACCTTGGTAATATGATAAAATAAGGATCGTCAACACACCCCAGAAATCACTCTAGTTCACCAGAAATGAATACAAAGCAGGACGAAATCCCTGACATACCTGAAAAAACAATTCAGGAGGTTAGTTATTAAGCTAATCAGGGAGGCACCAGAGAAAGGTGAAGGCCGGTACAAGGAAATCCAAAAAATGATACAAGAAGTGAAGAGAGAAATAGTGAATGAAATAGATAGCTTAGAGAAAAAAAATTCAACAATTCAGGTAACTTTGGACACAATTTTAGAAATGCAAATTGCTTTGGAAAGTCTCAGCAATATAATTGAACAAGTAGAAGAAAGAAATTCAGAGCTCAAAGACAAGGTCTTTGAACTAACCTAATCTAAGGAAGACAAAGAAAAACGAATAAGAAAACATGAACAAAGTCTCCAAGAAATTTGGGTTTATGTTAAATGACCATACCTAAGAATAATCGGTGTACCTGAGGAAGAAGAGAATTCTAAAAGCTTGGAAAGCATATTTGGGGGAATAATCAAGGAAAACTTCCCAGGTCTTATGAGAGACCTAGATAGCCAAATACAAGAAGCACAAAGAACACCTGGGAAATTCATCACAAAAAGATCTTCACTTAGACACATTGCCATCAGGTTATCCAAAGTTAAGAAGAAGGAAAGAATCTTAAGAGCTGTAAGACAGAAGCACCAGGTAACCTATAAAGGAAAACCTATCAGATTAACAGCAGACTTCTCAGCAGAAACTCTACAAGTTAGAAGGGAGTGGGGCCCTATCTTCAATCTCCTCAAACAAAACAATCTTCAGCCAATAATTTGGTGTCCAGCAAAACTAGGTATCATATATGAAGGAAAGACACAGTCATTTTCAGACAAATGAAAACAGAGAATTCTCCATTTCCAAGCCACCCCACTAACAGAACTGCTAAAAAGAGCGCTAAATCTTCAAACAAATCCTGGAAACACCTCAAAACAGAATCTCCTTAAAGCATAAAGCACACAGGACCTATATATATATAAAAAAAATACAAGTTAAAAGGCAAAAGTAAAAAAAACAAAAAAACAAACAATGAAGGCAACAAAAAGCATGATGAATGCAACGGTACCTCACATTTCAATACTAACATTTAATATAAATGACCTAAATGCTCCACTTCAAAGATACAGAACTGTAGAATGGTTAAGAACTCACTAACCAACTAGTTGCTGCATTTAGGAGGCTCACCTAACATGTAAGGACTCATATAAACTTAAAGTAAGGGGGTAGAAAAAGGCATTTCATGCAATTGGATACTGAAAGTGAAGAAGGGGTAGCTATTCTTATATCAGGCAAAACAAACTTTAGAACAACAGTGGTTAAAAGAGACAAAGAGGGACATTACATAATGGTAAAAGGCCTTGTCCAATAGCAAAATATCACAATCCTAAACATATGTGCACCTAACACTGGAGCTCCCAAATTTATAAAACAGTTACTAACAGACCTAAGGAATGATATAGACAGCAACACAAAATAGTGGGAGACTTCAATACTCCACCAACAGTACTAGAGAGGTCATCAAGACAGAAAGTCAACAACAACAACAACAAAAAAACAATGGATTTAAACTATATCTTGGAACAAATGGGCTTAACAGATATAGACAGAATGCTTCATCCAATACCTGCAGAATGCCCATTCTATTCAACAGCCCATGGAACTTTCTCCAAGATAGACCATATGACAGGCCATAAAATGAGCCTCAATAAATTTAAGAAATTTGGAATTATATCAAGCACTCTTTCACACCACAGTGGAATAAAACTGGAAATCAAATCCAAAAGGAACCCTCAAAACCATGTAAATACTTGGAAATTAAATAACCTGCTCTTGCAAAAGCATTGGGTCAAAAATGAAATCAAGATAGAAATTAAAAAATTATTTGAGCTGAATGACAATAATGACACAACCTGTCAACACCCCTGGGACATAGCTAAGACAGTGCTAAAAGGAAAATTCATAGCCTTAAATGTCTACATCAAAATGTCTGAAAGAGCACAAACAGACAATCTAAGGTCACGTCTCAAGGAACTAGAGAAACAAGAACAAACCAAACCCAAACCCAGCAGAACAAAGGCAATAACCAAAATCAGAGCAGAGAGGAACAAAATTGAAACAAACAAAAAGTGCAAAACATAAATGAAACAAAAAGACGTTTGTTGAAAAGGGTGTCCTTTCTTATATTAGGCAAAGAAAAAAATAGAGAAATTCCAAATAACCTCACTGAGATACGAAACGAGATATTACAACCAACACCACTGAAATACAAAAGATCATTCAAGGCTACTATTAACACCTTTACACGTATAAACTAGAAAACCTAGAAGAGATTGATAAATTCCTGGAAAAATACAACCCTCCTAGCTTAAATCAGAAACAATTAGATACCCTGAACAGACCAATACCAACCAGCGAGATTGAAATTGTAATTAAAAAATTACCAACAACAAAAAAAGTACAGGACCAGATGGATTCATAGCAGAATTCTACCAGAAATTCAAAGAATTGATACCAATTTTTTTGACAATATTCCCCAAGAGAGAGAAGAAGGAACCCTCCCTAATTAATTCTGTGAAGCCACAATCACCTTAATACCCAAACCAGGAAAGAACACAACCAAAAAAGAAAAATATCGACTAATATCCTTGATGAACATAGACACTAAAATCATTAACAAAATAATAGCTAACTGAATCCAACAACATATCAAAAAGATAATCCACCATGGTCAATGGGTTTCATGATAGGGATACAGGGATGGTTTAACACACACAAATAAATAAATGTGATTCACCACATCAACAGAATTAAAAACAAAAATCACACAATCATCTCAATAGATGCAGAAAAAGCATTCAATAAAATCCAGCATCACTTTATGATCAAAACCCTCAGCAAAATGGGCATACAAGGGTTATACCTTAATGTAATAAAAGCCATCTATTACAAACCCACAGCCAAAAAAGTACAGAATGGGGAAAAGTTAAAAGCATTCCCCACCCCCCGGGAATGGGAACAAACCAAGGATGCCCTCTCTCACCCTTCTCTTCAACGTAGTACTGCAACCCTTAGTCAGAGTAATCAGACAAGAGAAAGAAACAAACGGCATCCAAATCAGTAAAGAGGAAGTCAAACTGTCCCTGTTTGCTGATGATATGTTCATTTACATTGAAAACCCTAAGGACTCCTCCAGAAAGCTCCTAGAATGGATAAAAGAATTCAGCAAAGTTTCCAGATAAGAGATTAACGTTCATAAGTCAGTAGCTCTTCTGTATGCCAACAATGACCAAGCAGTGAATCAAATCAAGAAATAAATCACTTTTATAATAGCTGAAAAAAAAATACTTATGAATATACAAAACAAAGGAGTCAAAAGACCTCTACAAGGAAGACTACAAAACACTACTAAAAGAAATCATAGACGACACAGAAAAATGGAAACATGTCCCATGCTCATGAATGGGTAGAATCAATATTGTGAAAATGACCGTACTGCCAAAAGCAATCTACAAATTAAATGGACTCACTATCAAAATACCACCATAATTCTTCACAGAATTAGAAAAAACAATTACAAAATTCATCTAGAACCAAAAAAGAGCCCACATAGCCAAAGTGGGACTACACAAAAAGAACAAATCTGGAGGCATCACACTACCTGATTTCAAACTATACTATAAGGTGATGGTCACCAAAACAGTGTGGCACTGGCATAAAAATAGGCACATAGTCCAATGGAACAGAATGGAGAACCCAGGGAAAAAAAAAAAACAAATACTTACAGCCAACTGATCTTTGATGAAGGAAACAAAAATATGAAGAAAGGACACCCTTTTTCACAAATGGTGCTGGGATAATTGGCTAGCCACATGTGGAAGAATGAAACTGGATCCTCATCTCTCACCTTGTACAAAAAATCAACTCAAGATAGATTAAGGACTTAAACCTAATACCTGAAACTATAAAAATTCTGGAAGGTAACATTGGACAAACCCTTCTAGACAATGGCTTAGGCAAAGATTTCATGACCAAAAAAAACCCAAAAGCAATTGCAATAAAAACAAGATAAACAGCTTGGACTTAATTAAACTAAAGAGCTTTTGCAAAGCAGAAGGAAGAGTCAGCAGAGTAAACAGACAACCCACAGAGTGGAAGAAAATCTTCACAATCTATAAATCTGACAAAGGATTAATATCCAGAATCTACAGCAAACTCAAACAAATCAGTAAGAAAAAAAAAAAAAAAAATCAATACCATTGAAAAATGGGCTAAGGACACGAATAGACAATTCTCAAAAGAAGATACACAAATGGCCAACAAACATATGAAAAAAAATGCTCAACATCACTAATGATCAGGGAAATGCAAATCAAAACCACAATGCAATACCATCTTACACCTGTAAGAATGGCCATAATCAAAAAAATCAAAAAACAGTAGATGTTGGTGTGGACGGTTCTACACTGCTGGTGGAAATGTAAACTAGTACAGCCATTGTGGAAAACAGTGTGGAGATTCCTTAAAGAACTAAAAGTAGAACTAACATTTGATCCAGCAATCCCACTACTGAGTATCTACCCCGAGAAAAAGAAGTCATTATTCAAAAAAGATACTTGCATAGGCATGTTTATAGCAGCACGATTCAAAATAGCAAAATTGTGGAACCAACCCAAATGCCCATCAATCAACGAGTGGATAAAGAAACTCTGTTATGGATATATGATAGAATACTACTCAGCCATAACAGGAATGAACTAACAACATTTGCAATGATCTGGATGAGATTACAGACTATTATTCTAAGTGAAGCAACTCAGGAATGGAAAACTAAACATTGTGTATTCTCACTGAAATGTGGGAGCTAAGTAATGAGGACACAAAGGCATAAGAATGATACAATGGACTTTGGGGACTTGTGGTGAAGAGTGGGAAGGGGCAAGGGATAAAACAACAAATATGGTGCAGTACATACTCCTTGGTGATGGGTTCACCAGGTTCCACAAATCTCCACTAAAGAACTTACTCATGTAACCAAATACCACCTATACCCCAACAACTTATGGAAAAAAAAATTTTTAAGATAAGAAATTTCTCCTAATGTTTACTATTTATTTGATAATATACTATTTAAAATTTATTTAAATTTTCATATTATTTACAATTACACTTGCTTTATTTGAGTTTTGTTTGGGGTAGATTATTTTATTTCCCCGAGACATGAAATCTTTAAAGATTTTGTTTCCCTAAGACATGAAATATTTAAAGCTATTGTATTAAGTCAATTTGCATTTGATAGTGACAGAAGGCAGACTAATGCCTAGGCAGAGAGAGGAGTACCTGGTGTAACCCTAGATCAAGCCAAATACAGCTTGAAGTCTGAAAGCCAAGCTAAAAGTTAAATCCTCAGATCTGACTGAGAATTTGTCCTCCTGTTTGGTGTGCTTTCCTCTGATTCATTTCCACCCTTCATCTATTTTAAATATACCTGTCTTCTCCTAATTGGTTTTCTACACTGTCATGATCACCTCTGAGTGGCGTTTTCACTTTAGTCTTTTTGCATATTCACAAACCAATCAGAATGCACTCCCTATCCTGTATCTATAAGAGCCCAGATTCTACCAGTAGAGAGAAGATGACCCGACTTTGGATAAGAGACAATTCGGTGAAGACAATCTGCCCTTCCTATCCCCTCTCCAGCTCCCCTCTCTGCTGAGGGCCATTTTCACTGCTCAGAAAATTCTCCACCTTCACCACCCTTCAACCATCCACGTTACCTTCTTCTTGGACACTGGACAGTAGCTTGGGACCCATTAAGTCTGGGTACACAGAAAGGCTGTCACATCGGCCCTTTTCCCTTGCCTATGGAGGGTAGCCACCTCATGTGATGAGGCAAAGGGTTAACTGAGCTGCTAACACATTGCTGTCCATGGATGGCAGAACTAAGGGAGCACTGCAACACCACGTCTGGGGCTTTGGTGTCATGGGCACCCTCCCTTGGGTGCCACTGCATTCCCCCGGAGGCTACAGGCCTGGTCTGGCTGGGGGACCCACACAGAGCTTGTTCCTGTATTGGTGCCTGGATCCCACACCTGCTAAACTCATGTGCTTTCTCCTATGAGGGGTTGAGCGCATGGGCTGAGTAGGAGGGCGCCCCTCCAGTAAGTTCAGTAAAGGGGCTGAGGAAAATCCTGCATCACATTTTTATAAATGTTGCAGATTGCTAAGCTATTTTAGGAGAGGAAAAAATGACATATTAAATTATAACTATCTGGAAAAATCCAGCTGAAATATCTAAGATGAGTGAGCAACTTATCTTCTTAAGTAAATTTATATTTCCTTTCTTATGATAAAAGTGAACACTCCAAGACTGGTAGAAGTTCTTCTACAAAGAGGACCCACATATATAGCTCTTTACTATCCTGTTATGCCACACATGAGGCCGTTGAAAATTTAAAGAGGTACTCTGCTAACTTAACTGTCTATGTCCAGCAATTTCATCTAACAATAAGGAAAAAGCTATCTGAAACACCTAACTTAAACATAGATCTCAGGGGAAATCTTTTGCCTTCAAATCAACAATGGGAAAATGGATGTTAAAGATTGATGTTTCATCCAGGGATATTAAAAGTAGGTGTTGTAGTGCTTCTAGGAGTTTGATTAAATGTTCTAGGCGTTCCACCCATTTTTTTTCACTTTTAGAGCATTTATTTTCACAACACATTCCCATAAGTTAGTACTCTTAAGGCAGAAGTAAGACCTACACTCCCACTTTCCCATGTGATTTGTGTGAAGAGATGCTTTTTGAACTATACCCAAGCCTGGAAATCCTGATATTCTTCTAAATTGGGTTTTCCACTACTTACATTTTAATCCTATGCCCTCAAAAATAATATTCTGTAAAAGACACTAGAGGCATCCTGAGATCATGGAACAGTTTGATTGCCTGTTGGTTTTATGCTATATACATTGGTCAAAACTCATTAAACTATACAATTAAGATCATGCATAAATGCCCCATACATAAATCTTCTTCAATTGAAAAAAAAATGGGTTGTGCTGGTATTGTTTATTTGCATTTTAAGATATGTCATCTATTTTATTAACAGAGACATAAACATGTGCTCACTTCTTCTAGCTAAATCAAAATGAATTAAGCTTGAAGTCTGGAATATGTGGCATCATTTTCACCTAGGAGCAGCATTTTACTATTACAAGAATGAGATTGACAAGAAATTTCAGCACAAAGCTGAAAACAGTGAAAAAACATGGTTTCACAATGATACAGCCATCTTAATTACTAGGGGTTCGGATTTCTTGTATTATCTTGGGACCAATGTCTGCTTTAATTTACAAAGAGCGTCTAGAGTTTAAAGAGGCCTAATAAACATTTTACATCACCTGAATGTTTCTAACAAATTGAGAAAAAAGATAAAAAAGTACAAAATGTCAGTTTTATAAGGCTACCTTAACTGATAGAGTTAAGTGAGACCATGTGGGCTTCGTATCTCCTGAGCTTCCATCCAGGCCTGGCAGAACTCACTTGGGGAAGAGCTTAAGTCTGAAGAGCAAGTGCTCCTGTTTTGTTTTCTGTTTCACACTGGTTTGAGATGGAGATGGAAGAATAAATAAAATCCCCAGTGTTTATATTTTTTTGGTAGATTAGCTCTGTCAAATAGAAAAATGCATACCAATAGATTTTGTCCAACAACCAGGTAATTGCTTACATCTGTGTAGATAAAAATAAGAAGTGGAGAAAGGGAAAAGAGTTTAGGGAACATTAAAATCTGAAGGCTGGAGGTGGGTCATTTCCCATTTAAAAATAATTAAAAGTCATATACAGAAAATATGTGAAATTAGAATATGATTTTAGGCATCACTGGCCTCTGTCCTTGACTTGATGTTATACAGATCACTATCATCAGATTTTAGTGACCTGCAAATACATCAAAATTGTCCTTTGCCGACTTAGATTTTGTTTTATGTTCATATACTACAAAAACATCAATATAAAAAATTAAATTTTCAAGCACATTCATCAGGTACTGCTTGGTTAAAAGGCAAAGGTATTTGTCAATCCCTGAAAATTATTTCCCAGATCATATTCCAGCAGTATCACCTGCTGGAATTAGGGGCAACTACAAGGTCAGGAGATTTCTGTATGTTTGATAGGATTATTACAGCTTGGAGGTCAGAAAGAGTAGGAAAGAAATCAGTCACAGGGTAGGACACTGAAGCCTGCTTGTAGGTGCAGCATCTTACCAGCAAAATTTCCAGGCCTCCTGTTACCTGTCTAAACACTCCAATAGTTTCTTATTTCACTCAGGGTAAAAGCCAAAGTTTTGTTAATGTCCTAGAAGGTCCTACATGATAAGGTGTTTTGTTACTTGTCTGTTCTCATCGATAACTACGTACCCCTTGTTAAGTCTCATCTAGAAAACTTACTTCTTTTTTATTCCTCAGATACAGCAGAGGTGACTCCACCTCAGGACACATCTGTATAGCTTATACCTTCACTTTCTTCAATAATTTGTTTAAATGTCACTCTCTCAGTGATGCCTATCTTATAATTAACTCAATGCTTCTGAAACCCCTTGACCTGTTAGTTGTTTTCCATGGGACTTATCAACTGTCATTATTTAATGTACATATTTATTATATGAGAGTCTGATTCCCTTGACTAAAATGCTAGATTCCACAAAAGAAAGTGTTTTCATCTCTTTTATTGACTGCTATATTTGATGAATGAACGAGTAGCCTCACATTGGATGACTAAAGCAGAGGGCATTCAGGATTTCTTGATGCTGTAGGAAACATCTTCTGTCTGCCACGGTCTGTTATACTCCTGACATGTGCAGCCAGCTCACCACGTGGCAAGCATTATCTTCAAGAACAACGTCCTTCTTAGGGATTTTCCCAGAATAATACTCCAAAGACCTTACTGCTTAGCTGTCTCTTTGATGCTTATCTATATGCTTCAGGACCAAACCTCAGTTCCTGGTCCCTTCATGTTGAGGATTGCTTTGGACTACCATTGAACTGCTTGCCCTTCCATCTAAGTCTCCATATTGCATCCTTGCTCACCATTCACCAGAATCACCTCCACCATCCTTCCTAATGGAGGAGGAGCAGCCTGCAGCCTGCTTCACATACATTTACATCTTTAAAATATGCAGCCTTCAGGGTATCAATTTGCCACCTACAATTTTATACTTATAGCCATGTCTGCATTTTTAAAAATATTCCAGATAAAACATGTAGAACATAAAGAGAAGAGTCTCTCTCCACCCCTGCCATCGCCTTCATTTTATCATCTTATTTTCTCTGTTCCTCAGTTGATTTTCCTCTGCTTTCTGTTGAGTTACTTTCTGCTTGCCTTGGGGTCTCTCTTCCCAGTCTCCTGTGGGCCTATTTCCCATGCCATGCCCTCTGTATTTTAAATTTCAGAAGCAGGTGTGGAGTGCAGGCATCTGAAACACATCATCTGCCAGCTAGGTACAGTGGTGAATACTGAGTGAAGGCCAGGGATGAAGCTGGGAAGGGGCTTGAAGCCAGGGCTGAACTGACTCATGCTGCTAAGCTGTGTAACAGAAGTCAAAGAGCCAAGAAAAAGAGCCAGATATAAAGTTTTCATCATATAGAGGTTTTAATTCTGGGAACAAGAGTGATTTATTTTTAAATACTAGAGTCATCATTTGCTAGTGATGTTAAAACTTCAGAGAAAGTTTTATTTCTGCTGTTTTCATCTAGGACTGATAAAACCTGTTTTTATGGAATACATACACCCAGCAAGCTTGGGTCTTCCCGAGGTTCACACCTTTGTGTAATAGTCTCCCTTTGATTGTGGACAGGAGGTGTAACCTGCTTCTAATACATAGAATTTGGCAAAGGAAGGTGAAGAGATGTCACTCCTATGGATATATCATATTATGTAAGACTCCATCTTGCTTTCAGACTGGCTCTAGGGACACTCCTTAGTGGCTTGATGAAGTAAACAGACATGTTAGGAAACTCAACATGACAAGGAAGGTGCCACCTGCAGTAATTGGGGGCAACCTACAGCAGCTGTGGGTGAGCTCTATCCACTACCCAGTCTGAAGCTGGGGCACTTAGTCATACAATTGTGAAGAAAAATGAATCTTGCCAAAACTTTGAGTGAGCTTGAAAATAGATCCTTTCTCAGTCAAGCATCCAGATAAGAATGCAGCCCTGGCAGACCTATGCTGCAACCTTACGAAATGCTAGGCACACAAGAAAGCTCAGCTGAGCTCAGGCTCCTGACCCACAGAAACTGTGAAATGATGAATCCTGGTTGTTTTAAGCCTTCTATTTTTTTGTTTGTGATAATTTGTTACCCAGCACGAGAGAACTAAGACCTAGTGGCTTCCCAATGACAAAAAAAAAAAAAAAAAAAAAAAGAAAAAGACATTAAAGGATACTGTCATATCAATAGACCCCATAGGAGCCCTGAATTTTATCAGATGAGATCATTTTTCCTACTATTCCAACAAAATTTGATTATACTAGGATTTAGCAACTGCCAGTTCCTAAACTAAGAGATGTTTTGACCTTAGTGATCACACTTAAAAATTGAACCAGACCAATGAGATTTTCTTTATGCAGTTGGAACTCAAAAATGTCCTACGTGTCTCACAGGTTTTTAAAAAGAGCATAAAATTTGAAAGTGCGTGTGGATGTGTTTACTATAAAGTGTTGCTCTACCCACACATAAGATATTAATATTTCATTTTAATTATGACTTTCAAAATAAAATGTACCTAAATGTCAAGTGTAGTCAGCATGGATTTATAATTATCTCTTCCGGGTTGTGCTGATGTTTCCATGTTAGATGGATTTAAAAAAAGAAAAACCTTTGGTGATGTGTCCATTTATATTATTAAACACTCTCAAGTAAGAGCTTTTTAAATCTTAACGTTTTTTCTGATGGAAGAGAAGACAGTATAGGGCTCCTGAATTTAGTAAGGTGCAAAAGTGTGCTAATAGCAGAATGGTGTAGAATGTAGAGAAAAATAAATTTGTTAAATCATTTGAAATGTTTGGAGCAGTGCCTGGAACAAAGAAAGTACTTGATATATGTTAGACATGATTATTTTCATTTTGTTTATCACTCATTACCAGTGTCATTATTAGATATTTGGTGGGTGGGGATAGAGTTGAGTAAGAAGCAGTTCTCAACATTAAAGAGCTTGATAGGAAAGGCATAGTACTTTTTACAAAACAAACCAAAACAAAACAAAAAAAAAAAACAAGTGATATGTGGTAAAGTTTACTTCAAAAAAGTCCACAAATAAATATTGAACTCAGGTCAATGATATGCATGCCAAAGTATTTAGGGATAAAGTGTACTGAGGTCTGCAACTGACTTCGAAATGTATCAAAAAGCTAAGATGGATTGATAAGTAGATGGATGGATAGATATGGGATAAAACAAATATAGCAAAATAGTAATCGTAGAATCTAGGTGGTAGATATTAGGGTGTTCAGTATATAACTATTTCAACTTTTATATATGTTTGAGCCTTTTCATAATAAAAGGGTAAGAATAGCATAAAAAGAAATTTGTAATTTTATTATGGTTTGTCTTAATGGAAATCCAAAATCAGTTTACCTTAATAGCTGTCACATAGTGTATCTGATGTATTTATTGTTTTAAAATAATAATTATTTAGTAGTACCTATTATGGAAGATGGCAGGTGCCATTGCTAAAGTGGTGAATATTCTGAAATAACTTAAAGAGTGTAATTGGATTGTTTGTAACTCAAAGGATAAATGCTTGATGGGATGGATACCCCATTCTCCATGATGTGCTTATTTCACATTGCAAGACTGCATCAAAACATCTCATGTACCCTATAAATATATACACCCACTATATACCCACAACATTAAAAAAAGGTTAAAAAAGTAAAAAAGGGGTGAAAAAAAGTAAAAAAAGTAAAAAAGGGGCAGAGTACCTTTTGTCAAATATTTCACACCTATGAAAATATTATATATTTTAAATATTTATGATTCAACCATGATTAAAATTAATGATCCAATTAAAGGCAAATATTTCAGCAATTAGTAAATGAGAAAATTCAGAAAGAAACTTTGATATTACATCTAAAACTGTAACATTACAGAAGACATTACAGTGGTCCCTCCATGTCAACATATGCAGAAGCCATGGATATACAGAATCAACTGTAAGAAACTTGCGGGATTTTGGTATCTGCAAGAAGTCCTCGAATGAATCCCTTGAAGATACTGAAAGACGACTATATTCTTTTTTTAATGAAGAAAATAAATATTAACAAATATCTGCATCGTAGTTGTCACAGTGAAAATCATCAGGAAGTTGAATTGTTTCGGATAATAAAATTGCTAAAGACCAATCCTAAATGATGAAAAGATTTCCTTTCATAGTTCCAGAAACTTTTGATTTAATAATTAGCCGGGCGTGTTGGCGGGCGCCTGTAGTCCCAGCTACTTGGGAGGCTGAGGCAGGAGAATCGTGTGAAACCGGGAGGCGGAGCTTGCAGTGATCCCAGATGGCGCCACTGCACTCCAGCCTGGGCGACACAGCGAGACTCCGTCTAAAACAAACAAAAAAAAACAACAAAGAAAGAAACTTTGAATATATAAATGCTTCTTACAGGGAACTAAATGCTAAATGTGTTGGAATTTTGTTATAGAAAATAATATTGATTCACTTAAATGAGTAAACTATGTTACAGGAAGTTGTCTGGATTGAAATATGAAAATACCAACAAGTCGCTCTGCCAGCAGAGGAAGGAGCCACCAAAAAATAGAGTAGTGGGTGATGGTTCAGTTTTGTTTTGGAGAATGAGAATGAGCTGAAAATCAGAAAAGAAATAGCAGAAATAAGGACACAGAAGTGCAAAATAATTTTATATTAAGGGCTGATGTGTACCTTTATTGAAATTCTTCGTGTTAAGTATACTCAAGAAGACCCCTTTGAATATTTGTGGCACAAATCTCTTAGTTTATTACTTTTACTTAGTTTTAAGGTCCCTTCTCCTTTCTAAATAGTTTTAGGGTTATGATCCTACTTAAAGTTTATAACCAGCATGAAAAATTCTAGAAATTATAGATCCTTATTATCTAGGATCTATATAACATCTGAAACTTGTTATTGAACCCAAACAGACATCTCAGTCCATTTAATAGGGGAGTCATATACTCAGTATATTTTTAGAATATACTTTGTAATGGCAATTTCGTATATACTAAATTCTGTGAAGGGAGAGTGATGTGTAAGAAATACCGTGAAAGGAAATGTATAAATACCCAAAGAGTTCCTTGAGCAATGGAAATAGAACATTGAAAGTGCAATGTAAACTGTAGTGTGAATGGCTAATTTTTTGTATCAACTTGGCTGGGCCATGGTGCCCAGATGTTTGAGCAAACACTGTTCTGGATATTTCTGTGAAAAAGTTTATTGGATGAGATTAACATTTAAATCACTGGACACCAAATAAGGCGGACGACCTTCATAATATGGGTGGGTCTCATTCAATCACTTGAAGGCCTGAATGGAACAAAGACTGACCTCTCCAGAGCAAGAAGGAATTCTGCCAGCACACTATCATTGAATACAGACTGCATCTCTTCCCTGAGACTCCAGTTTGGTGGCCAACCCTGCAAATTTTGGACATTCACTTCCAAAGGTACATGAGTTAATTCCTTAGAATAATTTTTTTATCTCTCTGTCTACATGAGTGTGTGTGTGTGTGTGTGTGTGTGTGTGTGTGTGTTTCTATCCCTCTGACTAATACAACTGGTTTTGTAACAGTGAACATTTAATCACTGTGAATAATAATTTCCCATCTCTAAAATAAAGGAGTTTGACTAGCTGACTTCAAATTTCCTTGCATCCAGATTGTCTGTGAACTACAATTTTAGGTCATTTTCTCAACAAATTGTGATATAGCAAAGCTTGGATGCACTGCGTTTTATTTCCAGTGTTAATCACTTATAATATGGTCTTTAGTTCTAAAGGACAATAATTGTAATTACAAATACATTGCAATAGGAAATTTTACATACAAATTAAGTAACCATATGTATTTACTATGTTTCTATGAAAACAGGTTTGTAACTATATGAGACTAACACAAATGTTTAGAGATGGAACATTTTTCTCAAAATATCACTTTGCTTATTTCTATGCATTTTTTCATGAACTGATCAGAACAACTGATACTTGGTTATCATTTTGGTTAAGAGTTATTGCTTTGATTGGAATTAAATTTATTTTCAAAGGTTTTTCCATGTTTACAACGTTATTTTGCTTTGAAAAGCTAATGATCTATGCAGAATGTTCATGCATATATCATCAAAAGCATTTACATAAAGACACAAAATAATTTATTTTTTCTGATAATCCATCCATGTTGGCAACTATGTTTTTTAAGCAGATGGCACTATGATAAATTATCCAATATGTAGGAATCATGGCATGAATCTGGAAACTTTGCACAGATGCTTATAATGAGATGTTCATGATCACATACTACTTGTACATTCAGAGAATAACAGATCCTTCTGTTATGAAAGAAGCTTATGTGGTGAGTTTTTTTAGAAATGTTTAGTGGCACTGCTTTGGTTTAAGGATGATGTATTCCCCAGTGAATATATTTATTATGTTTGGTGGTTTCAATCTGAGGTAAAATATGTTCAAGAGAAGATTTTGATGGAATGTATCAATTTAAAGTTTATTCATTTTATTTTAAAAGAAGCTGAAAATACCCTGGGCTTAAAGGTATTTACAAAACACCTTTTGTTTTACAAACACCTTTTGTTTTGTAAACACCTTTAAGTCCAGGGTAATTTCTAGATCTCCATACAATTTTACTATTTAACCACAGAGCTCTCCAGTCTATCATTTGAGAATAACTTCATTTCCTTACATGGAGAAAAATATTATTTCAAGTGAAAAATAAATGGTTATATCAAGATATATGAATTGAGGTGCTATACCAATTCTTCTCTAACTACAGGTTACAGAATAGGTAAAATGAACCATTGAGGAAAAAATAAAAGCTGTTATTCAAAAGAACAAGACTAATCAAACTGGAGTTGTAAAAGACTTTAGATAATATAAATAGAGAGCTAGTGACTTGGAATCTTGAGTGATAATTCTCAAGGAAGTCAAATAAATCACATATAATGTAAATACAAATAACTGGCAGAAACACAGATCATAATGGCATATTTCTCAGTTCTTTAATACTGAGATATTAAATCTCTAATATTTGAATGTCTGAGTCTCAATTCTGACATCAATGTTGTTTCTCTGATTTATGTATGGAGAAAGACACAAAGGTTCTAGCATATTTTAGGTCCTAGCTTATTTATAATACTCTCTGTTTTGTGTATGTCTCTCATTTACCACTCTGCTTACAAAAACACACTTTCCAAAAACTCAGTGGAAGAAGATACAAGACCATGTCGAACATACACAAATATTTCTGAATGTTTTAATTTCATTGTATGCTTTGTATTTCGATATTACAAATAACTATTCTCACCTAGCTACATATGTATTATACTGGCAGTCATTATTGAACTTTAAGACTACAAACCACAGCTGATGAATTATATGCCAATTTATGTGCCACCTATCTTTCAGTTTTATATTTCAAAACTGAATTACAAACACTTTTTACCTAGGCACATTTGCGAGTTGCTTCAAGTGTGTGTAAATTTGAATTTGGTTGATGCATAATAAATTTGATGTCTCCATTTTATTAAAATTTCAATATATCTGGAACTTTTATTGAAATAAATGACAGCATTAAAAACTAAAATTTAATAATTGTATGATATTTTGATTATTCTTATGTGGTCCTAAGTTGTCATATTTTTCTCATTAAGAAAAATATAATACACATTTTTTTAACCATACCTTTGTAAATGTACCATGCAAAACAAATCGATACAAAAATGTGGAAACTGTGTTTTTCTTCCTTCAATTTGTACTTCACATTAAATATACTCTGGTTTAGGAAAATTTTTTAAACATATAGGTAAATTTATAAGGGTATGACTTAAATAGACGTAGAGAGAATGAATAGTTTTTCCCTATATTTCCTTTTTTTCTTTTGCTTATCTATTTACTTTTACATTTTTTTAATTGTTGAGAATTGTATTTAGTGTCTATAAGAAAACTACAGAACCATCCATGAATAATGAGGCCAACAGTTTTTAAAATGTGATCAGAGATGCCTCTATTTCCCTAGGACCCTTTCAGGGTTTTCATAAAGTCAAACTCTTTTCCTAATACTGAGACCTTGTTTGCCTTTTCACATTTATTATCTGAATAATGTATAGTGAAGTTTTCCAGAGGCTGTACATGTGGTATCATAACAGATTGAACTTACAAGTGGATATGAGAGTCCAGCTGTCTTTTATTAAGGTGGATATTTAAAAGAATTTTCAAAAATGTGAAACAATGACACTCTTACAATTATACTGTTTGCTGATCTGAAAAAGAGTTATTTTATATAAAAATGTATTTATGTTAACACATAAGTGTACTACTGAATTAAATAAATTAATTCTTAAGTTTTTGAAAAAATTTTCAAAGGTCTAATTTTTAAAGTCATGTACCTTGTGCTTTTTATTGTTGTTCGGCAAGGTCTTCATCAACAATTTCCTGCAGGTTGCCTGTGAATCATCCCATGAAAGTGATTCTCACACATGCTTTTTTTTTTTAAAAGGTCTATCAAAGCAATATGCTTTAATAATAGCTATAATTTATATTTTAAAAATATTTAAAATCCTCAATAATTTTTAAATATGTAAAGGTGTCCAGAATCTCAAAACTTTGAAAACTTCTGTCCTAGATTAATCTACAATTCCAGAGATTACTGCCATTTTCTCTATGAATATGAAAACTTAAAATGACTAGGATCTCCTGTTTTTTTTCTCTTATTCTATTCAGTGAAAATATAGTAAGAATTTTAATAATCAAATTATTGTACTAAGCATTGGGGCTAAAAGGGTCTGTAAAACCCCATGTCTATATCAGAAAAAAATAGTGTCCTGGAGCTATTATACGCTAATCGATAAAGGGGTGTTACCCGCTTGTGGTACTGTAGCATGTTTCTCACACAAAACATTGTTTACTGAATAGTGCTTTCAGTATTTTTTATGTTAATTATTTTGCCTTAGCTATTCTTTAGCAGAAATGATAGCACTAAGTCAAAGTTATTGCCTTCCTACACCTAAGATCCCAGTGCTTGAGTTACGCAAGTTCCAGGGTGCATCTGGGCTATATATGCTGCCTCAAAGAAATTTAACATAGCAGGAATATAAAAAGAAGAAAAAAAGCCCTTACAATATAGGCTTTTCAAGGGTCTGTTTTAAAGTCAAGTTTTGATTTATAAAATTTAGCTTTTGTAAGAGAATAAAATTATATTAATTTGCTTTCACACTGCTGATAAAGACATACCTGAGACTGGGCAGTATACAAGGGAAAGAGGTCTAATGGAGAACTGACAGTTCCACATGGCTGGGGAAGCCTCACAACCATGGTGGAAAAATGAAAGGCATGTCTCACATGGCAGCAGACAAGAGAAGAAGAAGGCTTGTGCAGGAAAACTCACTCTTATAATGACCATCAGATCTCGTGAGACTTACTGCTACAAGAACAGCATGGGAAAGACCTGCTGCCATGATTCAGTTACCTCCCACCAGGTCCCTTCCACAACATGTAAGAATTCAAGGTGAGATTTGGGTGGGGACACAGACAAACCATATCAAAAATATTCTCGAAAAGCAAAAGAGAAGTCCTTTTAAATGGCAGGACATATGTTTATGTCACATCAATAATTGGAGAAATGAGGTAACGATGTGAAGCTTAGCCCCTAGAAGATATACCTCATCTGGTCTGAAATAGAGTTTAGAAGAAGACAATGAAACCTGCAATAGTGAGTGCTGAAACTTACAGTGACCATGTGTCAAGAAGCAAATACAGCATCATAAGCCTGGCCAGCATGAGCCCTACCACTCTCACTGAGCACCACGGAAGGCAAGCCAAGGCTTGAAGTGTACCAGTTCTCACATGAGCACATGCCTTACGTAAGTTGGTTTGAGAAGTCTTGTAGTTTATGCTTTTTATTGTTGTTCGGCAAGGTCTTCATCAACAATTTCCAGCAGGTTGCCTGTGAATCATCCCATGGAAGTGATTCTCACACATGCTGCGAAATTTTTCTGAGCTGTATTCAAAATTGCCAATGTGGACACTTCAATATTTACTTCTTGCACAATTGTAGGCCCTTTGAACATCAGAAGAGAATTCACGAACTTACAGTGATACACACAGGAAAGACCTTAGTGATTGCACTATGGAGTCCAGTCCCAGATCTGTTATTCATGAGGACTTATATCCACACCACAGAATCATTACCAATCCCTAGAATAAAAACCAGAAGCCTAGTTATTTGAGCTCAAGGTCATTATCTTTTAGGAAAACAAACATATATACATGCATACCAAGGAAGAAACAGGTTATTCAGAGAAAGTAAGAAGAAAAAGAGGGAACTATAAAATAACCTGTAAATCTTCTTTCTAGGACTCTGAACTGTCAACATATTGAGCCTCTTTTCAGGTACAGAATGAACATACCCAGAGGCAACAACTTAAGCTCTAAGTGTTGTGGCCTAGAGAATATTTGAAAGGGGTGGGATTTATTGGAAAAGACCAGAGCCAATATGAAGGCCAGAAAGAAAATTTTCAGCTGGAAATGTGGACACGATGCCACTTTTGCGAAGTCTTGGGAAGTCAGAGAAGAATATCACACTGAGTTTTGTTATTGTTTAAGATATGAGGACATCTCCATCACTCTTGAGCCAGATGCCATTGTGAGTTACAACAGGATAATGATGCACAGTTGCTCAAAGAAAGCGCTGCCTGTGCTGGTGGCAAAGCTACTAATGAAGAAAATGTAAATTCATGGGCCCATCTCAGCCCTATAGAATCAGAGACTCTGAGGATGGAGGTCAGCAATATGCTTTAATTTGCCCATTAGGTGATTCTGAGGCACAATTACTGTTTTAGGGTAGTACTGTTTTAAGTACTACTGTTTTAGGGAAAGGCATACTTCCCTCTAGTGTTCATATGGGATAATACAAGTTAGGTTCCAAATTTTATCTAGCCAAATTTGGAGAAATGGCAAGTGGGTAGAACAATCAAGTTTGATAATATTCAGCTTTCAACTTCTAGGATTAAATGGCACACTTATGTGAGAGTACGTGTCTTTTCCAGTAGGGAAAGTCTTACTGAGGTAGGATGAAATCGAGATTATATTTTGTAGATTAAAGCAATAGAATTCTATTCCTAATAAACTGGGTTGTACCCCGGCTTCCATACCTATTGAAATAATGGCATGCTTTGTATTAGAGCAAGGTCAAATACAGCCTAAATAAAGTATTTATTGTTCAACTTTTACTTTTAAGTTAGATGTCTTTTTTCATTTACAGAAAGATAATAGGCGTTGTTAATTTCCCCCCTACATTTTAGAAATTTCATTTCAAATATCTAGATGGAACTTAAAAATCTGAGCATGGCTCTTTGCCAAAGCCAAAGTATATAGAGGACATAATAGAGAAGTGATATCATGGCAGCTTTACTGTGACTTAGAAAGGAAATAAATGTTTGAACAGTGCTAGGAATATAAATACCCAGATACTTAAGGTCTTGAGATCTCTGATAAGGACCCAGGCCCCAAGCCTTCAATTGGGAAAAGATAAAATAAATCCAAGGTTGGGAAAGGGGTGAGCTGAAAGAGACCTTATCCCTGAAGTATGTGATAACCAAGAAGACTAGAAATAGCGGCCTGACATGCACCTGCAGAAGGAATGGCAAAAATGGTGTCACAAGGATCTCTCAGCTTGCTTGAGGCATGCAAGAGCTGCAGAAATTCTTCATTTTCTCTTGGATATGTGGCAATACCAGGAAGACCTGTGACCTGTAAGACACCCTAAATTAGAATCAGAGAAGAACATAATCAGATAAACTTGTGATCTGGGACTGGGGAGGGGGGGGCTACACAGTCATCCTCAGTGAATGCCAGCCTGATAATCAGAACTACGGGCACACCTGCAGCCATCAGTTCAGGACTGATGGCCAGTGCAAAGGTCAGTGAGGACAAGATGATGTGTATGGATAATACCTTTGATAAAGACTAAAATGCTTCACACTGAAGCAAGGCACTGAACTTCAGAAAGTCATGGCAGAAATAGACCCTTTGAAGCAGAAAATAGTTCTGATAGTGTGTTTCAACTTTATATCGACAGAATATTTAAGTGAAAATAAAATAACTGTTTTAAATCAGAAGAGATCAAATTATGTTTTAAGAAGCAAGCGTAAGATCCACTCCTCTGCCACCACCATCAGCAAGAAAGTGTGTTCTGAGAGACAATGAGGTCGGTTATAGACAATAAATTTACATTTGCTGAGTTAAAATTATAACTCAACACAGAAGGCGCCATGATCCACGGAGCTGTCTTTTCCAATAGTCTTCTTAGGTCTTCCAAGTAACTCTTCTTTTACTTGGAAGTGAGGCACTTTGGTAACATTTCAGATGAGTAGATCAATTTTCTGTCCAAAGCAATATTGTATTTGAACTTAAGTAAATGCACATTCTTTATCAGGAACAATAGTTATCAGCAATTCATGCATTGCATAAAAGCAGCAATAAACTGTAGTTGTTGAAATGGAATTTCTGCTATCATACTAGCATCTCTTCAAATAAATTTGAGAAGCTACAATAATCAAGAAGCTTCTAAGGAATATTAGTTTTGAAAATCAATAGGACTTATTTACCACAGCTAAGTTGAATAACCTGGCATGTGTGTTTTTCAGCATTGACATCCATTCCAGGCCATCAGATATATTGCACAGCCAAGATTTGAGTGCAAACAATCCAAGATATGCTACATAAAGTGATGCCAAATGTGATAATAAATGTCTTCTACAAAAACAAGGCTTACTCATAAAAGCCATTCTTTGTGAACAGATAACTCATGCTGACAGCTTGTGAATTCCGGAATTCTTTAGGCAGTTTTTCTACTGCTTTTCTCTCCAGCCCAAGTTTGTAATGTTAACTGATCAGCACAAAAAGATAGTTAAGAATGCATTTTTTTTTTTTTTTTTTTTTTTTTTTTTGAGACGGAGTCTCGCTCTGTCGCCCAGGCTGGAGTGCAGTGGCGCGATCTCGGCTCACTGCAAGCTCCGCCTCCCGGGCTTACGCCATTCTCCTGCCTCAGCCTCCCGAGTAGCTGGGACCACAGGCACCCGCCACCTCGCCCGGCTAGTTTTTTGTATTTTTTAGTAGAGACGGGGTTTCACCGTGTTCGCCAGGATGGTCTCGATCTCCTGACCTCGTGATCCGCCCGTCTCGGCCTCCCAAAGTGCTGGGATTACAGGCTTGAGCCACCGCGCCCGGCCAAGAATGCATTTTTAAAACAGAGTTTAGATAATTTGGTGTTTGCAATAGCATACAACAAAGAGCTTTGATATGTTATATTATCTTCTACATGTGTAGACCAGTACAGAAATCTAAGCATTAAAAAAAGATTCTAGCAAAGCATGAATGTGCATATAATTGTTTGTTGCTTTATCCTTAGACAAAAGTTTCCAAAGAGTATATGTTTTAAAATGCAGCCATAAGTCTACTTAAAGTGCTTCTTTATTCAGGCTTGCAAACATAGCATTGTCTTTGTCAATTTATCTGTCGTCTGTTCTGATAAGTGACATTGTTCTTGAGTAGTAATCAATTGATGTCTCCGTGCCATCTGGCATTCTGTTGCTAAGCACAGCTGCAACACTGTAAGGTGAAGTGTGAGTGGCAAGAAGCAGGGTTTATGTTCATCACTATGTAACATTCCAGACTACACAGTCAATAAATCCTTTCTGTACCAGGCTGATACTATGAACTGCTTTATCTTAACAGGTGATGAAATGCCTTGGTAATTTAAGAAAATATGATGAAAAGTAATCATGCCAGTGAGATTTTGAAGATCTTTCTTTGTTTACAGAGTGATCTCCCAAAAAAAGGATACTTTTTTTTTCTCTTGAATATATATAAATCGTTAATAGCCATATCATTACACAAAAATATATTACTATGAGTTCATATTTGTTTTCTGTCACATAGAAATATGTTATAGTATTTCTCATTGACTTCCTTTTACCATCAGTAGGGGCTTATGTAATTGGTCATTAAATATCTTAGAGTGAAAGCTTGCATTATTAATAATTATACAGAGAAAACAGGCATATACCGGAAGTCTCCCAGATAAATGTACTTCAAGTCTTCGATTACAGAAATTGAGCCCCATTAAATATTGTAAAATTTAAGTAAAAGCTTAAATTCTGATTAAAGTAGCTCTCAAAACACTGCTAATGATCTGCCTCTAAAATGTCATAAATAATCAGCTGTTACTAAGATTGTGTGTGGTATATTAAAATTTTATACAAATCTTCCTCTAAGCGAAAACAGTAAGGTTTGGATTGGAGCCATGATTACCAATGCCTACGTGCACATATACATTCCATGAAGTCTCCCTTTGCCATTGTATTTCATGACTACAACCATTGGCATAATCACCTTAGGTACATGTCTAACTAATTCAGGAATGTCTTTCTGAATTTGATGTTCCAGATTTTCTTTTGCCTTCCTTAGATAAAAGAGATATGCTCAACCTGCAGATAAATTGCTTCAATGAGTGCATCCAGTTGAAATAAAGCTGGCTGAGAAAATACCCTGGGGAAAGGTACTGACAAATCCCTGTAGTAGATAACCACCTATAATAGATGAATGGTTTCAGAAAATATCCCCAGTGATAAGGAGCATTTTTTAAGTGTGCTTTCTCTTTTTAACAATGAAATTCTTAGAGAAAGAGGCACACTGTACATTGAAAGAAGTTTTAAGAAAAAGAATAGATATATTGTATACTTTGTTAATATAGTCAAACAAGTACCAAATTTTTATATAGTAGATATTATGTGCCAGGAAATTAGCAAGGTGAATTTTATCTTAGTAAATTCACAAAATCAAACAAAATTAGGTACCTTTTATACATTCAAATATAGGATTGTGATATGAGAAAATTAACATGTAAGCAACCATAAGGTATTTACTCTAAGTGCATCCATTTTGTTTTCTGTGACTACCTACCCCAGCCTTTTCAGATGTTTAATTGACTTAAGCACTGAGTATAACTAAGCTTAAAAATATGCCTATTTTTTTAGGCAGATGAAAAGGAGGAAAATAGAAATAAGACTAATCACTATTGGCACTACAATTTGTGCTTTGGAAAACAGAATATGCTTAGCAATAAAAATAAAAATATTGGCAGGGTGCAGTGGCTCACACCTGTAATCTCAGCACTTTGGGAGGCCGAGGCAGGCAGATCACCTGAGGTCAGGAGTTCGAGACAAGCCTGGCTAACATGGTGAAATCCCAGCTCTGCTAAAAATACAAAATTAGCTGGGTGTGGAGGTATGCACCTGTAATCCCAGCTACTCGAGAGGCTGAGGCAGGAGAATCACTTGAACCCAGGAGGTGGAGGTTGCAGTGAGCTGAGATCGTGCCACTGCACTCCTGCCTGGGCAACAGAGTGAGACTCCATCTCCAAAAAAAGTAATAAAAATATTTTTCTGGTCATATATTTGCAAATTATTGCCAATTAGTGAAAAGTTAACTAAAGACATACAAAAATACATAGGATATAAACCATATTTTAAAATATATCATAATTGTTTTACATTAACTTTTAGGCACATGGATAAATAAATTGAGAGATACCCATTTTACTTATAAGAAGACACTTTTCCTTAATTAATGAAATTAACTAATGGAACTTTTAAAAATACTATACAATGGTAAATATTAATAGTTTTCTATACTATGCAAATTTGACTTTTTCCTTACTAACAAAATACAAATTATATTCAGTGTTGCAATATGGCAGACTAAAAACACCTTCACTTTTTAGTTTCCTTTCATGGTCATGTACCTCCAGATTCCTTATGTAAGAAAAATAAAACCCATGCTGTCTTAAGCTAATATGAGTTGGCTTTCTGTTGCTTTTTTATAAGCCAAATTCTAATGGATGGATATACTATTATGTTTTTTTTTTTTTTTAAATGACAGTTCATCTAGAAAAATATAAAGATCCAAAGTCAAGAAACAACAGATGTTGGTGAAATTGCAGAGAAAAAAGGAACACTTACATTGTTGATGGGAGTTTAAATTAGTTCAACCATTGTGGAAGACAGTGTGGTGATTCCTCAAAGATCTAGAGGCAGAAATACCATTTGACCCACCAATCCCATTACTGGGTTTATACCCAAAGGAATATAAATTATTCTATTACAAAGATACATGCATATGTATGTTCATTGCAGCACTATTCACAGTAGCAAAGACATAGAATCAACCCAAATGCCCATTAACGATAGATTGGATTAAGAAAATGTGGTATATATATACCATGGATCAGCATGCAGCCATAAAAAGAAATGATACCACGTCCTTTGCAGGGACATAAATGGAAATGGATACCATTATTCTCAGGAATCTAATGCAGGAACAGAAAATCAAACTGCATGGTCTCACTTATAAGTGGGAGCTGAGCAATGAGAATACATGGAACATGAACACATTGTGGGGGAACAACACACAGTGGGGCCTTTTGGGGGAGCAGGGGAAGGGGGAGCATCCAGAAGAATAGCTAATGGGTGCTGGGCTTAATAACTAGGTGATGAGTTGATCTGTGCCACAAGCCACTATGGCACACGTTTACCTATGAAACAAACCTGGACACACTGCACATGTACCCCAGAAATTAAAATAAAGGCTGAAAAAAAAAGTTCATATTATATGGTTACAAAAAAAAAAAAAAAACCCTCAACATAAAACATGCAAATCCAAATATAGTGTGATATATAAAGAAGAAAATATACAGTAATAGAACACAAAATGGAATCAACAAATTCCTATTTTATAGCATGAACGTACTATATAAAGAAGGGAGAATAATGATTAAATTAAGCATATAAAGGTATTTATACCTTTTAGTAACTTTAGTAATTTATAATTATTAATTCTCTATTTCACACTAGAGAGGGAAATAATCACATACTACTATTTTAAATAAAAAACTATAATAGAAGAAAAATACATTAAGATTGAACTGAAACGGAGTGGAATAATTTTTCAGAATATATAAATCTTATAAATGAACGTTCAAAGATAATTTTTAAATAATAAGTATACAATTATTAGAAAAAGATAATATCAAATGTGATTGGGAGTATACAATATAGGGATTTATTCATTCAATAATTATTTAATGAACACCAGAGTTGCACTGTTAGGGCTGAGCACTAGTGGGTGATGAACTGGACATGGTCCTTCTTCTCATTTTAAAACCCATAACTATGGGGAAAAAGACAAAACTGTTAATGAACATACAAATACATTTAAAATTCAAAATTTTCTGTGGGCTGTGGTGAGGAGTCAAGCGTCAACAAGTTCAATAAATAGTATAGATATATTACAAATATATTCTCTCTCCATATATAGCAACTATCCAAACATTATATTCATCCAACCAAATGCATATGCAGCAGTAAACAAAACAAAAATTAGTATGTACTTAAAATGTATTAAAAACACATCATGCCATTCCACATGTCGATGTTTTCTCTAAACTCTTTGGTATTGATGTTTATCTTCATTCTTGATTATTACATGCTATTCTACTTTGGACCATGAAAATTTGCCTAGTCATAATCTGGTCCTTATGTTTTTCATACATAGGTCTCATATTCATGCAGAAATATGTTTGTGTATGGTTTATAAAGTAGAAATTTAATCAAAATGCTTTCTATATGATGAAAAATTGTTTCATTTCACTTATTACATAGGTCATGTTCTAATATCCCTCTAATATACCATATAATATATCCTTATATACAACTGAGGATACAGAATCTCTATTCTCTTCTACAAAGTTATTTATCACTATCCAAATGCAATATATCCAAATGCTATATAATTTTAATCATTGAAGTGCATTATTAAATATATCAAATGAGACAAATTAATTTCTCTTTATTTTTCTTCTCTAAAAATATATTGGCTATTTTGGGCTCATTACTTTTCATAACGTTTTAAGTGAATTTTCAGGTTTGTTAAAAATTTTGGAGGAAATTTTATTTGGAATTGTGTAACAAATAGAGACTGAACATTTTGCAGGCCTGAGATTTCTCATGTGTGAACAAGATATAGTTTCCTATTTGGGGGAGAAGAGGTCACCTGTTGATGAATTTAATAAAACTGTAAAATATTTATCATACAAAGTGTATATTGTGTTATATTTATTCCCAGATATTTGATAAGAATATTTCAAAGAACTCAGTTCTGCTTTTGGTGCTCCCATTGTCATTCCCCCATCTTCTGTTTTACTAATTTCTCTTCTCATTACTACAATTTCTAATGTGATATTTTCTCTTGGTTTTCTTCATCATTCTTTTCTTTAGATCTTGCATGGGATTCTTCACCGTTTACAATTTTGTTTCTTTTCCAACAAGCATTTACATCTATCAATTTACTTTTAATAATAATATCTATTCAGTTGCAAGTTACAGTGGATTATATGCAGTATTTTTGTTATACATTATTTTGTAATATCAATATGATTCTTCTTTTTAAATCCAGAAATAGTTTATAAGTGGTTTTCAATATGTATACTTCTGTGTTTTAGAAAGATGTGAAAATCATAAAATATCTATAGGATAAGAGATGGGGTAGGTGATAAACAAAACTTTTGGCAATATCATAACAAGACATCTGTGTATTACTCCATGTGATTTTTTTCCCCAAAATTTAATGAAATAGGTAAGACAGAAATGCATATTCTCTCTTGAGATCTCATATTAGTCAAGGTTCTCCAGAGAAAGAAAACCAACAGGATATGTAGAGATGGAGAAGATGTAATTTGTTATGGAAACTGGTTTTCATGGTTATGGAGGCTAATTCCCACAATATGCTATCTGCATGCTAGAGAGCCAGGAAAGCTGTTGGTGTAATTCGGTCTAAATACGAAGGCCAGAGATCCAGAAGAACTGATCAATGGTGTAATTTCCAGTCCAAGGTCAAAGGCTCGACAATTGAGTGGGGATGATATATGTCCAAGAATCAAGAACCAGGAGCAGAAGATGAGCAGAGGATGGGAAGATTAATGTCTCAGCTCAGGAAGAGAGAGAAAATTCACTCTTTCTCTGTCTTCTTGTTCTCTAGGTGAGGCTTCAAGGGATTAGATGATACCTGCCCATATTGGTGAGAGCTACTCAGTCTACTGATTCAAATGCTGATCTCTTCTGGACAGACCAAGAAAAAAAAGTTTTCCCAGCTATTAGGGCATTCATTTACTCAGTTAAGTCGACATAATCATCACACAGCTTTACATGCCTTTTCTGTGACTACTGATTTAAATTTACAAAGTTCATGTAGACATAGTTTTAACAATTTGTCCATAAAAATCAGTTAGATATGGTTGTCTATCTGCAGAAGAATACTTTGTGAGGCCTGCAAATAAGTTGTCCTTTCCAGTCATGTTTCTGGGGATTTGTAACACTAATCTATATGTTTTATGTCATGTTGATCATTTAAACAGAGCCAAAAATCTGACTTCAGAACAATGATGATACAGAAAACAGCTAAAGTACCATAATTGGGTTTAAAGAGGAAGTCAGGAATAAAACGGTTACTTGGAGGCAGTAAATTATACTGATGTTTTTTCATGGCCAGCAAAATAAGCTTCTATGTATTTAGAAATACACCCTGAGTAAATCTCTTTTTTATGATAAAATCATGCTGTGAATATAATCACCAAATATGAGCAGACTGAAAAACATTGTTAAGATACAGATTGTACTACGACATATCAAGATTAATTATTATTTGCCTAATTATATTTAGTAATTGCAGTCATATACTAGCAATACAGTGTTTAGCTAAATGTCAGATTATTTGGCATTACATTGGTGATCCAGTTCCAAAACAAAGGTGAATCTCAGCACTTCACAATTTCTGTATTGTAGCTTTTGACTCCCCGCAAGAAATAAGATTTAAATTTTGGCATTTACAAAGCTATTCTGAAATAATAAAATACAGTTTCACAAAAAATTAAAAAATAACAGAAAGACAGATATCTGAGAATGTTGCAAAGATGATAAAGGGAAAGAAGACTGAAGACAAACATTGAGACAGAGAAAAAAATCTGAGAAGACAGCACCAGATGACCCTGGTTTTGAAGGTGAGTCCCTGCTGTGGAGGGGACCACTGGTTTGCTCTCCTTTAACTCTCACGTCTGAAATGACTGCCTGGCTCCAAAATGTGATCTTATGATAATCAAATATATTTTATAAGAAGCTTATTTTTACTTGGAAACTTTTCAAATTACAGAAATGAAGAAATTATATAAAATGGTACAATTTTCTACCTCAGAAACATAATAGCATAACAATTTTTAATTAATTAATATATTTAATATTCAGCTGCTTCATTGTATTAAATGAGACTGTACCATTTTTTCCCTGGAAGCTCAACTCTGGATACTTTTGTATCCACTGTCTCTGTAGCACATGTACACAAATACACACACACAGATACACAGAAACACAAAAACCCACATGCACATCTGCTCCAGAACTTTTAAAAAACAGTGTTGGTTTCTCCTAACAAGTTTGAAGATTCTCAGGAGAGAATTACACTTCACCACAAATATCTTTCTAGAGGTCTTTATTATGCATCTACCTTCCCAAAACTTCTACTCTTTAGGGTGGTTTCCCAAATTGCTCCTTTTTCTTTAATTTGTTATCTTTAGTCTTCCTCTCAATTTGTTTACTCCATTTCCCCTTAAAATCTTGTTGCCTCAGTTTCTTCAAACTCCAACTTCTCTTTTCTTCTTCTTCTTCTTCTTTTTTTTTGAGAGGGAGTCTCACTCTGTCGCCCAGACTGGAGTGGAGTGGCGCGATCTTGGATCACTGAAAGCTCCGCCTCCCGGGTTCACGCCATTCTCCTGCCTCCGCCTGGTGAGTAGCTGGCACTACAGGCGCCCGCCACCGCGCCCGGCTAATTTTTTGTATTTTTAATAGAGACCAGAATTTCACTATATTAGCCGGGATGATCTCGATCTCCTGATCTCCTAATCTGCCCGCCTTGGCCTCCCAAAGTGCTGGCATTTTATTATTATTAACTTGCTTTGACATGAAGTTTATATCATTTCAATAATGAAAATTTGGCAGCTCCATCTCTTCCTATTTTCTTAAATATATGCAAAATAAAAATAAATTGGTTCCATAATTTTGTATAAATATCTCTGCCAAATCATTTGAGCATAAAGTCTTAATTTCTATTCTTCCAAATCTTTCTCTGTATGTGTGTGTGTGTGTGTGTCTGTATACGTGCACACCACAATGGGATTATATTTTTCATAATGTTCTGCAAGGCACTTCTTCAAAAATTTTCACCTGTTATTTGTTTCTAAGCTAGTACCCCCAAATTATTTAAATTTCCAAAATTTATCCCCCAAGAAACCCATTTCCGGTCATGAACCACATACTGCATGTGATTACGTCTCTTGCATTTTGCCCAGGCTTTCATAGAACTTTACTTTCATTGTTTTGTTGAAATGACCAAGCCAGAATGTTCCACTTTCAGGAATTGTCTGGGTGCTCCATTGAGATACAATTTGTTTCTTTCTTTTGTTTTCTTTATTTCATATAAAGTGGAATTCATATCTAAATGTGATAATAAAAGACTCAAAGTTTTTAGATAGACTAGGTGATATTGTTTACCTAACATTTTACTGATTCTGCTATTTGTGACATTAAGATTTACCGTTTGCTTTAGTTATAAAATTTGGATTGTAATATGTGTGGTTTCTCAAGAACATCATCTATCCAGTTTTCTTTCAATCATACATCTAGTGGTCTTAACACAATTGTTAATTCTTAACTGAATGAGTATATTCATTAAGGTTTGAACATTTTTTTCTGCCGTGTTATTCCTTCTACATATATTAATTATCTTTCTTCTTTAAATTAGAGCTGTTCCATAATAACAGGGCTTTTCCTCTCAAATAGTCTTATATTCTATTACCAGATTGTTGATTGAATTCACTTATTATATTTACAGCTAGAGAGAAGGAAATGTTCATAGATCTTACCAGAGTGTTGAGGGATAAAGGACATCGGTACTGCAAATAACTGACATAATTCAGAAAAATTAATTTGTAAATGCACATATTTTATCTTATGTGTAAAGGAAGACATAATTGAAAATGGCTTAAAATATTAACACACGGTGAATCTGAGTAAATAGTATATACAAGTTGTTTGCACTGATTCGAAAATTTCCATAAGTTTAAAATTGTACAGAAATAAAAAGTTACTTTTTAGGAAATGAATAAACACCTGAAATATGGGTGGTCACAGTTATAAGCAAATGAATTAAAAATAGTACATTTTTATCAAATGAAATGGCAAAAGACAGAATATGTAACATTAAATTGTGTTTTGGGGCATGAGAACAACATACAGTTTCCTAGACAGCTGGTAAGATTATAAATTGCTGATGTGTTGTGAAGGTAGTTGGTTGATATATCTTAGTCATAAAAGCATAGATACCTTTAGAAGAATTCTGATTTAAGTAATTCTTCCACGGAAAATAAGAAACATTTTAAAATATTTGTAATTATTAAGTCCATTTTTATGTTACTATTTCCAGGAAAAATTTAAAATAGTCTTCATATAAAATAAAAGCAAGTTAGATAAATTATATTGTACCTATACACATAATTAATATATAGGCATATAAATGAAGTTAAAAAATATTTGGTAGCATTATTTTGGAAAAATTTAAGATAGGTTATATGAAAGTAGGCTACCAAAGACTATGTGTGATGTATTTCCAAATTAGCTTGAAGCAAAAGGTACAGTTGTGCATGAGAATAAGGAATAAAAAAAAGAAAAAGCATATATATATGGTAGCACAAAAATGTCCTTAGTATCCAGGCTCCAGGACTTTGCCTCTTAGTGTGTAGTTTGTGAATTTCCTCTATCAGCTTCACAGAGGACAGTAGGATAACGCTGTCCTCAAGTCTACTGAAACCAAAGTCCAGGGATGTGGCCTAGAAATCTGGATGTTTAAATAGCACTTTGATTAATTTGATAACATGCTACTTTGCAATTTTTCTGAGAGTGAGACTCCAAGAATAGTCAAGGGTTTGGGAAGAGTAAATTTAAGCCAATTCAGTAAATTAGGTGATAAACAAAGAAGCTTGCTGTTTTTCTCTCTTGGTTTATGTTTTAAAATAATGAGTTTCTCCTTTTATTTGCTCAAGCCCTGCCTGAACAATTTAGTTCAGAATTTTTTTTCTTACTTTGATTCTCCTGACTTTGCCAATTCATGAAAATCCACTTGGCACCACATTTCCTTAGAAGCTGTTGCTTTTTCTTGATTTTATTTCTGTTCTTAGAATCTAATATTCTAGTGTCTAACCAAATTGTTGTTTCCTGTAGATCTCTTTCCATAATTCCTTTACCCAAACTATCTGTATCTTCATGTAAAAAGCACCACAGACCTCCCATCACTCACTCTCCCTTAACCCCAAAATATCTATGTGTTATCTCTTGCAGATATCACTTCCTGCAAGGCCTTCCATATCAGTCACCACCACATCACTAAAGAATTTTATTACCTATGACGCTGGACCTACTTCTAATATCTCTGGAGATATCCACCTTCAAACACCTGCCACATCCAGCTGTGAGGGTCTGGTCCCTGGGCTCCAGAGACATGTTCAGTCTGATTATAAAAACATTTCCCTTTTGTGCCAGAATTGTTGGAAAATTATTTCTATTCAACAGTTTGTGTAGGATTCAGAAGACTTAATATATATACACATATATATATAAACATATATACACACATACACACACACATATATACACATATATGTATATGTACTTTGTCCCCATCATATTTGGTTATTCCAATTCTGGGAAAATAAATTAAGAAAATAATTAAAAGATGCACTCAAATATCAATATACAAAATGCCTATTGTAATAACACTTACATTAAAAAAGTCAGAAACTAACCTCACTATCTGTATGATTTGGAGCAAGTTACTTAAACCCTTTGTAGCTATATTTTCTCAACTGTAAAATAGGGATAATAATAGTGCTTATTTTAAAGGTAGTCATGAGTTTTAAATGAATTCATGTATTCAAAGTGGATAGAATAGTGCTTTCAAATAATATGTATTACCTAACATTATTATTATCATCATATAAATAACAAGAGATACAACGAACCATAATATGCCCATATGATAATATATCATACAGTAATCAAAATATTTGAATAGGAAATTAATATTATAAGATAAAAAGCAAGAAGAATGATAATAAGCCATTTGACTACCACTATATTTGTCTGTGTAACTATAACCACATACACATATTTTTAAAAATTGACTGGAATACACAAAATGATCTTTTCATTCTCTGTGATATGTAAAATGTAGAAATATACTTTTCTGGTCTGGATGCAGTGGCTCACATCTGTAATCCCAGCGCTTTGGGAGGCTGAGGCGGGTGGAGCACCTGAGGTCAGGAATTCGACACCAGCCTGTCCAACATAGTGAAATCCTGTGTCTACTAAAAATACAAAAACTAGCCAGATGTGATGGTGGGTGCCTGTAATCTCAGCTACTCAGGAGGCTGAGGAAGGAGAATTGCTTGAACCCAGGAGGCAGAGGTTGCAGTGAGCCGAGATTGTGCCACTGCACTCCAGCCTGGGGGACAGAGTGAGACTCCATCTCAGGAAAAAAAAAAAAAAAAAAATATATATATATATATATATATACACACACACACACACACATGAATACACTTTTCTTTACATCCATATTTATTTCAGAGAACACAGTGCTACTGTAAAAAATGAATAAAATTAATATAAGTTTAGAGCACTTTTTTGGCATCAGTGTGCCTACAGGAAACTAATGTGTAATATAGGATTAATGTTTTTCACACCATCTCAAATCTTACTGAATGCTGCTATCTAGAAAACAGTGGTAACTGAGTTACAATGGGACCGTAAAAGCAAAAAACCACTGTGACTGGCTAACTGAAAGTGATCACAGAGCCAAGACCATAATGATTGTCCTGCCCAGACTTCAGCATATATGGTTGCAAAATCTGAGCAGTATTAGTGCCGTGTCAAGTGTCTTGTGGTATTTCATCAGTGTCGCTTACAAGGCATACTCAACATTTAACAGCAGGATCATTAACCATCCAGGTTGTGAGGTAATGGAATAGTGCTTGCCTACTAACCCTAAAACAAGCTCACTGTGTGTGACCTACATCCTTCCGCTGGATGTGTGTGAGAAAAGGATGACCTCACAGAAGCAAAGCAGCTGCTGTAAGTTGAGCCACAAGGAAGAAACTCCCAAGACAGGAAGAAGAAATGCTTTAGAGGTGCACTGAAATAATGAACTAATGTGGCATAGCTGTGAAATCATGTGAGGAAAAGAACTACAGCGGCAGTAACAGAAGATGGTTCTTTGAAGTAAAGACATTGAGCAGAAGAAAAATTGCCAACTTGTGTAATCAGTTGATATTGCTAGTTAGCCAGTTTAAACATGCATTAAAGATAAAGATCTGCTTGAAACCAATTATTTTATTGTTTGGCTTCCTGTTTAAAGATGAAAATGAAATACGTGTATATATGTGACATATTTTTACCTAGCAGTGAGTAGATACAGAAAGAGTGTAAAATGCTCTGCTGAATTCACTAACATCACAAAACATTCCTTAATAATTGCCAGGTTTGATAGGCTGACTGTATGTTAACACAGGAAACAATGCAGTAGACTTGTGTTGGAGAGAAGAATTTTGACATTTGGATTTTTAAAAATCATGTATATTGAACCCATGAACTCTCATGTAGAACATCAGATTTACTATATTTTAAACAGAAATGCCATCACTATATAGATCATTGCAAATTTGTCAGTATACTTCCATTTTAAAAGCCTTTTCCTGCTTTAATTGATTTATTAATTAATTTATTTTCTTGAGACAGGATCTCACTCTGTTACCGAGGATGAAGTGCAGTGGCACAATCATGGCTTGTAGCCTCGACCTCCTAGGCTCAGGTGATCCTCTTACCTCACCCGCCTCCCAAGTAACTGGGAATGCAGGCGTGCACCACCATGCCTGACCCATTTTCTTGTAGAAATGGAGTTTTGCTATGTTGCCCAGACTTGTCTGGAACTGCCAGACTGAAGCAATCCATCCACTTAGGCCTCCCAAAATGCTGGGATTACATTCGTGAACCACTGTGCTCCACCTCCTTTTCCTCCTTTTTAGATAGATTATGTATTCTGTACCTTTTGTGTAACTAAGTTGTTATTACATAAACTATATTCTAAATACATTATAAATTATGATCATGATAAATTGTGATCGTGATATTTATTATTGAGTCAATACTGCCTAAGTAACAATTTTCACAGAAAAGATAAGTTTAAAAGACCAAAATGGCTATTCTCTTGGAAGCATTTGATATGAAATAATAGACTAATACAGATTAAAATTCTGTTTCCCAGCGGGTACTAGTGGTAAGAAATATAGTAAGCGTCTGACTTGTATAAACCTTGGTTTTCTCATCTGATGAGGTGGTTAATAATAATAACTCTCATATTTGTTGGAATAATATAAAAGATTTAATGTAAATTGTCAATTATAATGAATGGCATAAATTAGAATTACAACAAATGCCAATTATATTTGTTTGTTTGAAAATTTAACACTCTGTCAAAAGGCAAAAAAAGTGCTCACCTGCAAATATGCTTTCTGTTTACTCCATAGTGAGCCCAAAAGTAAGAGATGTAAAAGTGAAAGCTATCACTTACAGAAGATTCAGAATATACTGCATTGAGATGATAGGGATTAAAGAGTTTATTAAAGGTTTTTTTTTTTTTTTAATTATTTTCCTGAACATCATTTCAAGAAAGATGAGCGCCAAAGACATAAATATATTCCCCAGAGCATGTGCACTGCCAGTTGACAAATGTGTCTCTTTTATAGAGTTTGGTGAAGGTTATTCATTTTCTTTTTCCTGTCTTGACCAGAAAATTGTGGCTTCTCATCATATATGACTGCCTGCAGGGTCTTCTGAATAGGAAATTACCAATGCTGAAATTTGTATGACTTAAATAAGTGTTGGAGTGTGGGGGTTGAAAGGAGATACATATCAGAGACATTCATTCAGTTAGTAGGACTAAGTTTTTGATTTGCATAGCTTATATATGGAGAATTCTGTTTCTTATTCTCTCTTTTACTATCTTCTCTAGCTGCATAACTAGCACAGATTGAAGCTATAATGGATTTCGATAATAGCACTTCTTTAGAATGATATATACATCTTTAAATATTAAGACAAGCATAGGAAATATGTATATTCTAAAAAATAATTTTTTTAAAGTTTAGATAGTGTTAAAAGAAACATGCATTTTCTGTTGCATTTCAGATTATTTTAAAGAAGCTTCTATGTTTTTTTTTCTTCATTCTTAGAAGAGTATCTGCAATTGTAAAGCATGAATCCTGTAATACTACTGTAAATGAATCACTATTGCATTCATACCATTAGCCTCTGAACAGATGTCAGAAAGTAAAGACTGGCTGCCTCTAGATCAAGTTGCTGCTGCCAACTCTCGCGAGCTTTGTCAGTAACAGTTGATTGCTACATTCAGTAACACTGAATGTCAGTGCAGTCCAATTTACAGGCTGGAGCAGCAGCTGCATCCTGCATTTCTCTGAAGTATTGCATGATTTTCACTCCTTGAAAAGTTTACCACCTTTGTTGCAGAGAATCGGGTAAGTTGCTCTGAATTTACACCGTCATATAGAGATCCAAGTTACTGTAAAGCTCATTCTGTGGGATAAGAGTGATCTCTTCACGTGTTTGTTGTGTCTCTTTGGTGCTCTGTGGGGAACAGTTACTGAAGCTTGCAAATGGGACAGAGGAAGCGAGCCAGCAGGCACATGCATGAAATCTTCCTATTATTCAGGGAACGCAGACTTTGTTTATTTAACTGCTGAGAAAATAATGAATTTATTCAACTCTGTATAAAGGACCATAGCGCGTGTGGAATCACAGTGATATATATTCTAAGTGAGTTTCCTAAGAAAAAACATTCCATACTGGTTTACCCTTAAATGCATTGTTTATTGAATCTCTCTGTAAAAGTAATCTTCGACTAGTCTTACTTTGTTTGTTTGTTTTTTTTTTTTCTTTTTAAGTGGGATACAGTTAATAGTTAACTTATTTTTTGCTGAACTTTTCTCAGTCAACATTTTGTCACCTAAAACTGTAACAATAACAATTGACAAATGAAACATTGAAGTTTATTTTATGTAAAAAAAAAAAAAACCTCTTTTCTAATTTGATTTACGATGATTTTGAACATGTCCCCTTTGCCCTTTTTGTTCACTTTTTATATTGAATTGCGGCAAAATGTTTTACATTTGCTATTATTTTGCTATTATAGAAATAGTAAGCAAATATACCTTCTGCTCATCCTATAATCTTGTAAAACTATTATTTTGATAACATCAGTTCCACTTTAACAAGGGAATCAAATATTAAGGATATAAAATGTATGAATGTTTAAAAGTAAACTGAAATGTGATTTCATTGTTTATGACTTCTATTTTTATATACTTTTATGAGTATGTCTTCTATGTTTTTATGAATATATTTCATGATAATAAACTCGATTAGGAGTTCCTGTCACTAGTCTGTGTAATACCTTTCTTAATATAAACTCATAGTTACAATAAATACAATGACAGTTTACTTACATAAATAGTTACTTTGTTTAAGGATAAGTCTGAGCTTTTAAGGTGTGGCTTTAACATTTGAATAAAAATCTTCAGAATTTTCTCTGGATATGAAATAAAGTAGCCTTTTGGATGCCAAATAAAATTTCTAATTGGATTATCAAAGTTCTGTTATATTCTCCTAATTTTTTTGGTTATCATTTGTTTGAAATGTCCCACTTTTTTAATTGTAAAAATATGTTTGGGATGTACTCCATATTTCATTTTTATAAAATATAAGGTAATAGTAGCTAAAGTCACATGTTATCTATAAATTTGGTTCCTTCTTTGATTCATTTCTTGATAAGTGTAATACATATTTATATTGTATATTATCTTCATTTCGATGGTTTCTTGCCAGCATCTGTTTACTCTTACCGAAATTAGACGGTCCCAGATGTTAAGAGAATTGTAATTGGATAGCAACCTAAGAGAAGATTTAATTTTCAAAGAAGACTCAAAAAATCTCTAACAAATGTTCAAATTATTCACACGATGAAGTTTGTGAATGTTCTTCCTAACTGAGGACAGATACACATCTTAAGTTTCTTATATCTAATGTAGTGTCTTCTGTATGTATACATGCCTAAAGCATAGCTGAAGAATCCCTGAAAGACAGTGATGTAGTCTATTTATAAACAGACTTCCTTAATTCCCCGCTTCACTTAGTCTGCAACAAAACAAGCTTTTAAGTTTGATATAAGATATTGTTGTTCTAATTTCATCAAATACATTTAATAGTGCTCGTTCTAGATCATATTAATATTACCTAGATGGCTCTTTCTCTAACATTTTAAGAGGGTTTATTTCCAAGTAGAAATAAATATTTATTTAATTGTAACTTTTTAAAAGATAGGGAAATTACTGTATACACAGGGAAAATATTATGAATATTTGCTTGACCATCCTTTAAAAATTCTTGGCTGGCCCATTATTTTGAAAATCTGTTTGATAGTCAAGTATCCCAAATAAAAGTTCTTTATACAAATTATTTTATCGTACTCATATCTTATAGTATAACATTTCATATTTTTTCTTAATGTCAGCTAGGCAATTGTGATAGTACCTTCAAAATTGAACTAAAAATGCAAAAAAAAAAAAAAAGATGTCACCTTTTTATTTGAATATTTATTGTTTTAACAGTTTAGCATTTTCAAAAATTGCCAGTAAATTTTCTCAATTCCAAACTAAAACTCAGTTCCTCCAAAACTCAGTTACCTCAAAAACTCAATTCTTCAAAAACTGTGATTTTCTCAATTCCAAACAAAAACTCCTGTCTTTATTTCCAATCTTAAATACTATTTTGATAAGCAAATTGTTCTAAGTTCAGATATACAGCTGTAATTGTGAAAATGTGCCTCATTCTTTATGATAAACATATTATGTTCTCTCAGAATCATTTAATGAGACAGTATCCAATTGCACCAGAATTTATTGAAAGAAAAATAAGGTTTTATTGAATATATTAATCATTAATAAAAATTTTGAGATATAGACTCAATATTTTTGTTCTATTTTCATTTATTTCTCTTTTGATTGCTCAATTACATGATAAACATATTAAAATGTGTAAAATCTTTTAATGTCAAAACTACAGAGCAGCATGTTAGAATAGAGAATACCAGATTATAAAAAGGGCAAAGTGATGCTTATTTAAAAAATAAAGTACTGCAATTAAATATAAAAATATTAGCCTACAATACACTAACAGTAAGTATATAAACATCTGCATATTTTTACATTAAAGTACACACTAAATGTCATATAACACTCTGCAACAATACATATGAGTTGGCATTACACTGTCATTCTTGCAGTGAATATATGCTTACAAGGATTGTTTGGATTGTTACTAATTACTTTATTTGCAAGTTGATGACTCAGATATCATTACCAAAAAATTAAAGATTTTAATTCATATCATATTGTTATATAACAAGATTTACTCAGCACAAAATATAAATATAAACATACAACAAATTTTGTATTAAATCAAATTAAGTGACTTGGGAAGATATTACAACCATTTAGATGTTATAGCAACTATTTAACATAAACAATGAAACCACATTTCACAATTACACAAAACACAAATACAGTTTTGTAATAACTATAGTACTTGCTTTGCAATAAGATTATTAAACTGTTTATAGAACAAGTTTGAAAACTATCAGAGACCAAAATTTATTACAATTCGGAGTTTGCTTTCTAAAGACAAACTAATATTCAACTAAAATCAAGAAAAAAACCAGATGATTTTTGCATTAGACTTAGAAGAACATTGACTGAACTAGGCAAGAGGGAGAATGGATACAACCAGGGATGCTGCAATTAATTTATTAAATTGCAGCTTAGAACGAACAGTCCAATCAGCTTTGCACCTTATTCACTTTTTCTTCCTAGAGGATGTTTTCAAAAAAGAAAATAAAAAATCATACTAGCACTTTGTTTTTCTCCTGGTGCTCTCCTGCGTTTATTTATGAGAAAGGGATTAGGGGTTATCAGAAAGAAAAAAGAACTGAAGCAGTAGTGCCTCTAAAACTTTGATTATGTCTGAAATGTTATTAGTGTCAGGTAATAGGAATCTTTAAGTCATTGTTATATTTTATTTATTTACTATGATTTATGATACAGTCATACAATACACAATGATGTTTCAATCAATAATGGTGGTCTTATGCAATTATAATATAGTATTTTCACTGTACCTTTTCTGTGCATACATACACATACAGTTACCATTTTCTAACAATTGCCTACAATATTCAGTATAGGAACATGTTGTACAGATTTGTAGCCTAGATGCAACAGCCTATACCATATAGCCTAAAAGTGTGGTAGGCTATAGCATTTAAGTTTACATGAGTACACTTATAATATGTGCACAATGATAAAATCGCCTAACAATGCATTTCTGAGAATGTATCCCTCTCATTAAGTGGCATTTGACTGTACAACAAATTGCATTTATTATTATATAATAGTACCTAAATATCATGAATGTAGAAATGCTGTTAAAAATATATTTTAATTATGTTTTATTGATCTTAGCACACATCTAATTCTACCAAACAGAACTGAAAAAATAATAATCTTGTAGCTTGATTTTTTTAAACCTTATTATTATAGCAGTCATTTTATATGTAAATATATATGCATATACATATGGATATTGTTAGAATTAGATATAGATATAGATATAGATATATCCATTAAGTATCAAGCCCTGAACCAAATGCTCCAGACCATGAATTAATCAATTCAGATATTTATTGGGATAAAAAATACTTGTAGGTCACCAGATGTCCTATGACCATTGGTGAATTAGGCTGATTTGAAATATGATATCCTAGGTCTGGGACATAGACATTAGAATGGTTATTTATTCTCTTTGTTTTGAGAAATCTAAATTAAATAAAGAAAAAAACTAATACAAATGCTTAGTGTTTGTAGGATTCGTTCATTGGTTGTGTAGGTTGGATTGCAACTTGAGAAAAAATAAAGGGAAGACTTTGTACATTAATGGATCTTTGTTATTATTATGTGAATGAGAATCAGTATTTGCAATTGACTATTTTAGTTGGGTTTCTTTCAGTTACATAAACACTTTAGTTCTTTTATGGCCAGGCGTGGTGGCTCATCCTGTAATCCCAGCTCTTTGGGAGGCTGAGGCAGGCAGATCACTTGAGGTCAGGAGTTCGAGACCAGCCTGGCCAACATGGTGAAACCCCATCTCTACTAAAATACAAAAATTAGCTGGGAGTGGTGGCACACATCTGTAATCCCAGCTACTTGGGAGACTGAAGCAGAAGAATCGCTTGAGCCCAGGAGGTGGTGGTTGCAGTGAGCTGAGATCGTATCACTGCATTCTAGCTTGGCAACAGAGTGAGACTCCATCCCCCACCCCGCCCCCCCCCCAAAAAAAGAGGCATTAGTTCTTTTAAATGATATTTGCATTACATTTTGCTGTCCCTTTTTGTCACAGTTCCCAAATCTGATTTTTAATTTCTTTCTTATTGAAAAGAAACTCATGTCTGCATTATGAATTTCTGATAAAACGTTGATCTCCCCAATAGTCTATGTCATCCATTAAATATTGTTTAATATTTCATAAATGTCAAATACTTATGATTTTGTAGGTCACAAAGATTATTTTTGCTTCTGCCATGTGGCCCAATAGTTTCTAAGCTTCGATCCTCTAATTTCAGTCATTTTTTTCACTATAAAAATGCAAGTAATTCTGACTGTGCTAACACATTTAGTTTCACTAGTTGCATATACTTTAATCTGTTAACAAATTGCTATAACAAATCTTAATACATGTTGAGTAATACTGAGTATAAAATTCCTCTTAAGCCACAGTCTTCTCCCAGACATTACAATACTAGCCCCTGCTTCTCTCTATTGACATTATAAATGTTATAGAGAGTCCCTCATGTTTATTAAATTTTAGAGAAATTACCTGGAATATATCCTCAGCCTTCACTTTTTATTTTTCCATAGCCCTTACCAGTGGTGGCATGTTTGTTAGCTTTCACAGTTTGCAGAATAATGGTGACTACCATATATTCGTTACTTAATATTCTATGAATAATTTGTTTAAATTATCTTCAGTTTATATACTAGAGGAAGATATCGTACAGAGGAAGGTATCACTTGGCAAAAGGGACCACCGAAAAGACAAAGAAAACAGAAAAGGACAATAATGACAATCTATTGATCCTTAAAAATTCTTAACCTACTTAACAGTGCTGCCAAGAACCAGCCAGTCATGATATTTCAGAGAATATATGAACTTGTATTTTCTCCTCTTACCAAGGTAGAAATTATATCTGATGTAGGTAGACTACTGTTTACTGCTTTTTGGTGGAACTGTACATATAGTCAGAAGTAATATTAAATTTGACTAGGACAAACATTCGACTAGCTCTTCCTCACAAAGCTTTAGCAATAAATATCCCCAAAATGAATATTTTTTATTTTCCATTCCACTATTTTTTTTTCTAAATTGAAAACTAAAATATCTCTTGTTTTCATAATTTGTAGAATTACTAACTACTATATTTTAGATAATTATCATCAGTAAAGTATAATATGCTATATGCAGAAGGCTTATAAAACATTATACTTACCTCTCTTTCAGAAATCAATATGCATAGCAAAGTCACAATCATATGCATCCGATTTCTCTTTTGGTTTCTTTTGCTCTGCATGCTTATTGGAAAGTCACATACTGAAGATGACATCGTAATTGCAACAAAGAATGGAAAAGTCAGAGGGATGAACTTAACAGTTCTTGGTGGCACGGTAACAGCCTTTCTTGGAATTCCCTATGCACAGCCACCTCTTGGTAGACTTCGATTCAAAAAGCCACAGTCTCTGACCAAGTGGTCTGATATTTGGAATGCCACAAAATATGCAAATTCTTGCTATCAGAACATAGATCAAAGTTTTCCAGGCTTCCATGGATCAGAGATGTGGAACCCAAATACTGACCTCAGTGAAGACTGTTTATATCTAAATGTATGGATTCCGGCACCTAAACCAAAAAATGCTACTGTAATGATATGGATTTATGGTGGTGGTTTTCAGAGTGGAACATCATCTTTACATGTTTATGATGGCAAGTTTCTGGCTCGAGTTGAAAGAGTTATTGTAGTGTCAATGAACTATAGGGTGGGTGCCCTTGGATTCTTAGCTTTGCCAGGAAATCCTGAGGCTCCAGGGAACATGGGTTTATTTGATCAACAGTTGGCTCTTCAGTGGGTTCAAAAAAATATAGCAGCCTTTGGTGGAAATCCTAAAAGTGTAACTCTCTTTGGAGAAAGTGCAGGAGCAGCTTCAGTTGGCCTGCATTTGCTTTCTCCTGGAAGCCATTCATTGTTCACCAGAGCCATTCTACAAAGTGGATCCTCTAATGCTCCTTGGGCAGTAACATCTCTTTATGAAGCTAGGAACAGAACATTGACCTTGGCTAAATTGACTGGTTGCTCTAGAGATAATGAGACTGAAATAGTCAAGTGCCTTAGAAATAAAGATCCCCACGAAATTCTTCTGAATGAAGCATTTGTTGTCCCCTATGGGACTCTCTTGTCAGTAAACTTCGGTCCAACCATGGATGGTGATTTTCTCACTGACATGCCAGACATATTACTTGAACTTGGACAATTTAAAAAAACCCAGATCTTGGTGGGTGTTAATAAAGATGAAGGGACAGCTTTTTTAGTCTATGGTGCTCCTGGCTTCAGCAAAGATAACGATAGTATCATAACTAGAAACGAATTTCAGGAAGGTTTAAAAATATTTTTTCCAGGCGTGAGTGAGTTTGGAAGGGAATCCATCCTTTTTCATTACACAGACTGGGTAGATGATCAGAGACCTGAAAACTACCGTGAGGCGTTGGATGATGTTGTTGGGGATTATAATATCATATGCCCTGCCTTGGAGTTCACCAAGAAGTTCTCAGAATGGGGAAATAATGCCTTTTTCTACTATTTTGAACACCGATCCTCCAAACTTCCGTGGCCAGAATGGATGGGAGTGATGCATGGCTATGAAATTGAATTTGTCTTTGGTTTACCTCTGGAAAGAAGAGTTAATTACACAAAAGCTGAGGAAATTTTGAGTAAATCCATAGTGAAACGGTGGGCAAATTTTGCAAAATATGGGTAAGTGCTGATTTTTGTCATTGTTCTCTGACTTGGTTTGATCTGTTTTGCTTAGTTTTGCTTGGTCTCTGGGGAAAGCTTTATTATAAAGACACAGAAATGTTTTAATTATTTATTCTATTTGTACCAAAGCTGGTTTTATTTTTTCTTATGAAGTGCATTTCAACTCCCTGTGTCAGAGTGTTTAAAAGAAATCATCATCATAGAAATATTATTTAAAAAATCTTCCGATTTTATCTCCAGAATATTTCAAAGCATTTCAACAATGTTAGCCAAAGTTTGTATAGAAAAAGATGCTTAGTTGGAGAACTAAAATTAATGTGAGAATACTTTTTATTATTATTATTATTATTATTATACTTTAAGTTCTAGGGTACATGTGCATAACGTGCAGGTTTGTTACATATGTATACTTGTGCCATGTTGCTGTGCTGCACCCATCAACTCGTCAGCACCCAACTACTCGTCATTTACATCAGGTATAACTCCCAATGCAATCCCACCCCCCTCCCCCCTCCCCATGATAGGCCCCAGTGTGTGATGTTCCCCTTCCCGAGTCCAAGTGATCTCATTGTTCAGTTCCCACCTATGAGTGAGAACATGTGGTGTTTGGTTTTCTGTTCTTGTGATAGTTTGCTAAGAATGATGGTTTCCAGCTGCATCCATGTCCCTACAAAGGACACAAACTCATCCTTTTTTATGGCTGCATAGTATTCCATGGTGTATATGTGCCACATTTTCTTAATCCAGTCTGTCACTGATGGACATTTGGGTTGATTCCAAGTCTTTGCTATTGTGAATAGTGCCGCAATAAACATACGTGTGCATGTGTCTTTATAGCAGCATGATTTATAATCCTTTGGGTATATACCCAGTAATGGGATGGCTGGGTCATATGGTACATCTAGTTCTAGATCCTTGAGGAATCGCCATACTGTTTTCCATAATGGTTGAACTAGTTTACAATCCCACCAACAGTGTAAAAGTGTTCCTATTTCTCCACATCCTCTCCAGCACCTGTTGTTTCCTGACTTTTTAATGATCACCATTCTAACTGGTGTGAGATGGTATCTCATTGTGGTTTTGATTTGCATTTCTCTGATGGCCAGTGATGATGAGCATTTTTTCATGTGTCTGTGGGCTGTATGAATGTCTTCTTTTGAGAAGTGTCTGTTCATATCCTTTGCCCACTTTTTGATGGGGCTGTTTGTTTTTTTCTTGTAAATTTGTTTGAGTTCTTTGTAGGTTCTGGATATTAGCCCTTTGTCAGATGAGTAGATTGCAAAAATTTTCTCCCATTCTGTAGGTTGCCTGTTCACTCTGATGGTAGTTTCTTTTGCTGTGCAGAAGCTCTTTAGTTTAATGAGATCCCATTTGTCAATTTTGGCTTTTGCTGCCGTTGCTTTTGGTGTTTTAGACATGAAGTCTTTGCCCATGCCTATGTCCTGAATGGTATTTTACAAAGTTCACAGATTGAGGTCAGAGTAGGACTATTTCTTTCCAAGTTCTTCAGCTTGGTCCCATGATACCTGATACATGAAGTAATACATCTCTGCTTAGGAAATTGAAGGAACATGGTGGTGATGCAATTGGCCCTCAGATTACCCAAAATACACAACATTTGCCATTGTGTTATTTGGTTTGTATTTTTTTCCTAATAGACCTGTTCAGATTTGAGGCAGCCTGCGTTTCACTGGGGCCATGAGACCTGTTCTCCACCTGAGCAGTCTTATGGCTAATATTAGATAATCAGAGACATTACAAATAACATATTTCCCCCACATATTATAAATACTGTGATATTATGTCCTCAAGAGTCAGAAGAAAATAACCATTTAGAATATATTTTTTAAATGCATGCATGTATCTATAGAAAATATTTTTTTTTCCTTCCACTACATTTGTAAACCAAAACCACATTTTATACATGGGAGTAAATTGTACCAATGTGAATAATTTTTAAAAAATAGAAATTTAGAAATTTATTTATACAAGAAGTGTTTACATAAATCATAAATTGATTGATGCAGTAATTCAGTCTTTCACACTATCTTTTATAACTAAACAAAACGCTGATAGTTACATTACTGCTCTCTGGTGTTCTTTTCCACCCTCCATTTGAAATTCTTTGTACTTCATGTCACTGTATGTATATTTCTACAATATCAATTGTACAATTCTTTTCAAATTGTTTAATACTTATTCACTGTGGAAAAAGTTATAATTCTTCCACCCAGCATTGAAAGGCCTCTATAATCTTGCTGCAACTCACATTACTCAGTAACACCAGGTTCTGGGTGAGCCAGTTATCTCACTAATACCAAAGATTCTCAGCTTAACTGCACCTTAGAACTTTCTTCTAGCAATATGCCCTGTTTTAAACACCTCTTTCCTCTTTAATGACAAAGTGCTACATTTTTGAAGTCTTAATCTACTACATATCTCATGCAGCATTTCTTTAATTACTAGAGGTGCAGTTGCTTCAGACCTATTGTTCACTCTCACAGAAGTTGACTGTAACTGGTCTATTTCCTCTTTCATTGTAAGCTGTTCCTCCTCAACTATACTAAACTACCCTCTTGAAACAGAATCTGTGGTTTTGATTTGATATTCATTGAATTACTATGATGGGTATCTATCATACTTAACAAATATTTGGCTAATGATTGAATGAGAGCTGGTAAAAGGTAGTATGAGTAAAAAATATTATATTGCCTTTTCAAGATACGTGGGTTATTATATTACCTGTGGCTGTAAAATATTTTATTCTTTGTCAACATCAGCATAAATTTCTGCTCAAGGAATGAAGCATCAGCTTATTTTTAGAGCTATATTAGAATTACTTATATCTCATTCTGCTCTCTCCCTCGAGGCTTTATCCATATTACATCATTTATATATGTTTTTATTTCTTTCTTTAAATTCTAGGGACTGTAAATAATTTAAGGATTTAAGGATAATTTTTTAAATTATTGAAACCTAAATTTTTCAAAAGACTTCATTTCTTTTGCATGTTGCAATAATTAAAGAATTTACATTTTCTTGTTTCACAATGGAGAACACAAAGAATCAGATGTGTTAAATGCCTTGTTTTTGGCACCCATATAACAGACCAAAAAAGAAAATCTTTGACAATAGGATTGATTATTTAATAATTATTTATTTAATTATTTATTAATTATTTAATAAGGTTATTTAATATTAGCCTTATAATGGGAAATAAATAAAAATTAACATTTTAATAATAATAAATATATGTAATGGAGCTCATAAGCTATAAAAAGTTAAACTGTAAAGTTGTGTAGCAATAACAAGATGTTATTTTAGTAATTTTATTCACAGACAATATTTGCACAGTTGAACGGAGATAATAACACTATATATTCGTGTTAAGGGTTAATTTGATGTCAAGCATAATGTTAATATCCTGATGTTCATTATCTATTTTCAAAGTATACATGTGAATTAATATAGAAGCTTTGAATAATTAAGTGAACTGCAGTGAAAACAAAGTTGACAACTGTTAAGTCTGGAAATCTATCCACATCTTTCTGACTACAGACTTGATGTCCCAAATCTGTAATTTCCAAAGTCAAAGACTTTCCTCCTAGGACCCTTTCTTTCTACCCCCCAGGAACATTTAACAATGTCTGGAGCCCTTTTTGAGTGTCACTATTGGGGGAACAGATGAAGGCCCAGCATGCTGCTAAACACCCTGTAATGCACAGGGCAGCACTCCACAGTGATATAATTATTCTTTCCAAAATGTAAATAATGCCAAGATTGAGAAACTCTGCTAGTCTCTACTTCCTCAGAACTTCAAAATGTCTTATTAAGAAAGTAAAAGTAGAATTGGAGCTATGATTATCATTTAGGAAAATGAGTTTTCAAGTTCATGATTCATGAAATGTTTTGATAAATTCTTCTTAATTAGTAAATCTATGTGTATTATTTATAATCTTCATTGAAATATAATGTACATACTATAAAAAATATACATAACAAACATACAGATCAGTAAGTTTTGCCAATATGTACTACTCCATAAAGATAAAGCATAATTCCATTGCCTCAGAATAAAGTCCCCCCACCTCTTTGCAAACAGTCCTCTTACTCCCCATGTCCAGTCAATCACTGATTCTATTTTTATTATAGATTAGTTTTACCTTTTCTGGAATTTTATATTCATGATATCATAGCTTATATAATCTTGTGTCTGGCTTCTTTTGCTCAGCATAACAGAGCCGCAATTCATCTGTGTTGTATGCGTAAGGAGTTTATTTGTTATTCACTGCTAAGTACTATTTCCTGTCGATGATTGTACAACTGCTTGTTTATCCATTCACCCATGCGTTGTTTCTTTTTGGGTGTATTATGACTAGCGTTCTATGAATATTTTTCTGGAAGACTTTTGTCTTGTACAAAATCTGTAGAAGATTTTTTTTTCTCTTATTTTGAGTAAAAGTGAGAGGAATTGCAGGAACATATATAAGCACATGCTTGTTTTTTTAAAGAAATTGTTCAACCATTTTCCTTAGTTGAGAACTTTATACTCCCAAAAGCAATGACGTACCAGAGCCCCACTTGTTTCACATCTTCAGCATCACTCGCAACTAATCAATCTTCAATTTTAGCTGTTCTTCTGGCTTTATAATGACATCTCTTTGTGCTTTTACTTTGTTTCTCTCTGATGGATATAGATGTGGAACATCTTTTCTTATGCTAACTGGTCACTGGTATTTTTTCTATTTTGAAATGTTTAAATCTTTTGCAATTTTTTACTGGGTTTATCTCTCATTGACTTGTAAGAATTCTTATATATTTAAGATACATATCCTATGTACTTTTAGTATTTTTCCCCAATTTTTATCTTACTTTGATTTTTGACGTTGAATTTCAGTGAATCTCAGCTTATTAATTTATTTCCATCTTATCAAATAAGTATTTCCCTACACCAACATTTGTAAAGACTGTTTTTTTTCTGTTTTTTTTTTTTTTTTTTTTTTGCTTTATGGTTTTAGGTTTTTACTTTTGATTCATAATATATTTAAATTCATACCTGTGAACTTTTAATGTAGGGGTTGAGGTTCATTATTTCCCATATAAATATTCAGATATTACATCACTATTCATTAGAAAAGACACTTCTTTACTTACTAAATTACCTAGGCTACTTTCTTGAAAATCAACTGACCATATATGTGTGGATATGAATGAGTACATTTTATTCTGTCACACTAAATGGTCTAATGTCTATTTTTATGCCAGTACTGGGTGTCTTATATAGTATGTCTACACAGTATTTTTTTAATTGGAGAGTTTAAAGGAGTACATTTTGTTTTCACAAACAAAACTTTTGATTTGAAAAAAAAAAAAAAAACACTTATGTCTATTTTAGTTTTGCATTTCCAAATAAAGACTAGAATCAGTTTCTTAGTTTTCACAAAAGCTGATGAGGTGTTGAAATTATTGATTAATATAAAGAGAATGTTTATATTAACATTACTGCTTTTTAAATCCATGAATATGGTTTACCTTTCCTTTTATTTTGTTATGTTTTTAGTTTCTATAAATATGTAAAAGTTTTATATGTACAGTCCTTGAATATATTTAACTAAATTTATCCCTAAGAGTTTTATGTATTCTAAAATTTAGATTCTGCTAGTATCTCACTATACACTTGATTTTCTATGTCATGCTACCTTGCTAATTTCATGTATAAAGTTTGGTAGATTTATTAATATTTTTAATTTGGGGGTTAAATAAGCTATTTTCTGTGAATGGTTGTGGACAGTCGGCTTCTTCCTTTTCAATATTTATATCTGTTGTTTTCTTGTTGATGATTTTGTCATTGCATTCTCTAGGATTGTTAGCACAATATTAAATAATGGATGTGAAAGCATATAGTTTCAAATCTTAGAGGGAATGAGTTCATCTTTTTAGTATTGTCTGTATTAACTATAGTTTTGCCCTATATTAAATTTAGGAAATTCTCCTCTGTTCCTATTTCTTGAGAGTCCTTATTATAAATAGATATTAAATTGTGACAAATGCTCTTTCTGCTTCTATCGAAAGGACCATCGTGTTTTTGTTGCTTTGTTTTCTCATTAATTTTGTTAGTGTGGTGAATTATATTAAAACAATCTTGAATTCCTGGAATAAAAACAACTTTGTCATAATACAGTGTCATTTTTATATTGCTTTCTCATAATAATACAATTTATTGATGTTTTCCTCTTATTCATGAGGAATATCAGTATATAATTTTATTTATTTTAATTTATTTGTAAAGCTTTCATGTAAGAATAATCTTAGGCTGAACATGGTGACTCATGCCTATAATCCTGCCACTTTGGGAAGCCAAGGCAGGAGGATTGCTTGAAGTCTGAAGCTTGAGACTAGCCTGAGCAACAAAGTGAGAGAGTTCATCTCTACATTACAAAAAAAAAAAAAATGTTGGGAGGCTGAGGCAAGAGGATCACTTGGGCCCAGGAATTCATGGCTGTAGTGGGCTATGATCATGGCACTGCATTGAAGCCTGGATGACAGAACAGATCTCATCTCTGAGAGAAAAAAAAAATGTAGTAATCTTCCTTCTGCCTCAAGATTTTTTAGTTTGCATACCATTGGGATTATTTAAGTCTTTAAATATTTAACATATTTCATCAATGAAACCACTTAGATCTGGAGTTTTCCTGATGGGAAAATATCTTATTATAAATATACTACTTCATAGGATATAGAGCTATCTAGACATCTATTCCTTCTTGATTCAGTACTGATAGTTTATAGTTTTCAAGGATTATTTTTCCAGTTATTCCATTATCAATTGGCATTCCCCTTCTCTTAACTGTCATAGGTTTGCATTGCCCATTATCCAGTTTCTGAAATTCATTGCCTTGTTTGTTTTGTCCAGTATTATAATTGTTTATGATGAGAAGGCTAATCTCACCTTATCATGGATGAAGGTGAAAGTCCAACACTTTCCTCTCCATTGGTATTTTAAGGGCATCTTAACCTTTATAGATCGCATTCAATTATATAAAACTCATTTTTCAGTTACTTTATAAATTACGAAAGAGATGGAAGGTTTTCAAATTCGATTTCTTAATAAAATTAAAGGTTATTTTGAGCTAACACTAACGGATATTCAGATTTGGTGTCTTCGGTTTCGGTGTTTTAAGATTTCTTACAAAATAGAAGTCACAATATAATTTAGGCCTTTGCTAACTGGAATTGCTACCTATATATATTTTATTTGCTTTTGTTCTTCCTCTAATGCTATCTGTAGAAATGAACTCAAAATTTTACCTAAATAGCACACAGGTCTATATGTGCATTATGTCTATTACATTATAATATATACAAAAATATCAGTACAACATAATACGTCTACCAATCACCCATCCAAGAAATAACTTGATAGTGAAAAAAATTAAGTTACCAGAACTTAATGAAATATTGTCAATACTATCCCAATGGTACAGAAAATTGGTGAAATTAAACTTGGGTTATGAGAAAGACTAGAGCACTAAAGAAGGAAAATATGCCAAATGTAATTACTAAGATAGTATAAAATGGAGGTTATCATTATTTCAAAACCCCTCCAGCTTCTTTCTACTCCTGCAGATAATCTTTTCTTTACAATATCCTCCCTTGGTACTATCTTCATTCAGAGCTTCTTCAGTGTAAAATCTCAGAGACAACCATTCACAGTGCAGTTACACAGCCTTCCAGATCATGCGTGATAGCCAATGTAATGTGCCCAGTGTCAATCTTTCTACAGATCCTTTGTATATGTAAACGTAGGCAAACTACTTAAAATTCCGTGGTATTTTTTCTAATCTGTAAAATGGGAATATAAATATAACTATCTCATTGCCATTAAAACTTGTCGTTGACAGAAAATTGTATTCCTCTTGTCTATTTAAAAAAATCAGTTATTTATTTCTCATGCTCTAATCTCATCTAAGATTAAACTTAGATTCTGTGCCAAAAAAAGTACAATTGTTTAATTTCCTGACTCAAAACTACTTAATTAATCAATTAAGCTTTCAAACAAATACAGGTAAACTTCAATATTGAGGCAATTTACTTGCTTCTATACTTATTCATTCATTAATTCATTCATTCAGAGCCTCTTATTTATTTATCATGTATTTATTCAGAACCTCTCTGAAATGATTAATATTTTCTAATGCTTTTTGCCAGGAATAAATGTTCTGACATGTCACTTTTATTTTGTCCTGTTTTGATATCATAAAATCACAAGCTACTTAACAAAGTAATTTGAAAGTAACATCATAGGACACCAGCTGCTATTCTCACATCAAAATATTTTATTTATTATTTATTCCCTTACACTTTAAGGAAATTTATCACAGAATGAGCAATTTATTAAACTAGAACAAAAATGTATTAATAAATTTTTCACTACTGAAGTTAACTGATCTGGAAAAAAGTAAATGAGAACAGTTCTTGATGTTTGTAATGGGGAGTGGGTAAGACTAAATTACATGCTAAGCCAAATGTTGTTAATACACAAGATATTTTAAAATGATCGGGACAGTTTGAAAATAGATATTCACCTTTTTACTAAATTTTAATTGTAATAATCAGAAATTGCAGATTTGACAGATTCCTAAAGGAATCAATTTTGTTTCTGATTTGAGATACACACACCCACACTGAAGGAAGGGTGGCCATATAGATGTCCATAATGTCATTAAAATACCTGAAATACACTCAATAATTTATTCTCTAAAGCTTTTAATGTAGTTTTAATTTAATAATATTTAACATTTAATTTGTATATTTTTATATGACACAATAAAAAATGGATTGAAATAATAGTATTTTAACATCACTTATTTCCCAAATGAGTATCTTTTCTTGATGCGCTCTCTCTCTCTTTTTTTTTTTTTTTATTGGAACCATTCCATGTTTTTAAAGGACAACAGAAAAACAGGGTAAATGTCAAAGAAATTATGGGTGGAGAAATCATGCTACTTCATTCTACATGTCTGCATAGGAATTTAGCATATATTTATACTTATTATATAGTATTTGTGCAAATCCCTTCACCAAGAAATTAACTTGCAAAGTATAATTGAATTTACATTTTGTTATATTTTTCAAATAATAAATATTATAGAACTTCACCACAATACAATTCTTAGAAGTGTCTTCAATATATCAAAATAATATCTGTTAAAGATATTCTTTTTTTTTTTTTTGAGATGGAGTCTCGCTCTGTCGCCCAGGCTGGAGTGCAGTGGCCAGATCTCAGCTCACTGCAAGCTCCGCCTCCCGGGTTCACGACATTCTCCTGCCTCAGCCTCCCAAGTAGCTGGGACTACAGGCGCCCGCCACCTCGCCCGGCTAGTTTTTTGTACTTTTTAGTAGAGACGGGGTTTCACCGTATTAACCAGGATGGTCTCGATCTCCTGACCTCGTGATCCGCCCGTCTCGGCCTCCCAAAGTGCTGGGATTACAGGCTTGAGCCACCGCGCCCGGCCTAAAGATATTCTTAACATGAACAGTGTACTATCACAACAATAAGGTGTGAGGTATGTGCATTCTATTATTAGAATTTAAAAATGCTGAAATGGTGAGACTATCTAACATTTTTTAAGTGAGAAAAGTGTGTTCCACAGAAGAAAAGTGAATTGCAACTAATAGGTGACAGAACAAAGATTAACTGTGACTCAAGGCTATTAACTTTCATTTCCTTGTATTATACATTCGCCAGGCTGCCTTCACCATGAATTCTTTAAAGCAGTCATTAAGTATGCTTACAAAATGCATTTGGTTGCAAACTTGTAATTTTAAATGTTAGTGTGCTTATACCTGCTTGGTTAATGTTATAGAGGTAAGGGCAGAGAACAGACTAAAATTAGACATCATGAGACTTAGAGGCAAGTTTAAGTTTGTGAGACTGTCATCTGGCCATCTAGTCCAATTATTATCAGACTTATAATTAGATTTTCTGACAGATAATAGTTCATGTGGTTTCCAGAGTGAAGAAAAAAATTTTTACCCTCTGATTGTATAATTATTTGTGGTATATTATCATAATTAACCCAATGGAACATTTTCATGACTTTAAAAAAGAATCAGCGCTTAATACCCTTGAATTTATTTTATTGCTATCATAATAGCATCAATGTTCTATCACTTTAAATCCTTTTTTTTTCTCCTTAGAAATTAATTTAGGAGTTACTCAGAAATGAATAAGGCAAAAATGCCAACTGCAGTATTCCTGTAACTTACCTTATTTTTACAGATAGAGTATTAATGTAGGTTAAAAAAAACGATACCCATTAGTGTCATGTATTTGAAAAGAAAGAATTGTGTTATGAGACAATTTAAACTGTACATAAGACCACTTTCAGAACCATTTCAGAGTGCAGCAATATTTTACAATGAATGACAGTGGAATGAGATAGAGAAATCAGATGTCCCCCAAAGGGGCAAATCTATAAAGAGAGCTATAAAGCTGAGATATGTTTGATCAAATATTTCAGAATACTCTCTCACAGTGCAGCACAAAAAAAAACCCTAAAGCACTCTTAGTATAAAATGGCTCATTAAAACATGGAAAATCTCATTTATAGGATCGATTTACTTGGAAATAATCTGATTTGTTTTCTGTGTTTCCGCACATGATTTTTAGTTGGAAAAAGTATAACATTCAGTCCACTTGTACATATTAAGTTCAGTCTGATATGAATAAATCATTTTTTTAGAAATCAAAGTAATAATTTCAGGAATGTACACATTGATATAATGCTTCAAAAGACCTGTCAGAAATAATAGCTTAAATATTACAAAGTAACAAAACATAGTAAATAAAATGTGAATTTAAATATTTTTCTGTATGGAGTTTTCTGTTCCACAATCAGATATGACTCAGGCTAATGATTCTCTGTTTATTGAATTTAGCAAAAACATAAGGACAGAAACACACCTAAAATATTTTTAAAACTACAAATACAGAAGACAAGGTTAACAGCATAAAAGAAAATGATGATAGCAGCAAAACAGATAGAGCCTAAAAATAAATAAGTGTGTTCATTAAAAACTATTTTTTGTGGTTGAAACTCTTCTTATTGTATGAACACTATAAAAAGTAGAGTGACTTGTAAATGCATTTATGAAGGAATGTACTTCCTAGAAAATAATTGGAATGATATTTTTTTAAACATTTTTAAGACATGTAATACTCTTTATTTTAATTACTTTTAATTCTAAAAATGTTGAAATAGTCCCAGTTAGAAGTTAAAAACCTAGGCCAGGCGTGGTGGCTCATGCCTGTAATTCCAGCACTTTGGGAAGCCGAAACGGGAGGATCATCCGAGGTCAGGAGTTCGAGATCCACCTGGCTAATATGATGAAACCCCATCTCTACTAAAAACACAAAAATTAGCTGGGCGTGGTGGTGCATGCCTGTAATCCCAGCAACTCGGGAAGCTAAGGCAGGAGAATCGCTTGAACCCAGGAGGCCAAGGTTGCAGTGAGCCAAGATTGTGCCACTGCACTCCAGCCTGGGCAACAAGAGCAAAACTCCATCTCAAAAAAGGAAAAAAAAAAAAGTTAAAAACCTAAACACACACTACTTAAGTATTTTTTTAAATTATTATTATTATTTCACCTCCAAAGAAAAGGCCTTGACTTTTAACTGAATTTCCAACATAACATGATGCATCAAAAGTGCATGGCATTAGAGGAAAATAGCTTGATTTTGAAGCCATGTTTGCCACGTAGTTGCCAAGTTAATTGTTCCCTCTATGTCTCTGTTTCTCTAATAAAACTTACCTCACATGGTTATTGTGAAAACTTGCCCAGTGAGTAATGCGTGTATATGTATTTTATTGTAGATGCAAATAGATCTGGGTATACCTATGGATAAGTCTGTAAGCAACAACTAGATTGGTAATAGGATGGTATTGTTGCTGTCTTCACTAATGTCCCTTCCTCTGCTTCATGATTTTCTTCGTTTTGATAGTTTCCACTTACTAAATGTTTCATTAAGATCCAAGCAAGGTTCTAAATATTCCAGATAGACTTTGCATGTATTCTTTACAACCACTCTTTGTAAAATGCATCAATATCCCTATTTTACAAATAAAGCAACTGATGATTGGAAAGTTTAGGTCACACAACTAACATTTGCTTTTAATTTTTTAATTTTTCATTTTTGTGGGTTAATTTTTCCAGCTGCATGTCTTGATTTTAAAAAGTTATTTTAAATTATAGTACCTAAAATAATACTTTAGTAGTCCTAAAATCAGAAAAAACAGTAGTTAAACATAAGAAGAATATATTGTTGGCAGAAATATGTCTCATCCTACTTATGAAGTTACCATTCTCAGTGTAGTAGGTAAATTTTATCCAAAAAGACATTGTATAATTTCTAATTTCAAAATCTATTTTTTTTATAGTTTATATTATATGCATTGTTTCATATTTCATAATTATGTATTTATTTAAAATGTGAAAAATACATTTGATCATAACAATATTTCTGTAGCTGTAATTATAAACTGGTATAAAATTTAATAAAACAAGATGCTTCTGATTCTTCAGCATTCCTTCAGATAGGCATTTTTGAATGAAAGTCATGAGATTGTTTCCAAGGTGCAGTGCTTTTAAAATCTCACGTTATTAAATAATACTTTTCAGTATAAAATAATTATGGTCAGATTGATGAGTTTTAAGAAATTATACCTGCTGCAATTTTCTTTCTCTGTCTATAACACTCAAGATCAGAGTGCTAAAAAGCAGAACCCCACCACCTTTATTTTCTATATGTTAATATTTTTTAGTATTCTTTTATCTTACCATAATAGGTACTATTAACTTGATGAGATGATCCACACACTTATTGTACATGAAATATTAATATTAACCAATCCACAGATCTCTGTTATTTAAAAACAAGTGAATTTTTACCTTATAAAAATTAAATTGAACAGTTTTTGGCATATCAACATCTAGGAATTGATATCAAAATAATATTTGTTTTATGACAAGTCAAAATATTAATTGGAAAAATATTTTAATATATCATAAAAAAGAAACATCATAACCCAATGATGTAATGAGTGTTAAATTTTAGGTTATGCTTAGGAGCCATAATACTAGTCTTGCTTTGGGTGATTCGATAAGGTTTCTGGAAGCCTTATAATTATACCTTCTCTGGATGTGTGGTGGATCACATCTATAATCCCAGCACTTTGGGAAGCCATGGTGGGTGGATCACCTGAATTCAGGAGTTGGAGACTAACTTGGCCAACATGGTGAAACACCATCTCTACTAAAATTACAAAAAATTAGCCGTGTGTGGTGGCATTCGCTTGTAATCCCAGCTACTTGGGATGCTGAAGCAGGAGAATCGCTTGAACTCAGGAGGCGGAGTTTGCAGTGAGCCAAAATCATGCCTCTGTACTCCAGCCTGGTGACAGAGCAAAACTACGCCGCAAAAAAAAAAAAAAAAAAAAAAATATATATATATATATACACACACACACACACACACGTGCGCACACACACACACAAACACACACATACACGCACACATATATACATACATATATGCTTTCTCAAGCTGATTGAAATAAAAGTCTACAATTTTGATGGAAGACTTTGTAATTGTATGTTAAAATTTTTTGTATGATTAGGTCATATATTATGGAGACTTGTTTATTCATTCTTTCATTTATTTAGTCAACAAATATATTTGAAAGCCCACATGCATCAAGCATTATTGAGGTAATAGGGATGCAGCGGTAAACACAACATAAATAGGCAAAGATGACAAAGCAAATAAAAAACAGTGAGGCATGGAGAACAGAGAGAAAATTTTTACCCTCAAGGGCCTTACAATCTAAAGAAGGGAAAAGACAAGAAACAAATACATACTGTGTCTTATCATGGTGAGAGTTCTGAAAAAAAATGTAAAACATAGAAGCATAGAACAAGATGCAGATAGAATGTGTTATCATTTGTAAGGAGGTCATGAAAAGCTTCTGACAAAGTTGTACTAAAATAGAGGGACAGAGTAAATCATGTGAGTATCTGGGGAAAAATTTTCCCAGAAGAGAGAACAACCTCTAAGACTCCTCTAAGACTAAAGTATTTGGGATGTTGCAGGAAAAGCAAGAAAGATAGTGCGGCTGGAGTAGGTATGTGAAGGGGAAGTGATAAGAGGTAAAGTCAGAGAAGTACAAAGAGCCAAGATATATGATTTTAAGCTTAGATGAGTTTCTGAAATCTTTCCTGAGTGAGACATTTAGTTATGAAATATTCAGGAATTCAAGTAGTATATTTTGGCTCAAACATTATAAAGAAATCTCTGACTGGTAGGTACACAAGAATGAAGTGTACAGAAGAACTAGGAAGTTATTACAGCAATCCAATTAAAAAATGATATACCTTAAATTGGGTAAAAGTGGGAAAGAATGATCAGAATCAGGTTATACGTTGATGGAAGGTCTGACAATATTTGCTGAGATATTGGATGTGGAATATAAGAGAATAAATTGAGACAAGGATACTATACTGCAAAATTTTTGACTTAAGCCACCAGAAGAGTAGAGGTACCATTTCCTGATCTATTGACAACTATTGGAGGATGTGGTTGGGACAGTGAAATCAAAAGTGCTATTTCAGACGTTTCAAGTTTAAGGGACCTGTTTTTCCAGAAATATTTAAATTAAATTCTTTAATTTAGATTTAAATTTTTATTGTGCCAAGACATCCGAAATTCAAGGGAGAAAAGGAGGCTAAAGTTATAAATTTGGTATCTAAAAGTATGAAGATTGTATTTAAAGCCATGAGACAGGTTTATTTCACTTACAGAAGTTTTAGATAAAACACATGTCTAAGTACCCCAAGGTTAGAGGGTGGGAGGAGGAAGAGGAAACTGTAGAGAGAGAATGGAGTAGCCAAATGAGTTGGAGGGCAACTAGGAGAACATGGTATCCACTCAAGACTAAGTAAAGAAACTATTCAGCCAAGGAATATCCGTATAAAATATAGAATTAATGCAAAGAAAATTATGTGAAATCGTGTATGATTGTGGGTTTGGAAATGTGGACATATTGGTAGCAAAGATATGGTTTTTTGATGGGATGGTGGGAACTAAAACCTTAATAGAGATGCAAATGAGAATGAGAGGAGAGGAATCAGTAATTGCAATTTGAGGCAACTCTTTCAAAGAGCATCACTCAAAAGTGGATCAGGAAGTCAACTCAGGGGATGTCTGGACAAGAGAAGGTAGAGGTGTTTTTGATTGACTTTGCGTTTTCATGGGGAATATTGCAACATGATTGTGAACTGATGGGAATGGTATAGTGATTATAGTGATTAACCTGGTTTTGTGTAAGCGTCGTGTCTGTCTACTTAATTTTATTTGCTTTATTTATAGAAAACTATCCTCATTAATATAATGCAAGCCACATGGTTAGAACTTAGGTCATCAGTAATTAAGACTATGTGGAGCTCAAATAAAAGGAATCAAGAGACAGGTAGCAAAGAGAAAAATAGGCAACATCCTAGATATTCTGAACATCAAAAAAAGTATGACAAATATTTATTTGATATGTATTCCATAGAAAAGGTCATATTGAAACCTATTAACTTGTAGTGTGCCCTAAATTTTAAGAGAATTACTCATTGATTTTTTTTTTTTTTTTTTTTTTTGATGAAAGACAAATCAGAAACAAAAAATTTCTAAGAAGGCATAGGCAGAAGGCAAGTAACCTTACAACAGAACTGAGAGGTCACAGTCTAATTGCATGACAAGAAACAGGGGGAAAATAACTTCTCATAAGAAAGCTGGTATAAGTAGTGACAAAATATTGACCCTGAGACCACAAAACATGTACGTGCTGCTCTCTGTGTGTCCTTGAACATTCATAGAAGTATTATGTAATGTCTAATAGAAAATTAATCTGTTAAAATATAATGAATGTTATGATAAAAATAATTGAGTCCTTAAAGAATATACTTCTCATGTAATATGTAAAGAATAATAATAATTCAGCCTATTGTGTAGGTAGGATAGTCTTAAGAAAGTACCAACCAGTTAGCCTTTGGAGTCATAATTTTAAATCTATAATATTAACAATTACATCAATTAAATTTATTAGTTGCTAACATTTGCTCAGGACTTCACTTTCATGATTATAGCAATTCTCTAAAGAAGTATCATCATCCTCAACAGGTGTTAATAAGGATATTGAGGCTTACAGAGCTGAAGCTGCTCAAAATTCCACAGCTATTAGTGAAAAACAGAACTCCACATTGAACTTTGTGGTGTGATGGATGAACCCAGATCCATCTTCCCTAAACTTTGCTCCCTCTTTATTAGAATTTTTGTATACCACTAGGAAAGGAAAAGAGTAAAAATTCCATCTCCTTTGACCTTAGTTGTTTTTTTTTTAATTTCTAAAATCAAAGTGTTAATACCTATCTCCTTGGCTGTTACGGAAATTTGAGAAACTATATGTAATATGCCTGACATTATTCCAGATACATACTCTAAGTAATATTGCCAGATAAAATACAGAACATTCAGTTAAATATGAAAATAAGCTAAACCAGGAATACATATGTAATATATATTATTTTAAATATGTAAGTATGATACCAATACTAGCATATATTGATATGAATATAATACTAATACTAATATGTATTATAAATATACTTATATATATTATAAATATAATATTTATAATTAAACATTAGTATAAATTAAAAATTAGTATAACTATAATACTAATTATAATATATATTAGTATAAATATGCCCCGTAAATCTGATGGGGCATAATGACACTAAACATTATTTGTATTTTGGTTGGAATTCACATTGAACTGGGTGTTTTGCTTTGTTTTCACTAAATGAGGTAAACCTAACTGCAAGCTTATGGACTACAGAGAACAGGAAGTAGCCCGAAGGAAAAAACTTTTGACAAAAGCTGAAAAATATGTCAGAGAGAAGTTTAGAGAAGTTCAGCAAAGGGCCCAGGGATTGGTAGGCAGAACAGAAATCAGGCCAGCAAGAACTGGAGAATGGGGACTCAAGGGACAAGCTGCATTTCTAAGATTTAGCTGAATTCCTGAAGATAGGCTCTTGGCTAGGCAGGGCTCAGCATGCATGTTTCAGGTTTCCAGTAAGGATTAGTGAGCTGAAGAAAGTAAGGATTAACATCATAAAAAAGAGCAAAAACTAAACTATTGACATTATAACTAAACTAAGCTTGCCTTCTCCTTTAACCTGAATCTCTAAAGTTATAACTATGTATTTGCATTTATTTTATTGTTTCTGGATTTTTCTTTCATTTTATCTTCTTAAAAAAATGGTAACATCTAGGGAATAAATATTTCAAAGAAGACAGTCATAAAAATTTTGAATCATGTTAATGAACCCTGAAATAGAGAATGAGAGGAGAATAAAATAAACCAGAAAACGTTATTTGTAAAACCTTAAACTAATTCTATTTACAGCACTACACTGCAATCTCAGATTTCATGTGCAAATTATTTATTACTAAATTTACTACTTACAATAATCTTATATACTTAGTGTACGATTAACTCAGATATCATAATATGAGGGATACTACTTGTATTTATTAAAATGAAATCATTGTGGAAGTCAAAGAAAACTAACACTTATGAAAAATTACTAAATTTCTAGTACATACAAATCCTAATCTTGTTTTCTCCATCAAATTTGGGGTCAGATATTCTGTTAGTTACTCATACTTACAGTAGAGTATGTGTAAAGTAAGGCAGTTTTTTTTTTTCTTTTTTTTAAATTTCTACCTTAAATTATAGGTGATAGCTGAACTGGTTGTTTTTTAATCTTTCTTAATTTAATTACATTATTTATCTTCCTTTAGTACAATGCAGACCATTTATATATAAAGAAAAAATAATATTAGAGTCAGATAATTATCTACTAAATATAAAATTAAACCTTATCTTTAAAATTGTCCTTTGTTATTCTTGAAATTTCTACAGAAAATACGCTTTTAATCATACATTTATTTTTATTGTGTTTCAATATTTTTTCCTTCTTTTTTGGACTAGAAAATATTTTGAAGTAAAGGAATCTAAATCATAAGTTCAATCACAGTTGTAACACAATCTGCTTGTAATCAATATTTCAATGAGATTTCAATAGTATTGACTTTACAAAATTGATAAACCAGAAGTGTGAACCTACTTCAGGTATAAACACATAATCAAATATCTACAAATGGAAAAGAATAAGATGATGAACATGCAATCTTTAGTAATTTTAGAACTAGAAACTATTCATGTAACAAAGAAGAAAAATATAAAAGAGAACAAAATAGATGATTATTGTAAAACATTAAACATAATGACTTGATTATTTAACACCTATACATAATATAAAAATTAGTTCAGCAATAGAAAGATTTCAACTACATATTAAATTATCTTGTAAATTTTATTAGTAAGTAGTCTTGTTTAACAGTATGATGCAGAGAACTGTTTATTATAATTTTGCAACTTCTGCTGCTAAATCCACAGTAGTCTCTCGTTTTATGATATATTTTTCTGGTAAAAAAAGTTTTAAACAATTATCCTGACAGAAAAAAAAAAGGACCCTCATGGAATGCTTCAGACCAAAAGTAATGATGATAGAGTAATTAGAAAAATGTAAAAAGTCCTATTACATTATGAAGGATATTGAACATTTCTAGTGGCTTTCAATGAGGACACAGAGAAAGAGGTATAGAAAAAAATTCTGGAAGAACTAATGCTGGTGTAAAGTGCTATGGACCACAGTCCTTTAATGACTAGACTATACTTTCATTTCTGAGGGGGCATTTAGGAAGCACCTCTCCAATACTCAGACATGATTAGAGTATATGCATATTCTCTGTATTATGCTTCCTTTGAGAGAATATTGATTAAACCTTTTTCATTATGAGAAACTACCACATTAAAATACAGCCCAAATAAATAACAATTATGCCACTGGCAACTGAAAACAAAATGGACATTTTTATGTAAAATATTTAATTCTCTTTTTGTTTTTCTGTTGTTCTACAGTAGTTAAGTTCTAAATACAAGCAAGAAATAAATTTTCAAATGAAATAAAGATGTTATCATACAGAAAATTGGAAATGCCCATGCTAAATCCAGTTTAAGCATGGAACAGTCCATTTGTTTGAAAGTACACTAAAATCATTTTATTGTGTAACATGCAAAATAAATGGTTAGATTATCATGCCAATAATAACAGATAATGTCTAAAATTATATATAGAGTATAAGTATGGATAAATACTTGATAAAGTATGTGATAAAGATTTGATAAAATACATGATAAACTCTTGTAGTGGGACCACAAAAAAAATCAAAAGACTCATGAGATCCATTTTTTTCATTGATAGATTCATGTCTAAGAAATAGTTGGATAAGGATATTATAGTATTTTTAATACTTCCAAACTGTTCAGCTATTGATAAAATTGTGTATCTTAGAGTTGGTACTAAAATACTGAGAATGAATAAAGATAAAAAATATTTATGTATATAAACTTGTTTGTTCCTGATGTAATTCAGATGGTCCTCTGTTCTTGAAGGTCAGTATTCACAGTCTTTCATATCCAGCCTTCAGATATTTTGAGCTTGAACTAACATACACTAAAAGGAATCTCTGGAGATTGAAAGATGAGAAGAACAGAAAGGAAAAAAAGGAGGAAAAATAGTCAAAAGGCCAGATATGGTTTGAAATGGGCTTCTGTATCCAAGATTTTCTGACACCAGGGCCCATTTCTTTTCACTAGATCACCTAGCCACATTGTCACTCTAAATTTACTGTTTTTGATTATTTCTTAATCCTTACTAGGATCAGTACTTATCATTAATAATATTTCTGTTGTTAGGCTCTAACTCTATGCATTAGGAAGGTAAAACTGTGGTTATCTGTGTACACTATCATCTTGCTGATGAAATATTATATCTAAATTATTATATTGTTTTCTTTGAAATTAATAAATTAAAAATAATAATACTGAGAACAGAATTCCAAAAGTAGAATTTTCTAAGAGCAAATAACATTAATTTTTTGTCAGTTTAGATTTTTTTTGGTAGACAAAGAGAATTCAGTTATTCCTAGAGCATTACCATTGTCTGTTCATGCAAAACCTCCCTTATGTTTAAAATAATTTTATTATTTTTTCATTTATCACACATTCTTGCATTCCACACACACACACTTACACTGCTCTATTAGGCACATCTACATACAACTTGTTATCCATTCATTAATATGCGGGCAACTATGTTTTCACTTTTTTTGTCAGACTGGTTTCCTTAGGTATCAAATGGAAATTCAGATAGAAGAAGCCTTAAACCTGCACCTGCATCTTTAGAGATCATTTCTAAATTTAACCCTTCTGTCAAGAGTCTAACTGCCTACAAAATGGAGAGGTCTAATCCTCAATTTTAAATTCACCTACAGTTTTACTTTTTCACTTCTGAGCAAGAGAGTTTCAATTGTTGGGTTTTTATATTCTACTAATTAAAATATAACATTACTGTTATTTTCATGACCGATTTTTTAAAATAAAGATTTCTTGCATCTTAAATATCAATTAGGTAACACAACTCTACTTTTATCATCACTGTGCAATAAATTTCAGTCACTTTAACTTATAAGTCCAATAAAATGCAGAAGGAAAAGGATACTTCACTCTACTACATATTTTAGAGTTGTAATATATTAATCTTGAGCCAAATCCTCCGTTCTTCTAAAAGTTCTCCATCAGTTTTATCAGCTGGATATGTCATGGTGTGTCCTTTGATGTGAAAGCACCACACCAGTTCTTCATTTAACAGTATACTAAAGACCAAAACATTTTGAAAGAGACAGAAAGAGTAACAGCAAGCTTACCTCAAATACTGCTAAGGAAGCCAATGTAGAAAAACTTACCATTCATTTCAAATGGAGAAACTTAATTCTCCAGGTAGCCACAAAACAGAACTAATGAGCACAATGCATCCCCACTCCCAGCAGCACTTTGACTAGTGGTGTTTGTTTGCATATTTCCTATCATGTTTGTCATGCCTTTAGTAGATGATTTGGCTAGCACAATATCCTAGCCTAGCCTCAGTGTAGAAATCTGGCAATAAAACAGCATATCCAAAGATAAAATAAGAACCAATGTTAAGTGATGAATCCATGCAAAGTACTCAGTGAGTCTCTTAAAATATGCCTATCCACACACACAGGAAGGAAATGTATGTGCTGGGAATCTGCATTCTTCTGGAACACCATATGTAATGTCTATTGAGATATTTTGAGTGGGCATAATCTTCCTAGGAGGGATAATAGGGATAACTTTCATAGACACTTTCTGTGAACTAGAATCTGCTGCTAGAATATCAGAACTTGAACAGACGAATATCCTTACCTCACACTGAATGTAACTAAAGATAACACAACTAATTCTTGTTATCAGATATTTATGTTTAAAAACTCAGTAAGCAAAAGATAGCCTATCTGAAACATACTACTTTGTCTAGAAAATAAATCTCAACTCTGTAACTGATGTTAAAGAATTATGTGAATCATGTAATATGATGTCTATCATTTAGTAAGCATGACTAAGAATAGTAAGTTTAATAATAACTTATACTACCAATAATCATAAATATATAAAAGTTTCCTAGGAGTGTAGAAAATTCTGACCACTGTAAAATACTAATGAAAGACTGGAAATAGGAGCATTTTCTCATAAACTATGATAACATAATTCTTAGCATGATAATACTTTTTAAAAAGTTTGACAGTTAAAGAAATTTAAGACAATGCTCTACTAGACACCCTTAAAGTGAGCTGCTGCTGTTACTGTAAGTTTAATCATTATAAAAGCAATGACACTTCTCTTAGTTGATTTGTGTACATTATCATAGTATGTATTTTTTCTTTGGGAAATACTATATCATGAAAGTATGCTACCCTTGTGTTATGAAAATGCATGGAAATTTGGGTGAATTATTAGACTAAAATATACCTAATGAACATTTGCTTTAATATACCTCTGATAAATTTGTGCAATGGATCTAAAAAGTTATACATGTAGGATTATATAGACATATACATAGTGAAAAATAACATTTTAAAGCATATTGGATATAAAAAGATTTAAAATCTACTTATTCATCCTAAATGTTTATTGCATAAAAATAAATGCATTAAAAGTATACAGTAAGTAAGTTTTATTCAGAATACCATACAAAAAAAAAAAAAATACATGAACATTCAAATTTGGCAATAGTGATGTGTTCACAACAGCTGAAAACACTCATACATGATTAAAATTTAAACCATATGGAATTTGGGTTTAGCTATGGTTTTATACCTGGATTTAAATATTTTTGCTTATATTGGCTTAATGTTGTCCATCCAATCCCTCAAAAGGACCACATAAAATACAAATTAACATTTTTGCAATATAGAAACATGAGGGCCATAACAACTTTTTCTTCCATAATCTAAATACCAAATAACATTATGACATCCATTAAAAATCTTTTAATAATATTTTGATAAATACATATGGATCATTTACTTTTTAAATAAAGTAAGCATAGTCATTGGCTTTCTTCCTTTTTAAACTTAATATAATATATAAAGTCAAAAGGGATAAAAACTGTGAGTATATTACTCCATAATTGATAGTTTTCTTTTTTCTTATGTTTTACTTTCTTAACTTATCCAGAGAGAAAATTATATTTAACATTTTTCTGCAGTATATGCCCGTGTTTTGTAGATATGTATGGCTCTTTAGAAGTACATTTATAGCAATATAGATGTGATTCAAAATTAGTCTTTTTGAGTTGTAGCAGAAATAAAGTAACCATAGTATAGTCATAGCCTTTTTTTTGTTTGTTCTTTGAAAAGACAGGATCTTGCTCTGTCTCCCAGGCTGGGGTGCAGTGGCGCAATCACGGCTCTCACTGCAGCCTCAACCAACCAGGGCTCAAACAATCCTCTCAAAGTGCTGGGATAACAGGCATGAGCCACCTCACCCGGTCTATAGTCACAGCCTTTAAAATTAAATATTTATTTGTCATGTTTATAAAAGAAGACTAAATTGGTATTTAAGTAAAACACATTTTAAAGATAATCTTACAACATCATAGACTGTGTAGCATTTGTTCATAAAAGTCACTAAAGTATTACAAATTAAACATATCAACAGCTGCTAAAAGGAATATATGATTTTCTCATTATTTTCATATGGTATAGGTATCTGGTATGCAAAAATTAGGTATGTATTTGACATGTTAAAATAAATCTTGAAATATGTTTTCCATCAGCATATATAAATTAATGACCAGAACCTGCCACTATTTTTCAATAGCTGGAGTTGGAACACTTAACATTATTTAAAACAAGCAACAATATACCAGGTTGTCAGTTTCTATTAAAGGAAATTCAACTGAACAAATGTTAAGCATAAAAACTTCACTATGAGTGAATAATTTTTGCATTAAAAAATCTCAACCAGGTGTAGTGGCTCACGCCTGTAATATCAACATTATGGGAGGATCAGTTTGGCAGATCGCTTGAGGTCAGGAGTTCAACACCAGCTTGGCCATCATCGTGAGACCCCGTCTCTACTAAAAATATTGTACAAAAAAATAGCCAGGCGTGGTGGCATGTGCCTGTAGTCCCAGGTACCCGGGAGGCTGAGGCAAGATAATCACTTGAACCTGGGAGGCAGAGGTTGCAGTGATGAGCCAAGATCATGCCACTGCACTCCAGCCTGGGTAACAGAATGAGACTCTGTCTCAAAAATAAAAAATAAATAATAAATAAATAAATAAATAAATAAATAAATCTCATAATAACATTTCTTTATCTTTACCTCAGTCATTATTAAGTAAATATCTGAGTGTACTATGCTGCTGATAGTAACTGGTTGTTGAAAACAACTATGTTTTAGGTATATTATAGTATTATTGTATTCCAAACAGGGAGAACTTTAACTATAGTTCCTAAGGAAATTTACTAGACAAATAAGGTTCCAGGAAATATGACTTGATTTTTAAAATGGCCCTTATCATGAGAGATCACAGAAAAAATAAAAATCATATTATGTCAGAAAGGTAGACAAACATTATAATTCAATTATAATTTACCTCAATCTGCAAGGTTTTTGTACTGAACTTATAAAAAATACCAGTGTGAAAAATTTAAATGAATTAACGTGAAGAACTTAGTGAAACATTTTCTTCAGTTTTGAAATCTTTTAGCTTTAAAATTAAAAAGGAAATGAAAATTAGATAGAATTTACATTTCCTTTTCCACTCCACCAACCCCCAAAAAAGTAATAATTTCTTAAGGAAAATATGATAGATCATAGTTGTTTTAAAGTTAGAGATTTTTATTGTATTTATTTAACATATCCTCCTAAAGACATGGCGTCATGATTTATAATTATTTCTGTAAGATTATAGTGTTCCGGTCATGCTGTTTTATTCCTTTAACAACTGAGTTTTGCATAGTCAATCAACACTGTCGTAAAGAGAACCAAATATAGCCATTAAACAATTAGAATAATACTTCATTTATGATTTGGCTATTATTTAGGCAGATTTTAAAAACTATATAATGATTATTATAAAGATGTGTTTACACCATTATTTGTGTATCAGATTCTAATACCTTTTGGTTTTATCCAACATTATGAATGTAAATGAAGATCATAAAATATCTGATATTTTATATTAAATTTTACCTCACATCTGTATGATTTACTATAATTATTTCACAAATACTTATTGAGCACCAATTGTGAGCCAGGCACTGGGCTAAGTGCTATGGAGTCAGTATGAGTAGATCGTAGAATAAAATGCAGGCCTACCATCACAGAGGTTACCACTTACTGCTGGCAGATCACAGCAAATAAGCAATTTACCAAACCACGTAATGAGAACTATACTATGGTTAACTACAGGCTTAGGAAATAAACATAGGGGAACCCCAGTCCAGTCCTGGAAGCTTACAGAAACCTTTCTCAAAAAAATAAAAAGTTTTGGGGGAAGATGAAACAGTACAGGCAAAGACCGAGAGGTGATAGAGAAAGAGAAAGTAAAAGGTCAGGTGTGAGGAGACATGATCTGGGGAGTTATGAAGAAACCAGATTGTACATTTGTAAACCAAGCTTGTTTCAGATCACATGCCAAGAGCACCATGTGAAAATTCTTCTTTAATGTGAGGGAAGAATGCTATCAGATTTGAATTTTAGAAAAATCATTCTGTGTGCAGAAGAGAGAATGGCATAGAAGAGAGTTAGAAAGCTGACAGGGAGAATGAGAAGAGACACATTGTCACATTCCGGGGCAGCAATACAAATTGTGTAGACTGGGGAGTAACTTTGGGAATGAAAAGACAAACCAGAGGATGGATTTCAGATGTTCAGGGAATACTATCTATGAGCTCTGGTAATCAGGTAGATATGAAGAGTGTGTGAGAAGAAAGGAAAATCAATGAATGTGATTCAGTTTTCTTATTTAGCAATACCCAGGGCTATTTCATGAGTTAAGAACGTGTGTAGGACTGAAAATTAAAGTAAGACAAAGTGTTTTAAAAATTAGAAAAAGAATTGTGGCATTTCTAAATGCAAAGAAAGTAAGTTTAACCAAAATAAAAGTGAAAGATTGGTAAAGATTAAAAATATGATCGTTATGCTTAATGATTTAGGTTATTGCTGTCATCCATTTGTGCTGTATCTCAGATCTTACCGAATCATATGAAAAGACATGTCTTTCCATCTGCCTATGTGCATATGAGTGTGCAAATACCATGTTAAATAATTAAAATATGTAACAAAACCTTGTAAGCCACTAAGAAACATGTTTGAAAGTCCTTTGGAAATAGGTTTTTGTAACCTGTTAGTAACCTTTAGTAACCTATACTGAAATCTACATTAGTCAAACTAATACATTTTCTAAGCTTCTAAAGCCCTCAACTCTTCTTTTGGGATTTGCAATCTGGCAGCAAAACTAACTGCAGTTTCAATTTATGAACACTTATTTTACCTTTTGGCTTTAACTGATGCGTGACTGATCGTGAAGTTTCTATTTCATCTTCACCCCTCTCAAGTGATGGCTTTTTTATTCCACTACTCATGTACATACAGCCATATATACGTATATATGCCTACTAAGAGCTTGTCATTGTTTTCAAAACATTATTCCTCCTTCTTCCACAGAATAAACTCTCTTGAAATAGATTCTACTAGATTATATCAGAGTATACGATTTACATTTTATTCTTGCTGCATTCATCTGCTTAAAGCCTGCTGAATCTTACTCATCCATTGGAGATGTTTTAGCATCTAGCTCACTTTCCTTCTATCTGCTAAAAATCTTGTAAGCATTTTTAATTATTTCAGTGTTTATACAAATAAACTATGCAATGCTTTGACCTTTTTATCTAATCTTTCTCACCTGCAAGAATCACAAACTTGTTTATGTTTAAATATGTGATTGCTATCAAACAGCTTAATTAATGTGTCTGGATATAAACGTGTATGCACACTATGTTAATAAATTCAAGACCTTAAACTCAAGAGATTCTTTAATGTTGCCTGGCATTAATGTCTCTAGCCAATTTATTCCCTCAGCGCTCCTAAAGGATATTTATACCTGTTCTGTCTTCCCAAAACTCAAAAATTTCTTCTCTACTCACACAGCTACAAACTTGCTTTTTATGCAGTCACACACAAGAAAACAAAATCCAAAATTAATCAGATCACAAAATCGATTAACCTATCAAAAACCACGGCCAAGTCCTCTCTAACTCCCTCCAGTTGCAATGTCAATTATGCCCTTGTCTCCCATCTAGACTTGCCGGTGGGATTCTCTAGAGCCCGTTCACGCATGACTATGCAAGAATTTAGTTCTAAAAGTATTTTTCTTCTTTTTTTAAAAATCATTTTTGCCCTCCATTTAATTATTCATGTAGTTTTACTGCTGGGAAAAAAAATGCGTAATCTGAAAAAGACCTCATATTGTTTAATAACTACTTTCCCATTTTCATATTCTTCTTGACAGCAAAACTTACTAATAATTTACCTCTACCAATTGCCCACTTTTATCCTCTCATTCTTTATTTCACTATCCCAGTTACCTGATTCCAACTATTCTCATATTGGTCTGTATTTCCATGTTGCCAAGTCACTTAATTATTTCTGAATCATCTTAACCTATCATCAGTGTTTGATGTGCATGTAATGTCTCTTCTCCTTGAAGCATCTGTTTCAGTGGAGTCATGGAAACCCAGGAATCATCAGAGTTTTTTTTTTTCTAACCTTTCTAGTCTTACCATTTTAGTCTCCTTTGTGATTTCTTCTCATGTCAAAATACTGTAGTGTACTGCAGCTCAGTCCTTGGACAACTCTTTCCTGCGCATGTTTATTCCATGGGTGATGTCAGTCAGTTTTACTGCTTTAGCTAACTTCTACATACTGATGACTTCTGGTTATATCTGCAGCCCAGGTCTCTTCCTAAACCCCTGTGCCTTATGTACCTATCTACCTAAGTATTTAATATGCATTTCAAACTTTATATATTCTTAATTTACTTTTAATATTCTCCTCATATACTTCCCCACTTCAGTTAAAAAAACAATTTCATTCTTTCTCTTGCTTATGCCAAAAAATTCAAGATCAATATTGATCATCATTCTCCATAGCCAGTTAATGAGTAAATTCTGTCAACTTGACCTTTAGAAAAATAACCAAGTCAGAATTCTCTTTAAGAGTTTACATTGTTTATAATTATTACACCCATTACATATTTAGTAGTTTAGAATAGTCAGAGATATAGTCTGGGTATTGGACGATATTAAGAGATTATTGTTAAATAAATTGATTAAGTGTGAGAGTGTTGTTTTGGCTCAGTAAGAATATGACCTTTTTTTTAGACGTGCATACTAAATTTCTTAGCTGTACAATATCATAGTGTCTGTACTACAGAATTAAACAAGTGAATAGAATGAGTTAGAAACTCATTGCAACTTCCTACACACTTAGATTTTTCCTTAGCATGTATTTACTTAACTGATTGATCTTGCTCATCTCTCTCTCTTTCACCAAAATGTAAGCTCTAAAAAGATGGGACTTTTCATTTATTTTGTTTGCAACTATATTCCCAGTACCTACGACATTATTAGGCACACAATAGGTAGTCAATGAATACTTTTTTAATATATGAGTAATTATTTATTAGATGGATTATTCCCACCTTCCCAATCTCTAAATCTTCCCAGAGCTAAGTTCTTACATCTCTTTTCTTCTCTTTTCCTGAACTCTTCCTTAAATATATATATATATTTATATTATAAATATTTATATAATATATATATATTATCTATTGGCTGGGCGTGGTGGCTCACGCCTGTCATCCCAGCACTTTGGGAGGCTGAGGTGGGTGGATCATGAGGTCAGGAGATCCACACCATCCTGGCTAACACGGTGAAATTTCGTCTCTACTAAAAATACAAAAAAAGTAGCCAGGTGTGGTGGCGGGCGCCTGTAGTCCCAGCTACTCAGGAGGCTGAGGCAGGAGAATGGCGTGAACCTGGGAGGCGGAGCTTGCAGTGAGCCGAGATCCTGCCACTGCACTCCAGCCTGGCCGACAGAGCGAGACTCCGTCTCAAAAAACAAAACAAAACAAAAACAAACAAACAAACAAAATCATTTGTTTCTAAATCATTTGTTTGTATGATATTAAACATCATGTAAATGCTCATGAATTTATATCTCTGTAAATGTCTCCTTCATTAACAAGTTACCAAAAAAAACCAATTTTGCTATTTTTAAAATTTTTCCCCATTCCACATCAGCAAATTCCTGTCATCTTGATCTTCAAAATGGATCTGAAAGTAACTTAGGTCTCGTTATCTTCAGAACTAAAAGCCTAATCTGAGCCACCAAGGGATCTTTTCTGGTTTACTACAATAGCCAGTCTCCTTGGTCCCACCCTTTTCTCTTCATAGTTTATTCTCCTCCCTATGTTGGAGCGATCCTTTCAAAATATAAGCCAGATCTTAGCACTGCCTGATTAATAACTCTTCAGTGATTTTTGTATTTTATCTTGAATAAAATCTAAATTTCTTATCATTATCTAAATGGGCCCATATGACCAATTCTTTGACAATCTCTGATAAGATAATCTCTCTGCTCACTATACTCCAACCAACTTGGTCTTCTTCATATCACTTATTGCAAATTAATGGATAAATATGCTCTGATAATTTGAATAACTTCATGCAAATTCAACCAGCTTTTAGTAGCAGACTCCAGTTGCAAAGCTGGTGATTCCAAACCATGCAGCATACAGTTCTCACCTCAGAGTGTAATGTGCTACTGGAAACAAGTTGGGGACATTAATGAAATTACAGAACATAAAATGTATGGGCTGGGGACAGTGAAGGTTAATATAGCGTGGTTCTGCAACATTGAAGTGGGTAATAGCTAAACATAGGTGTATATGCAGTGTGTGTAACATTATGACTAGACCTCAGGAAGATATTGTGGGTGAAAAAATGTGGAGACACAGATGTGAATCACCACGTGTAAGTATAATTAGAAACAAAAACGGATATATTTGTCAAAATAGTGTATAGAGAAAAGAAATTTGGGGCGAGGTTATGTCTTGGGAACTCAGAATCTGAATCGTAGTTTGATTTTTTACTTTTTACAACATTTAAGTATTAAGGTCTTACTTGTTTCTGGAATACTAGGTCAACATAACAGCAATTTCTTTCTTTCTTTCTTTTTTTTTTTTTCTTCAGACCCAGTCTTGCTTTGTCGCCCAGGGGATGGAGTGCAATGGTGCTACCTCAGCTCGCTGCAACCCCGCCTCCCGGGTTCAAGCAATTCTCCCACTTCAGCCTCTCAAGTACTTGGGATTATAGGCACCCACTCCCACACCTGACTAATTTTTGTATTTTTGGTAGAGACAGGGTTTCTCCATGTTGGCCAGGCTGGCCTTGAACTCCTGACCTCAGGTGATCTGCCCCCCTCGGCCTCCCAAAATGGTGGGATTGCAGGTGTGAGTCACCACACCAGGCCAAAATAACAGTAAGTTTAAAGGTGAAAAGGGGACATATATATCTTTAATACAATCTCTGGTTGGTAAATTTAAAAGTCCTGAAAATCAGTCTGGTACCATCTGCTACATGGATGTGTCTACTAATTACCAAAATTTCTCCTCATTCTAATTTTTCTTCCCATTGAGAATCATTGATTTATAGTGTTAAAAGACAATGCTTTAGGAAAACTAAATTTAACAGAGGTTACTTGAGCAAATAATGATTCATGAATTGGTCAGCACTCAAAAACAGAAGAAGGTTCAGAGACCTATTCCCAACAGCTTATGACTGGCTAAAATGGTAGTAGCAAAACAGGTACAGCCTAAAAATAAATAAGTACTTTAACTAAAAACTATTTTGTGGCTAAAACTCATATCATTATATAAACAATATAAAAAATAGTGTGACTTACTGGTAAATGCATGCCTGAAAGAATGTACTTCCTAGAAAAGAATTGGAATGATGATTCTTAAAATTATAAACATTTTTTAAAATGTAATACTATTTACTTTAATTACTTTTAATTAAATTTCTAAAAATATGTTTTATTACTTTCAAAAAATATTAAAACAATTCAGGTTAGATGTTAAAAAACCTAAACACACCTTTAAGTATGAATTTCTTGGGTTTTTTCACTTTCAAAGAAAACACCTTGACTTTTAATTGAATTTCCAACATAATATGATGCATCAAAAAGAGCACGGCATTAGAGGAAAACAGCTTGATTTTGAAGGTGTGTTTGCCACATAGTTGCCAAGCTAATTGTTCCCTCTATGTCTCTGTTTCTCTAATAAAACCTACCTCACATGGTTATTGTGTAAACTTGACCAGTGAGTAATATGTATATTTGTATTTTATTATATGTGCAAATAGATCTGGGTATACCTACGGATGAGTCTGTAAGCAACAGCTAGATTGGTAATAAGATGGTATTGTAGCTGTCTTCATTAAAGTCCCTTCCTCTGCTTCATTATCTTCTTCTTCCTTTGATAGTTTCCATTTGTTAAATGTTTCATTAAGATCCAAGCAGGGTTCTAAGTATTCCAGATAGATTTTGCATGTAGTTTTTATAACCACTCTGTGTAAAATGCATTAATATCCCTATTTTACAAATAAAGCAACTGATGATTGGAAATTTAGGTCACACAACTAACATTTTTTTAAGTATTTTAATTTTTGTGGGTTACTTTTTCCACCTGTGTGTCTTGATTGTAAAATATTATTTTAAATTGTGGTACCTAAAATAATACCTTAGGAATCCTAAAATCAGAAAAACAAGAGTTAAATATAAGATGAATATACTGTTGGCAGGGATACTTCTCATCTTTCTTATAAAGTTACCATGCTCGGTGTAGTAAGTAAACATTATCCGAAAAGACATTTTCTAATTTCGAATTTCAAAATCTTTCTATTTATTTATTTTTATAATGTATATTACATGTTTTGTTCCATATTTCATAATCACGTATTTATACAAAATGCAAAAAACAAATCTTATCATTACAATATTTCTGTAGCTGTAATTATAAAGCGGTATAAAATTTAATATAACAAGATGCTTCCGATTCTTCAGCATTCCCTCAGATAGACATTTTTGAATGAAAGTCATGAGATTGTTTCCAAGGTACACTGCCCTTAAATCATAAGTTATTAAATAATAGTTTTCAGTATAAAATAATTACCCTTGCCATTTTCATTATGGCACATCTGCCTTGGACATAAGAAACGAAATCCTGTGACTGACTTAGTTGCAATTAGCAAGTCATTCAGAAATCACATTCATCACTGTCATTTCAGAAGAGTCTAGAAGGAATTGCTTGTGGTGTATTTAGCACGCATGAGAGCTGCAAAGTCCAGTCTGTTCATCTTTTTCACGTTTCTGTTTGTTTGGAAAAGCTAGAAAGCTCTAGCCAAAAAGGGCAGGAAGGAAGGTTGGTTTTCAATACCCTTCTTCAGTTCAGCTGAGAACTCCTTTCTATGACTCAATAGTCAGTTCCAAATTACCACATTTTTAAAAAAATTTGGTTATCATGCTTGTATTTTCTTCATAGATGATATTACTACCTTAATTCATATCTATTAATCAATTTATTATTTATCTCCAGTCATTAAACTGATGGATCTCAGCAATCAGTGACTTACAGGTTCTGTTTACTGTTATATCCATTGCCCACATTCCTGGCACATGTCAGGCAACAAAATTCAATTATTGAATAACAAACAGCTTCCTGAAAAAAAGTCAGTTCAGTTTTTTTATTGCGGATTTTTAAAAAATCAACAGAATACTGGCCCTCATATGCTATTTCTCCAGAAAAGAGTAATCTAATTTTTTCACAATAAAGAAGTTATCTTAAGTCTTGAGGTCTATATACACGGAGAGAGAGTAGCAATAGTGAATACATCTGGTGTCAAGTACAACTAAAATTATGTCATAGGGAGAATTTAGATTTTTCTACAGGAAAAACAGAGAATCCTGGGTAAAATTTATGGAGATATTGTTTAGCTTAGTATTATATTTGTTATTAATAAAGACATAGTTCTCTTTGAGAAAAAAATAAAAATAAAAATAGCCCCAGGGCCTGGAATTCTAGTAGGGCCTGAATGCAGGTCTGTTTTTCCAACTAGATATAGTAATGAATAAAGTTATCAAGGATTGGAATGACTTTGTTCAGATTGTGACACATATTCCATTATTAAAAGTGAAAAAACGGAAGTTAGAATAGCTTTGTGCAGATATTCTAGAGAGAATAAAACACTGAATGGAAGATTAGACAATATTACTTCAAGATAACTTTAAATTCTTTTAAAGGGCCTAATATTATTTTTGATTAAAAAAAGTATTCAAGTAACAGAAAAAAAAGTTTGGAGAAAAGAATACCCAGAAAAGTGCTACCTGAAATAATTTAAGAATAGAAATCTTTGATTATAAAATATTTCTGATTGCATGCTAATAAAATAAAGTACTTCCATGAGAAATAATTGAAGGCTAAATGGGACATTGTAACACTTTCAAGTAGTAGAAAATATGGATGGCATATTTTTAACTTACTAATGATTAGTAAAATAATTGGGAAAAAAGAATTACGGAAAATAACATGGCATTTTATATGGTAGGTAGCAAACATATCTTTATTGTTACCTTTCTAATATTATAGATTTGAAATTATTTTGGTTAAAGGTTTTCACCAATTAGCTAAGTATCTGAAATGTTTTATTAAAATGAAATAAGATTATTTTGTGTATCACCATTTTAATTATTACAAATTCAATGTTCAATGCTCACTTTGAAAAATTCATTAAGCATGATTTAGGCTCGAGTCTGTATGTATGTTTATGGTAATAAAACTGACTTCCAATGTTTATTTGTTGTGCTGACAGCTTCCTCCATAAACAGTGTCATTACTGTCTGTGGACCTTAATGTGGCACATTTGGTTGTTACATCTTACTTTCCCTATATACAACATCTTTTATGTAGATCTACTAATAAAATTAAATACACATAGATATATTTAAAATTTTAGCTTCACTAAATTCTTATATTACCTAAAATCCCCTCTTCGCACATTAGACACTGTGCGTATTATACACAAAATGACAGTAGGTTCAATACCTTAAAATTTTTAACCTAAATTCACTACTAGGCAGGAGTGTAGGTTCATAAAAGGAATTTCAACTAAAATAACATACAGTTTTTCTAAAGCAGGAAGAATATGTAAGGCAATTATATTCTCATGATTCCAAGATGAGATCTGTGCCATTTGGAAGGAAACACAATGCTAAATACAGAGAAAATATTTTGAAAATTGGATAGGATTTTTGTAAAGATTTCAAATAAAATAGAAAAAATATTTCAACTTAAAAGTTGAAAAATGTTTTATTTATCAAAGTTTACCAAATCATCTGTAAGATGATATAAGTATGTGTTTTGAATAAGTAGTAAAGAAATAAGGAGACGAGATAGCCACCCACAGGCACAGATATTATCCTAAAAACTGTATTATTTGTAATTCTGTCATTGAAAATGAAATTTTTTTATATTCCGTTTGTATCTCTGTATGCAACTATATACTCTAGTTTTTTGTTTGTTTGTTTGTTTTGTTTTACAAAATCTGCATGAGAAGACTGCTTTCTTCTTTTTTGTTGGGATGGGGAGCTCATTATGTTGCCCAGGCAGATCTAGAACCCTAGGACTCAAGCAATCCTTCTAACTCAGTCCAGCCTCCCAATTAGCTAGGATTACAAGCATACACAACAACACTCAGCAAAATTGCTTTTTATTGGGAAACAGTAATTTTTTTTTTAATATTAATGTTGAGGTACTTAGTTGAAACCATGAAAACACCAGATTTATGTTTTTGACATTGTAGGCTTTGAGATTTGAAAATTCACCTACCTCAGCCATTCAAGTTGTGTGACATTGGACAATCTCAGCTTCCTTGTTTATATAATCTGAATAATAAAATTGCCTCTTTCAAATAATCATAGTTAATGTTAACTGAGTTTTTGCATAAAAAGTGCTTAGTTCAGTGTCTAATAGATACAAAATTTCTAATAAATGTTTTTAAAGTATATTCTTCTTAAATTTACTCATATACCTCTGAAACAGATCTCAAACAACCTCAAAATATCTTAGCCAACATCCACACCAGTTGTTTAGAAGAGAAAATACACACACACACACACACACAGAGTTTGTTATTTCGTTTGAAAGGATACACTGTAGTTTCAAGTGTATGCAGTATAATTCTAATCACTTTAAAAGTTCATTCTGATACAATTAGTCTAATGGCTTACTTATTTAGGTAAAACCTTTACCAAACAGCCTTTTATCAAACACTGACTCTATGCAAGGCTACAAGAGTCAACAAAACAGACATTTTGTCTGCTATTATGGAGCCTTAAAGTCTAATGGAGGTGATTAGCCAAATATAGGGACCTCCAGTGAATAGTGATATAAAGTCAATAACTTTGAATTCAAGAATATTTATTTGATATGCTGAAACTACCCATTAAAGAAAAACATCACAATTAAGTTTTCATATAATTTTCCTGGAGTATTATTTCCCAGGTCTTTTCTAATATTTAAATATTCATTTAAAAATCAAGCTATTTTAAGATTTGTATGTGTTACTATAAAACTAAGTTTCCAGGACATTTTTTTGGCAATTCCTAGGCTCATTCCTGAAACTGTGGGCTTGCTGCCATCAATTTTGTGGCACAGACTAACGCAAACAGACGTGAATAAGAGCAAAACTGATAGAATTTGGAAGACTCAAAAAAGTAGCCAATTTATTTCAAGTTTGAGATTATTTTCTTATCTATAATTAATGCAAAGTCTGCCCCCTTATCAAAATAAGTGTTCTAGTGCCATTATTTGAAAGTACATTTGAGCTCTCTACAGATCGTTAGGCTGTCACTCCTCTGGGATTCATATGATCACATCCAAATGAAAACAGTTGCTTTGCTATCACTAGAAAATGAAAATGGGTACAAACATAATGCATCTTCACATTTCGAAATTAGGGAAGACATCTGGATGCACTTGCTCAGCTAATGAATAAAGGGAAAAATGGAAGAATAAAGGAAGGAGTGAAGGAAGAAAGGAGAGACTGGAGGGAGGGAGGGAGGGAGGGAGGGAGAGAGGAATGGAGGGAGGGAGGGAGAGAGGAACGGAGGGAGGGAGGGAGGAAGGAAGGAAGGAAGGAACGAAGGAAGGAAGGAAGGAAGGAAGGAAGGAAGGAAGGAAGGAAGGAGAGGGAGGAAGGAAGGAAGGAAAAGAAAAAGTGTCTAATTTTCTGTAATACGATTTAGTATTCAGCCCAATTCATTTTCTGGAGTTGGAGGAGGCTAAACATTGCTTAGTATCCCTCTTTAACTCACCAGCTAATTATGCAAACCTTTATATCCAAACAATGCAGAGGAAAGAAGACAGAATGATCTTCCAGACCATGAAAGCTTTGTTCATCCATCATACCAACAGTGTACTAAAGATCTTAGAGATCTTTTGTCTGGCAACTCTTTGACCTTTCAGCTGATGAATAACTGAAGATGTGCAATACAAAGAAATTACTAGAAGAGAACTATGCACTGGGAATCAATTTGTTTTCATGACTCTATCCAACTACTTTAGTGAAGTATTTAGGAGAGTGGGTTAAGTACACAAGCCTCTTTTAAATACTTATTAAGATTAAAATGTTCTCATAATATATAAAAATGTGCTTTAAGTGGGCACTTGATTCCCAGTTAGAAATTTAGGATTAAAAAAACACAGTACATCTCAGCAACGGCGAAAATTTTGATTTGGATTAAAATCAAATCTACATGAAGATTTTGATTTGGATTAAAAAGAGAAACATATTTCTGTGCGCTTAAGGCTTTTTTTACTCCTTTTTATTTCCTGAACAGAACAGAGCTTAACAATACTGATTGACAACATGAACAAGACTCTTCATTAGGACCTAGTAATAAAACAAATGATTAGAGTAAGGTAGGACTCCTGATACCAGAAATCACTCAAGAAGTCTCACCTTATATGCAGGGTTCAGTTTTGCATTTTTGTTTATATGTTTTTATTTCCCCTTAAAACAAAATGTTTCTTTCTTTCTTATGAGGCATCCACTTTGATAACACATGCCAAGCTATATTATATCATAATTGGTCTTTGCTTATTTCTAGTGATGAAGCCTCATCCCATATTTTTGCGTGAACTACAGCTGTTAATTTTTCTTAAAGTTTGAAAATTATGTGCAGCTGATATGTCATCTTCCTAGTATTTAACTGAAGTGTAATTTGTTCCTCTTTATTAGAGCTGAATAAAAATAAGTCTTTTTTATTTCCTAGAAAGTTTAGCACATTGAAATGTTTTGCCTTTGATCAAATTTGTGTACAGGATCATACAGATTATATATTTCCCATAGGGTTATTCTCTCCTCCTCTCTTCTCCCTTTCTCTTCCCTTCTTTTTTCTCATAAAAACCTATATCCAAATTCTCCCTGAAGCTGAGAATGTATTCCAATCCACAAGTTAAGAATGATGAAACAGTAAAAGTTTAATAAGCCGCTTGGCCATGGACTCTTATAGCACAGTATATTTAGATACGAGAAATCATCCTGAGTTAATTTCTGAATTTTTGCAAATTTCTAAGGTATGTTATTATAATCCTGTCCCTCTGGGTACCTTGATTCCTGCCTAAAAATAACAAACCTTATTATTTAACAAAGAAAAAAAAAACTGAACAAACTATAATGAATCTAGGGAATTGTTTTTCAGTAATCACTTTTCTCATTTCTACTGTTAGCAATAGAAATATCTGGAGATGGGAGGAAGCAACTAATAAAAGTGAAGTAGATTTAAATATTTGCATTAAATATAATCTAAATTGCAAATAATCCTCTTATAGTCTCTATCCATAGCTGCATTATAATACAGTTCACATTGCTTTAGCAACTAATTTTTTCTGCCTTTATTACATCTTCCAGAAAACAAAAAGAATACAGTTATAAAGACCTTCTTAACAAACCATAGTAAGTCAAGATGGAGAATATAAGTGGGCCTTGAAAACTCGAGTTAGATTTTAGTTTGTGAACAAGCTTAAGAGAAATTCATCTATAAAATGACGCCTCATTAGCAGATGAAGTTGAAGTCAAACGTTTTGCTATCTCACGGCACCTGAAGAATCAGTGTGTTTTTAGTCAACGTGAGTTTTAGAAAATTAACATTTACAAGACATTTTACTTAACACATGAGAAAAGGTGAATTTCCCTTTTTTAATAAAGTGAAAAGTTTTGTTTTAGAACTGATAGTGAATTGATCCAACATACATCCAATGTTCCGAAAGCTACTCACTTCTCATTGCAAAAAGCATTTTTTCAATGTATACTTTCCTAGGTTTATTGTAGGCACTGGGCATGAATAAATAAGATTGATTTTTTCTGAAGCTCAAAATACAAGTTTTTAATTTATATAATTTGGCATTGTTAGCAGTGTTTCATTTGTATCACAATATAAAATAAAATTCTATATAAATGATATTTGTTCAGTTATTTTGGGTATTTCTAATATTCGAGTTACAGAATACACAAACACACAGACGCACACACACGTTTGTCTGCTCTATAGGCTGAAAACCTGTGTGCCTCCAAAACTCTTATGTTGAAATCCTAACTCCCAATGTGATGGTATTAGGTAATACTGTGTCCGGAATTGGTGGGTTCTTGGTCTCACTGACTTCAAGAATGAAGCCACGGACCCTCGCGATGTTACAGTTATTAAAAATAGTGTGTGTGGAGTTTGTTCCTTCAGAGGTTCAGATGTATCTGGAGCTTCTTTCTTCTGGTGGGTTCGTGGTCTCGCTGTCAGGAGTGAAGCTGCTGCAGACCATCATGGTAAGTGTTAGAGCTCTTAAAGGCACCACTTCTGGAGTTGTTAGTTTCTCCTGGTGGGTTCAGGGTCTCGCTGGCTTCAGGAGTGAAGCTGCAGACGTTGGCAATGAGTGTTACAGCTCATAAAGGCAGCGTGGACCCAAAGAGAGAGCAGCAGCACGATTTATTGCAAAGAGCCAAAGAATAAAGCTTCCACAGTGCAAACGGCCACCGGAGTAGGTTGCCACTGACTGACCCGGGCAGCCTGCTTTTATTCCCTTATCTGGCCCCACCCACATTCTGCTGATTGGTCTATTTTACAAAGAGCTGATTGGTCCATTTTGACAGCGCACTGATTGGTGCGTTTACAATCCTTGAGCTAGACAGAGTCACAGAGTGCTAGTCCTCCAAGTCTCCACTAGGTTAGCTAGATACAGAGTGCTGATTGGTGCACATAGGATCCTCCACCTAGATAATAAACATTCTCCAAGTCCCCATCCAGTTCAGGAACCCAGCTGGCTTCACCCAGTGGATCCTGCACAGGGGCTGCAGGCAGAGCTGCCCGCCAGTCCTGAGCCGCCCCTGCACTCCTCAGCCCTTGGGCTGTGGATGGGACCGGCTGCCACGGGGCACCGCAGAGAAGGAGCTCAGACATGGCGGGCTGCAGGTCCCGAGCCCTGTCCCTCCAGAAAGCAGCTAATGCCCGGTGAGAATTTGAGTGCGGGGCTGGCAGGCCGGCACTGCTGGGGGACCCGGCGCAATCTCTGCAGTTGCTGGCCCAGGTGCTGAGCCCCTCACTGCCCTGGGCTGGCAGCGCCAGCTGGCCGCTCCGTGTGCTGTGCCCCCGAGCCCGCGCCTGCCCGTGGGAACTCGCACTGGCCCTCAAGTGCAGCCCCCAGCCCCGGTTCCCACCTGCGCCTCTCTCTCCACACCTCCCCACAAGCAGGGGGAGGTGGCTCTGGACTCAGCCAGCCCAGAGAGGGGCTTCCACGGTGCCGTGGAGGGCTGAAGAGCTCCTCTAGCGCTGCCAGAGTGGACGCCAAGGCCGAGGAGGTGCCGAGAGCGAGGGCTGCTAGCACGTTGTCACCTGTCATTAGGAGGTGAGGCCTTGGGAAGGTGATTAGGTGGTGAGGGCAGAGTCCTCATGAGTGAGATTAGTGCTCTTATATCAGAGATCTAAAATAGCTCCCTTCTCCCTTCTATGTGAGGACACAGCAAAAAGACTGCTGTCTATGAACCAAGAAGTAAGCTCTTTCATCAGACACCAAATTTCCCAGTGCCTTGATTTTGAACTTCCCAGCTTCCAGAATATGAGACATCAATTTCTGTTGTCTGTAAGCTATCCAATTTATGGTATTCTGTTATACCATCCCAAGCAGACTATGATAGCTTGTGTATATGTGTACGTATGCAAAGAAAAAATACATTTTTCTTTTATCTTTAAAGATTTATCTTAGAAGCTTGTAGAAAACCATGAAATACAAGGTTTTATAAAACTAACAAATTACCCAGGACATTGCCTTGTGGATTAAAATGGAACTAGCATGATTAAATTACTCGTAATGCGTTCGTGGGTTAATACTAACTTGCTCTAATAAAATTCAATGGATATTAAACTCATTTTATTTGGGTATATAGTTAATAAATATTATAATTAATTTAATTTAATAAATCTGTGTATTTTTTTTTTTTTTTTTGAGATGGTGTGTCACTCTGTCGCCCAGGCTGGAGTGCAATGGCACAATCTTGGCTCACTGCAACCTCCGCCTCCCAGGTTCAAGCAATTTTCCTGCCTAAGCCTCCAGAGTAGCTGGGACTACAGGTGCACACCGCCATGCCTGGCTAATTTTTTGTACTTTTAGTAGAGATGGGGTTTCACCATATTGGTAAGGCTAGTCTCAAACTCCTTACCTCAGGCAATCCACCGGCCTTGGCCTCCCAAAGTGCTGGGATTACAGGAGTGCACATGGTAAAAAGTAGTTTGCATGTGAGACACTGAAAAGTTATCCCAGGGTGTCTGATTGCCACAACAAATAGTTATTGGAAGCAGAATTTCACATTATTTGGTTTGGAGTACTGTTTTTCTTGAAAGTACAGAAATTGTCATCTGTGAACTATTTCCCATGTGATAGTAGTTTTTAAACATGAACATTTACTGTGAAGGACGAAGAGGTAACCACACATCAGTTGTGATGTTTCTTACTTATTGTACCCATCTGCACACTATGAGTCAGGCACAATTTCAGGTTGTCAACAAAACAATCAAATGATAGTTTGAATGAGACTTCTTCGCCTCTCATGAGAAAAAGGAAAAAGGACAGCTAAAGTACATACAACAATATGAGGTGATAAACACTGACTACTTCAATTTGGTTCCCGAGGAAGGTCTGTCTGAAGAGATGGTAGGACGAGAATAGGACAAGGAGCTATGCTTTGGGGAAATATAGGCATTGTATATCCTATGAATTGTTATATTGCATTATGTGTGTTTTTAAATATTATAGCTGTATTGAAATTTGTAAATTGAGTAACATTGTTAGTGTAACCGGGAGAACATTACATTCAAGAACTTAAGACCTAAAGCCATAAAATTACCAGAAGAAAACATAAGGAAAACACTATAGGACACTGATGAGTAGGCAAAGATGTTATGGCTAAGACTGTAAAAGCACAGGTAACAAAATCAAATTTAGACAAATGGGACGGTATTAAACTAAAAAAGTCTTCACCGCAAAGGAAACAATCAACAGAGAAAAGACACAACCTCCAGAATGCGAATAAGTATTTGAAAATAAATAAAAGACATTGTTTATAGGAAAAGTAAGATAAAACAACCAAATGTGCCACTTTAAGGTGCTCAGACAGCAATGATACTACTTTTTGGAGGAAGATGTCAGCACAACAAACATTTTAAATCAGTTTTTATTGCAATACATATACATACAGAATTGAGCCTATATCATGTTTAGTGAATTTTTCAAAGTGAGCATCTAAGAACACTGAATTTGTAACCATTAAAATGGTGATACATACAAAATAATCTATTTTATATTAGTAATCCATTTCAGAATCTTAATTAATTGGTGAAATCTATGTTAATATTAGAGAGGTAACAATAAAGATATGCTTGCTACCTTCCTCATATAATGGAATGTTGTTTTTCAATAATTTTTTTCTCCCAATTATTTTACTAATCATTACTAAGTAAAAATATACCATTCATGTTTTCTATTATTTGGAAGTTTTATGATGTCTCATTTCAGTCCTCAAATATTTCTCATGGAAGCATTTTATTTCATTAGCATATAATCAGAAGTATTTTATGATCAAAGATTTTTTTATTCTTAAATTGTTTCAGTTAACTGTTTTCTGGGTAATTTTTCCTAAAAGAAAATTTCTGTGACTTAAGTTTTTTTTTGTTTTTTGTTTTTTTTGTCAAAAGTAATATTATGCCCTTTAAATGAATTTGAAGTTACCTTGAAATAATATTGTCTAATCTCCTATTCAGTACAAAGCTATTCTAACTTCTGTTATTTTTTCATTTTTAATCATGGAATGTGTGTTACATTCTAGACAAGGTCATTCCAATAAAAAATACAAGTTAAATAAGAACTTGTGGATCTAATTGAAATGCAGAGATTCTATCAATAAAATCAAGAGTAACTGCAAATTTCCAACTGCCTACTTACCATCTCCATTTGGATGTAAAATTTAACACATGAACTTAACATGTGAACTCCTTATTTTATTTTATTTTATTTTACTTTATTTATTTTTTGAGATAGTGTCTTGCTCTGTCACCCAGGCTGGAATGCAGTGGTGAGATCTCAGCTCACTGCAACCTCCGTCTCCCAGGTTCAAGCCATTCTCCTGCCTCAGCCTCCCAAGTAGCTGGGATCACAGGCATGCGCCACCATGCTCGGCTAATTTTCGTATTTTTAGTAGAGACGGGGTTTCACCATGTGGGCCACGCTGGTCTTCAACTCCTGACCTCAAGTGATCTGCCTGCCTTGGCCTCCCAAAGTGCTGGGATTACAGGCATGAGCCACCATGCCCAGCCATGAACTCTTGATATTGCATTCCAAACGTGCTCTTCTTGCAGTCTTTCCTATCTCAGCAATGTCAACTACATTGATTCTTCCAGTTTCTCAGGCCAGAATCTTTGGAGTCAACCTTGCCTGCTCCTTTCCTCTTTAATCTATCGGCCTAGTGACAACTCTACCTACAAAATATATGTAAGATCTAATTATTTCAATTTCTGTCACTACTACTGTAGTTCAAGTAACCATCAACTCTCACATAAATTATTTTAGTAGCCTCCTAATTGGTCTTCTTGAACCATCTGTAGTTTATTCCCAACACTACAGACAGATGATCTTTTAAACAATGTAAATGAGATCTTATAGTTTCCTTTTTTCCCCCACCCCCCAAGATGGAGTCTTGCTCTGTCACCCAGTCTACAGTGCCATGGCATGATCTTGGCTCACTGCAACCTCCACCTCCTGGGTTCAAGCCATTCTCCTGCCTCAGCCTCCTGAGTAGCTGGGATTATAGGGGCCCACCACCGTTCCTGGCTAATTTTTGTATTTTCATTAAAAACGTGGTTTCACCATGTTGGCCAGGGTGGTGTTGAACTCCTGACCTCGTGACCTACCCACCTTGGCCTTCCAAAGTGCTAAGACTACAGGCGTGAGCCACCATGCCTGGTCAATCTTGTTCTTTCTTTGTGCAAACCCTCCAATTCCTCCCTCTCTTACTCTTGAGTAGACACAAAATACTTTTGAAGACATATATGGCACTAAGTAATGTGACCTTACTGTCCCCTCTCCAACCTCACCTCCTACACTCATTCCCTTCCTGCCTCTATTCTAGTCACACTGTCCCCCCTGCTTTCCTTGGAAAACTCTAAGCAAACGTTTTTCTCATGATCATTGTTTTCCATCCCTTCTGCTGAAATACTATTTCCCCAAACAACTGTTTGGCTCATCCCTTTTCTCCTCTTCACTTCATTTTCTATTAAATATTATAAAGCTCCCTTACCCAGAGCTACAGAAAGTCAAGTTTAATCTTCCAGTCTGCGAAATTGGTCCAGGATTTCTCACACCAGTCAGAAGTTTAGGGTCCACATGGCTACCCTCACTTCAGACTAGCTGTTTACAAATATGGAGTCCCTTTGGACTCCGTCAGATTTTATAACTCACAAGAGCTATTCATAGAATTCAGGAAAGCCCTGTAATTACAATTACAGTTTTCTTATAACAAAAATATATAAATTAGAACTAGCTGAGGATGAGACATGTAGAGCATCTTGGACTTAAAATGTTCCAAATACAAAACTTCTCTGTTCTCAGAGATCTATTATCTTCACGACATCTATTGTGCTTCTGTATCTATGGAGTATTGCCAATCTAAGAAGCTCACCTGAGCTTTGTATCTCTAGTTTTTATTGGGATTTTATTATTATGTATAGGCAAGATGGATTGAATCATTGCTCGCATGGTTAAAATCACTCTTCAGCTCCTTCCCCTCTGTGGAGGTTGGGATGATATCACATAGCTAAAAGTCTCATCCCTCTAATAACATGGACGGTATTTCTGGCAGGGCTAGTTCCTACCCTAAGATGATCAGTGTGGCCATCCCCACCCTGAGTCATTTCATGAGCCTCAGTTATTATATACTCACCATAAGGCATCATGTTAGCATAAGCTATCATGTATAACACAATATTCCAAGTGTTTAGAGATTACATTGCAAGAACAAGAGACAAACGACAATCAGATGTTTTATTACGGACTCCCTCACCATCCCCCTGCCACACACACACTGATACTTACTCACCTGCCATTTCTATTTATCCCCATTCCTCATTTTATTATCACTAGCACTTGGTATCATCTGACATATTACATCATTTCTTTATTGATCTTATTTCTTGTCTTTCTCATCAAATAAAAATGGCAAGATAAACGAATTTCTATTTTGTATTTGTTGAATCTCTTATCACTCAAATAATACCTGACCTAGTACACACTTTATAAATATTGGTTGAACGAATGAATGAATCTGTTTTCTAAATTTAAGTCTTCTTATAGCCCTTCTATTCCTTATATTAAAATAGAATTTCATTTAAGTGACATGGAATGGAATCTATAAATATTTTAACGTTTTAAAACTTTTCCAATATATTTTCTTCAAACTTCTTACGACAGTGAAAGAGTTCATCTAGACTTTTAATATATAACTATTAACTATAGCTTCATTTTACTAGATTTTAAAGCTAATTAAAATACATTCTCTCAAAAACTACTATAGCTTACTTAGAAATAACTGTCTCTGAATTCCTAAGGATAATTTTAATTCTCATTTTAGGCTTGGGTAGGCAATCCTAGGATTCTATAATTCCAAGAAAACTTTATTTTGAAGCTAGATGCAAAATTTTTCTTCGTATCAGGGCATCCTGAATCAATTGATGTCTCTTCCTTTAATCTGTTCATAAAATAAGTTATCAACTGTGTGCTGAAATATCAATGGCAAGCAAGTAATTTTCTGTAACACAGATGTTAAAGAAAGATACTCTCTGCTTTTTTTGCTGTTAAATTAGCTGTGTCTTAAAACCTTTCAAACCTACATATGAAGAAAATTCTAATGGGTGATCTATAGAGCATTTTGGTATACTACAAAGTAGAAAAAGAACCTGATACTGATAAAAATAGAGCATATACAACTTCATGGAAAATTTTAATTATTACTATTTTGAAGTCTTTATTTTGTGACGAGAACAAAAACTTCTTTGAGAAACAGCAAAGTCAAGATGTTTAAATTGATCTTATGATTTTGAGATTTAAAAATGTAATGCTTTGGAATTGTGTATAGTGGAAATACGTTGTATTTCACAAAGTGTTTAATTGATACAGACAGAAAGAATTGTCTCTCTTGTTACTTTGTAAGTCATGGAGATTTCTTCAAATTATAGAATAAAATACTTCATCACTTCAATAGCTATTTCAATCTTTTGAAAACTGTATCCACATCTACAGGCAAAGGAATTTTATTATCTCTAAATTACAATTTGGTATGTCATGAGTTATTTCATAGGACAAAGTTTGTTAAATGAACACTGGCAGTGCTTTGCTCTTGAACTCAAGTACAAGTCAGCTCTGTTTAAGTCGCCATTCACAGAGGACAGAAATGAATGTGCAGTTAAAATGGTGCCATAAGTAAATTAGAGCAGAATTAGAAGAAAAGTGGGCAATTTAGGAACATAAGAATTGCTGTACTGAATCAGACCATCGGTTCTCCTGGTTTAATATCCAACCTCCAGCAGCTGTACTTGTTAGTTTCTACAGCTTTAAAAGAAAGAAAAAAGACTACATAATTTACCTAGACAAGTGTGCCATCTGTGATCTGGAGAAATTTTCTTCTTGATCTCTCTCAAATAATACCCTAAAGCAGGAGGTTTCAACCCTGCTATGATATTGGTTTAGCTTGACTAGCTCTGATTATTAATAATTCTTATTAAAATATCCCATTCCTCCATAAAATAAACTAGTACATCAAGAAACTATTTGTCTCTAAAGCTCCTGAATTCATGGTTGAACATGTCTGCATCTGTGATAAAATATGAATATATGGTGCGTATTCAATATAAGTTCTTGATGGCAAAAATCTGCCTCTTGATAACCATACTTTTACTTCTCCTTCCAAATTCTACTGGACTTAGAGACTTTGGCTAAACAAAACAAAGCAAAACAAACTTAGATCTGCTCATACTACTCAAAATTTCTATCTATTAATAATATACAGAAAATATCTGAATGATGAAGGATTTTTTGTGTTGAACTTTAGAAAAGTTCAACTAAAGTTTTTCTTATATGATTTTCCCTAAGGTTGAATAAGAGCAAGGAATGAATTACTTATCTATGTCACTTTAATCTTTCATTTATGTTAGAGAAGGCTGAAAAACTTTATAGTTTCTTGATTATTCTAAATACTCACCTTGAGATCAATATTTCTAAAATATTATGCTCACACTAGCCATTTAGTCAAAAGTTCCTCAAGAGTATTAAATGCCTACAAATTCGATTCTAAACAATTTTCCAGGGCTGTTAGACCTAATGTGATAACACTAATATGCTAAGTACATAAATTCAATGGCATCTCCTTCTGTCCTAGAATTCAACAAAACTAGTTTTTTCATTATTATTTGAACTAAGAAGTAGATTAATCGTTAATGTCTATGTTAATTCTATCCCTTTTTCTAGCTTTCCCAGCTTTCCTTTCCAGTTCAGTTCCTTATTTCCTCTCTTTCAGTCAGATTCCCATTCCATAAGGTAATTTCCTTTCAAGCACGTAATGACTGCTCCCTCTTCTGAACAATTTGTGGCCCTTTTTTTAGGCTTGGTTTATGCTGTCTTATGTTGTAGTTCTTTGTTACCCTGGGTTTTCATGCTTATAAATTCCCTGAGGAAAACTTTGTGTTTCATTTTTATATTTCTAGGGCCTAGATCCGTGTCTAACTCATACTAATAACAAAGATATGTTATAAGGAAATCTACAGATGTAGTGACTGTGTAGAGCCACTTTAAAAAAAAAAACTCTGAGTTCCTACTTGTGTGACCTTGGCATTAATATATTATTGAGCGCTATAAAGGTATCAATGAACTCAACACTATACATATTGAAAAGATAAAGTCGACAATTATCCATTTTCAAATCACAACTATAAATATGGAAAATATCATGAAAAGATAATATAAAAGTTTTGAATGAGTTTAGACACATAAAATTGGAAAATAAAAGAATTCCAAGCAGAAGTAACAGCTGGAGCAAAGAGAAGAAATGAAAAAAAGAGGGATTTACTGGGGAACTCTACCTAATTCCTATTGGCTGGGTTTATAAAAAGAATATCTGAAAATAAACTTGGAAATATGGGTGGTACCATGTTCATTAACCTTAATATGAAACCACTGAAGAATTATTGAAAGATTTTTAATTGGTAAACAGATCTAGGAGATGTTAGATAAATTTAAATGTGGGACTGAAAGAAGTTTCCTGGAGTAATGAGATTATTACATAATAAGATTTGTAATTAAACTTGGTATTAAACTCAGGAAGTATTAATAAGAGTATATAGAATGAAATAGATATAAAAGATGTGTAAGTGAATATGATTCCTTATTGTGAAATGATTGGGTCTAAGATAAGGGAAGAGAATGAAACAAAAGTAGCACCACCCTTTGAGCACGTTTAAGTGTGAATGAAGATATATTTTATTGAAATAAAAAATTTTTTCTTCCAATATGTTAAGTGGAAATGCATATAAAAAATTCAACTTTAAATTTTAGTTCTTACAATTTTAAATACCATAGTGGTTCTCATTTCTAAAACCACTAAGCCCAGTTCACTTACGTTTCATATCATCAATATATATCCACATTTTTTCTATCTTATCTCTTTAAAGCTCTTGTGAACACTGTTAGAAAACAATATTCTTTTTAATCTAACAATGATTTCAATTTTACTATAATGTCTCTATTTTATTATTTAGGAATCCAAATGGGACTCATAATAATAGCACAAAATGGCCTGTCTTCAAAAGCACTGAACAAAAATATCTAACCTTGAATACAGAGTCATCAAGAATATTGACTAAACTACGTGCTCAGCAATGCCGATTCTGGACATCATTTTTCCCAAAAGTCTTGGAAATGACAGGTGTGTGTATGTTAGTGTTTGGTTATTTAAAAGATGATGGTTTATGTAAAAGAGGGATGAAGTATACTCTCCAAGGCATGATGATGTAGTTACTGTATGTATCTCTGACTTTAAAATAACTTGATTTAATGAATACATTATTTTTAAGACTCTCTTCTATCAAGTTTAGATATGTTTTGAACTCTTACTATATAAGCAATACTTTAGTAGTTAAATAAAGAAAACTAAAATATAAATTTCACCCCGTGGAAATATAAAATAGAAAAAGGAAACTAAAATAGAACCCTACTTGTTATTCAGAAAATCTTTATGGAATTAATTAATGAGCAAAGAAATAAATATATCAATCATAATGTATAGAACTAAAAAAAAGCATGCAAAAATACCAAAACAAATTTATTAATAAATAATAAAACCTTGATTTAAAGGGAGAAAAAAACTCCAAAGTTTACATATTTAAAAACACAATAAAAAATTTCTAAATATTCTGAACTTGGAAATATTTATCTAAGAGCACACACACACATTACAAAATATAATATTATGTAATATTACATATTATAAACAAATAGTTATTTAGTTAACTAGTCTTCAGGAAGTGATTGATGAGAAATATGTAAGGAAATACTATCAAAATTTGTTCATTTATTATCTCAATATTCATTATTAAGAAAATATTCAATCCACTTGAGTGATCAAACATGTGTCACCTTAGTTTGATCTTCTCGGACAAATATGACATATATCCAACTCGCTGTCTAATTTTTAAAATTTCTGCTGTTTATAATCCATGTGGTTCTTTAAGTGTACTTTCTAAAAGTAATTTTCAGCCATCAGACATATTGCTGGTCAGGTCCTTCAGAGTTTGCTATTCTGTTCATCATGATGCTCTGTAATTTTCAGGCTATATGTTAGGTATCACAATACAGTAGATGTTTTCCATTTCTTGTTTAGATAAGTTAGGGGCTAGTTTCAGCAAACATGGGCATCTCAGAGCTGTATTTGATTGTTTCATATGCCTTTGGATCATCAGACATTACTCACCAAAATTATAATAATGTACTCCATCTGCTTGGGAAATGTTTCTGATATACCAGTCAGTGCTCTGCGTATTACCAAATGTTCTGTGACATAATATATAACTAGAGATGGGATTCTGCTTCTCTTGGCAGAGCAACAGTGCCGTCCTTGTGTCCTCCGGGTGTAAATAACGATGAGGTAACTCATTAATCTGCCAAGAGACCCAAAGAGATACTATGATTTACCGTTATCACATACTACATATTCTTAATCTTTATTTAAAATATTTTTATATGAGAGGGTTATAATTTGAGATAAAATTAGTGGGTTATTTTAAGTGACTTATTTATTATAAGCCAAGCTGAGCCGTTCTGGTTGAATCATATATGATCTATTGCAATTTATGTGATGATACAATAAAATTTGAATGTCAGCATTTTTAAAAACTATCCTTCACAAATTTCTGTTTCCAAGTACTTACCTGTCAGAAAGCAGATTAAATAAACAAACTCCAAAGTTTTTAGCCAGCTGCCGCTATTTCCCATACAATGTTGAACAAATTCCTAGCTTGTGTAACACTGAGCTCTATGGAAATATTTATCTAGCTGTGGTCTAGGACCATGCATAAGGTTGGGTTCAGTGTGTCTTGAAAATATGATTTTGTATTATACCATTTTTTCTAATTAATTCTCCCATAATAAGGTTTTCATATTAGATATATTTTATCATTTTAAAGTAAATGCATGATAGGATTATTGTAACATGTATTCATTAGTAATAAAAATGTTACATTTGAACAAAGTCAGTTTGAAGTCAGAAGGATTTATGTTTTATAAATAAATAGTTTGGACAGATTAAAAAGATTAAGGGCCCATGTTCTTGCCATACCTTACATTTTTTAAGTCACAAAACTTCAAATATTTTAATCTTTAATGTTTTGAGAATGGGTTATTCAGATGACCTGGGCTAAAGTTTTTGGAATTTTTTTTTAAAGCAACTCTATACGTAAAGAAAAATTTCAAAGAATAACTACTAGCTGGCTTTCTTAAAAGGAAAAATGTTTACGTTACTCAAGATGGAAGCCCAATAAGCTTTGTAAGTACCACCTCAGCAGTAGTTTACATTTGAGCAATAAATGTTCTCAAATAAAATGATCCTTCAGACTTGTTTAAATACACAAATTCTAACGCTTACTTTCAGACCATACTTCAGCACACGGCTATGCTGTTATTGCATGCACCTGCAAGAAATAAAATTCACAATATTTGTTTCAAATGTTACAAATTCAGATTTACACAAGAATATAACTATTCAATATTACAATCTCATACCTATTTGAAAAAAGAAAAGGAAGTAGAAAAATGACCCATTGTCAAGGATAATAATTTTTTTTCACTAAAAGTGGAAGGGTAAATTTATTTAAAGAACAAAAGTCCTTCATTTTATCCCAATGAAGAAAAAACATTAGATCCAATAATTCCTCCTTTGACCTTTGAATAAATCGTGCTTGCCAACACTAAAAACCACGTGTAAATTTAAGGGCCAAAATACCCTTTGGACTGGTTACTTTGAGAGTCATTTACTGCTATTTGCTAATCAGCAAGACTGTCAGTCAAAGATGAGGGAGTGCAAAGGTGATTTTGAGAAAATAATGATACTAGCTTATTGTCTTAATATGCCTGAATTATAAATTCCTCATTAAAAGCAAAACAAAACAAATAAACAAGTGGCTTTAAATAACTTAGTAATCAAGTTAAATTAACTGTTTCACTTTAAATTACATGAAGTCTTCACAAAGCCTAGCTTGAGTTTATACTGGTTCACTGTATGATCTTACCCCATACTCAAAATTACAACAGAACAATTAATGATTGAGATTTATTGCATAAAGAAGTATGCATTCTGTGACAAGTTTAATAACTGATCAAAAACAGAAAAATAATAATGTGATGGAGACAGAAGAGATTTTCAGTGAACACTCAAATACATGAAGAATGTTGTTGTTGTTGTGTCTTAATTATGATGGCAAACGTAATTAAATATCAGTATAATCTCTTCTATCTTCACTTCCACTAGCAATTATGGGTTAATTCGCCTCTGCATTCTCTTCTGCTAGGGTCTGAATGTTTGTGTCCCCCTAAAATTCATATGTTGACATCCTAATCACTAAGGTGCTGGTATTAGAAGGCAAATCCTTAGAGAGGTCATGAGTTCATGGAGACAAAGCCCATTCAAAAGGGATTAATGCTCTAAAAAAAAAAAAAAAAAATTCCTGAGAGAACTCCCCCATTCCTCCATGTGAGAACATAGCAATGAGACTGCCACCTGTGAACCAGAAAACAGGTCATCATCAGACACCAGTGTACTGTTGCTTGATCTTAGATGGAAGTCTAATCTGCTAGAAAGCCTCCTCAACTGTGAAAAATAAATTTCTGTTGTACATAAGCTACCCAGTGTATGATGTTTTATTATGGCAGTGTGAATGGACTAAAATATTTTCTAATTCCTTAGACTTTATTAAATAGACTTGGCTCTGGTGAAAATTTACTCAGTGTCCTTTTTGGCTAGACAAAACACAACAACCACACACACAAAAAAACTTATCATTATTATTTTCACAGGAGAGAAAACAATTTTTTTTTTCAAATAAGACAATACATGCAAAACAAAGGTCACGAAGAAGTGAACTAAAAAAGTTATGCCAATATGTTTATAAATTTACTATTTCACAGATTGCCTTCCATGACTCTTCCCTTCTCTTTACCCTGTGAGACATTAAACAAAAAACTGATTCCCATCTTTTCTATCGCCCCAAAACCCACACACACAAAGCAAATTGTCTCTGTTTTACAATCACAAGACTTGGTGACATTTGAAATAATTTTAAAGCAGTGAAATCATTCATATTACTGAGTTGGTTAAAAAGGATATTATTGTTGATTTAAAATTGGGCATAGAAAACTGAAGAATAAAAATATAACAGATTAATAGGTCATATGTATCAAGGTGAATATATATATATGTAATGTATTCATACTTATATGTAGAGCCTCTAACTTCTTATTAGATTTATGTCCTATTAATATGCTTTGAAAATTTATACTAAAACTACTAGCCTAGGTATAAAGTACTATCCTTTTTCCAAGGAATTCTCAGGTCAACAATATGAGTAGCTACATTTAGTTATGCACATTGTATCATACAAATTCACATTTTCTGTGTATGTTTACCACTCATCCATTAGGCAATTATTTTTAGAAAATAAAAACTTTATTATTTTTCATACCACATAAAAATTTATAATCTGCCAGCTTTTAACTGTTTTATGCATACTGAGCCATTTGGTCTTTTGCAGAATTTTCTTTATTTTTTTATATACTTTAAGTTCTGGGATACATGTGTAGAACGTGCAGTTTTGTTACATAGGTATACATGTGCCATGACGGCTTGTTGAGCCTATCAACCCGTCGTCTAGGTTTTAAGCCTCGCATCCATTAGCTGTATGTCCTAATGCTCTCCCTCTCCTCACTCTTCACCCCCGACTGGCCCCAGTGTGTATTGTTCCCCTCCCTGTGTCCATGTGTTCTCATTGTTCAGCTCCCACTTATGAGTGAGAACAGGCGGTGTTTGGTTTTCTGTTCCTGTGTTAGTTGTGTTAGTTTGCTGATGATGGTGGCTTCCAGCTTCATCCATGTCCCTGCAAAGGACATTATCTCATACCTTTTTATGACTGCATAGTATTCCGTGGTATATATGTACCACATTTTCTTTATCCAGTCTGTCATTGATAGGTTTTTGGGTTGGTTTCATATCTTTACTATTGTAAATAGTACTGCAATAAACATACATGTGCATGGGCTTTATTTATTTATTTGAGACAAAATTTCACTCTTGTTGCCTAGGCTGGAGTACAATGATGCGATCTCGGCTCACTGCAACCTCCATCTCCTGGGTTCAAGCGATTTTCCTGCCTCAGCCTCTGGAGTAACTGGGATTGCAGGCATATGCCACCACACCCAGCTAATTTTGTATTTTTAGTAGAGACGGGGTTTCTCTATGTTGGTCAGGCTGATCTCGAACTCCCGACCTCAGGTGATCTGCCTACCTTGGCCTCCCAACGTGCAGGGCTTACAGGCGTGAGCCACTGCACCTGGCCATGCATGGTTTATAGTTGGATAATTTATATTCCTTTGGGTATACACCCAGTAATGGGATTGCTGGGTCAAATGGTATTTCTGGTTCTAGATCCTTGAGGAATTGCCACACTGTCTTCCACAATGGTTGAACTAATTTACATTCCCACCAATAGTGTAAAAGCATTCCTATTTCTCCACAGCCTCACCAGTATCTACTGTTTCTTGACTTTATAATAATTGCCTTTCTGACTGGTGTGAGATGGTATCTCATTGTGGTTTTGATTTTTATTTCTCTAATGATCAGTGATGTTAAGCCTTTTTTCGTATGTTTTTTGGCAGCATAAATGTCTTCTTTTGAGATGTGTCTGTTCGTATCATTTGCCCAATTTTGATGGGGTTCTTTGCTTTTCTCTTATAAATTTGTTTAAATTCCTTGTAGATTCTGGATATTAGACCTTTGTCAGATGGATAGATTGCAAAAATTTTCTCTCATTCTGTAGGTTGTCTATTCACTCTGATGATAGTTTATTTTGCTGTGCAGAAGCTCTTCAGTTTAACTATACCCACATTTGTCAATTTTGGCTTTGGCTGCAATTGCTTTTGGCATTTTTGTCATGAAGTCTTTGCCCATGCCTTTGTCCTGAATGGTACTGCTTAGGTTTTCTTCTAGAATTGTTATTATTTGAGGTTTTACCATCAAGTTTTTAATCCATCTTGAGTTAATCTTTGTATAAAGTGTAAGGAAGGGGTTCAGTTTCAGTTTTCTGCATATGGCTAACCAGTTTTCTCAGCACCATTTATTAGATAGGGAATCCTTTCCCCATTGCTTGTTTTTTCAGGTTTGTCAAAGAACAAATGGTTGTAGATATGTGGTGTTATTTCTGAGGTTTCTGTTCTGTGTCATTGGTCTATATGCCTCTTTTGGTACTAATACCATGCTGTTTTAGTTACTGTAGCCTTGTATAGTTTGAAGTCAGATAGCGTGATACCTACAGCTTTGTTCTTTTCGTTTAAGATTGTTTTGGCTATGCAGGCTCTTTTTTGGTACCATATTAAATTTAAAGTAGATTTTTCTAATTCTGTGAAGAAATTCAATGGTAGTTTAATGGGAATAGCATAGAATCTATAAATTAATTTGGGCAGTATGACCATCTTCATGATACTGATTCTTCCTATCCATGAGGATGAAATGTTTTTCCATTTATTTGTGTACTTTTAGTTCTTTGAGTAGTGGTTTGTAGTTCTCCTTGAAGAGGTCTTTCACATCCTTTGTTAGCTGTGTTCCTACATATTTCATTCTCTTTGTAGCAATTGTGAATGGGAGTTCATTCATGATTTGGCTCTCTGCTTGTCTATTATTGGCATATAGGAATGCTTGTGATTTCTGCACATTGATTTTGTATCCTAAGACTTTGCTGAATTTGCTTACCAGCTTCAGGAGGTTTTGGGCTGAGATGATGCAGTTTTCTAAACATAGAATCATGTTGTCTACAAACAGAGACAACTTGACTTCCTTTCTTTTTATTTGAATACCCTTTCTTTCTCTTGTCTGGTTGCCCTGGCCAGAACTTCCAATATTGTGTGAATAGGAGTGGTGAGAGAGGGCATTCTTGTCTTGTGCCGGTTTTCAAAGGGAATGTTTCCAGCTTTTGCCCATTTAATATGATATTGGCTATGAGTTTGTCATAAATAGATCTTATTAGTTTGAGATACGTTCCATCAATACCTAGTTTGTTGAGACTTTTTAACATGAGGGGATGTTGAATTTTATCGAAGGCCATTTCCCTTGCAGAATTTTCGAAGTTTCTTTTCCTAGAGAGTGGAAAATGTACTCGCATCCATAGTACGAGATTAATATGTTGTCAAAATTACAATGAGTATGAGTAATGCTGGTATAATCCCCTCTCCAAAATAGCACTTAACATTTTTCTTAAAGCCAACACAAGTATTTTGCAGGTTCGGAGGGCGACTGGTTTGCAAAATATTTATTAATGAAAACTAATGTGAAGTGTTCCTAATAGCAATTATCCATGAAAATATAAAAAATGGAAAGAGAAAAAAAAATTCTAAATAGACATTTGTGGTGGTTTTAAATGGGTCATCTTTCCTAGGTAGTTGACAGTTAACTAGTTTCTGAATGTTTTTCAGGACATCTTATCAGATGTATAACAAGATACCTAATAGAAATATAATTTATCTTTTAAAAAATCTTTTTTGTCAACTAATTTGGTAACATTTACAGAGCCTATACACTGTTGCTGTGAGCCAGGAACTGCACTAGCAGCTAGAGCTACACAGATGAAAATGACAGGGTCTGCTTACTCACAGTGAAGTGGAGTCAGGGCCCAGGACCATGAAAAGCTTTTAAGAAGAGAAGATACCTGCACTGAATCTCAATGTGAAGGCAAAGTGGATAAGCAGGAATCAGAGATGAAGTGTCTTGTGTATCATGCTTAGGAATTTAAATTATATCCTAAGTAAAGCCATTTAGTAATTTTAAATGGGAAACTGACATGTTCTGGTTATTGATTCATAAATGTATAAGCTTTTACTATATTCACGAGTTTTATTTTTTACCTTTGTCTTCTTAGAGTATGTAAGACTATTATGGCATCAACATGATAATTTCATTTCTGAGGTAGGGTCGTTCTTCCAAATAGCTTCTTTTGTTTGCTGGTTCATTCACATCAGGAATATATTCACTTGTCTTATATTTATTTTATTTATGCTTTAAAAATTAATCTAAAATTGCTTTTTCTTGTTTTAGTGAAAAGGACTTACTAGTAAATTTGCCTCTGAATGCAAATTTGGAAATATCATCTATGTTTGCATAAACAGTTGACTCTGGAAAACAACTTGGGGATTAGGGGCACCAACCCTTGCACAGTTGAAAATATGCCTGTAACTCTCGAATCCCCAAAAATTTAACTACTGATTAAGTTGACTAATTAAGCCTACTTGACTAGACCTTACCAATAACATAAACATTTGATTACCATATATTATGAATAATATTTGTATTATATGCTATATTATTATAATAAAGTAAGCTGTTGTAAAGAAAATGAAAATCATAAGATAGAGAAATTGAGTGGAAGTTGATCATCATAAAAGTTTTCGTACTTGTCATCTTCACATTGAGTAGGCTGAGGAGGAGGAGGAGGAGGGGAAAGGAGGTGTTGGTCTTGCTGTCTCTGGAGTGACAGAGGTGGAAGAAAATCCACATATAAGTGGATTTGTGCAGTTCAGACTCCTGTTGTTCAAGGTCAACTGTGTGTATATTTTTTACTTTTTCTTTTAAACATTTGTACTTGCAAATTTGCTCTGCCCTTGCACACAGAGATTTGCTTTGGAGAAACTTGTTTTTTAATATCTCTATACATATGTGTAAGTTATAAATATTCACAAACTTTCTTAAGTATTAGATAATCTTTTTAACTGATATGTCTATTTGATCTTTTGACATCTTGACATGAAATTTATTTTATAAAAAATAAATTATACAGTTTCCTATTTTACATATTTATGTATTAAATGCAAATTTAGTAAGTTCTATTGGGGGTGATAATTAATGTAACAACATGTTATTTTTAACACATTGTTTTTCTTTGACAAAAGTAAACTATCTATCTCTAAGGTTACATATGCTTTAAATCAACTATATTCTTACTACATAGTTATATGAATAAGGTCCTCAATGTCCTTAATTATTTCTGCTCTATTTTTATTTAAGAAATAATAAAGATGCATGAAATTCTACAATCATGAAGATATTTCTCTGAAAAATAATGATGAGAGTTGTAAGCTTTATTAATATTGAAGATTTAAAATCCTATTAATACATACTTATTTACGCATTTATTTTTTGGCTTTGATTGTTACCATACCTGCTATACATGTTGCCAACTCTGATTTGTTTATTTTATTTACATTTCTGCTATATATTTGCCCTTGTTCTTTTATTTTCACTCCTCTATATTACTGTATTTTACATGTATTATTTAAATGCCATCAGCTGAGGTCAATGGATAAATACTATGCGACCTATTGTTGATATTATGAATTAAGACACTTTTTATACATATTATTATATAGTATGATCATTGTAGTATGCATAAAGAGGACTTTATATTTACTCTCTACATAAGAATCTGGAAAGGTCAATCAATTGATTCATCATTTTTCTTGATAAAATATAATTAAAACCGTAATATATTATGGTAATCTTTCCATTTTGTTCACAGTATCCAAAACGCAAAATGTTACCACTATAAAGAAGAGAAAATAATAAAAAAAAACTCTTTCTACAAGTTAGGGTTCTTTATTTCTAAAATTAATTTTTATCTTCTTTAAAGAAAACATCACATCAATATTTGACCTGTGAATTTAGTATCAAGCCTCCACTTTCTTTTTCTCTCTACACATTTCTTTTTCTTCTCTCATTCAGAATTTGATTATTTTTCCCTTTCTTATAAAAAATATTTATACTTAGAGAATGACAATCAACGTTGCTATTATCATTACATTTATGGACTTTCAGACACCATGAGGCATGAAAAGAAACATCGGTGGCAGCGTTATTCTTCCTTTATATCTCTGAATTCATACAAAACATATATTGATTCCTTTACAATAAGTACATTGAGTTAGAAGCCTGCATTTTGGTTGAGGTTACAATTCTAAGAAACTTACATTGTTTGAGCATTATGACCGTTCTACAATATAATTATGTTTTAATTAATCAATTGTAAAGCAAATACATTGTCGACCATAAAGGTCTTTATTCCCTCAAATTTTAAGTAAGTTAAAATTTGCTAATCAAGTTTAATCTCTGTTTATAATGTGCCAGCCCTCACTTTTTTATTATGATGTTCCAACCATTTAAGTTAGATGGTTTTTAATCATGAATATTGCTGATGTTGATAATAATATGAAAATTGAGTTGTGACTAGATTTTGTCGTCTTAGTAATAAACAAGCCAACATGAAATAAGAAGAAAAAAGAAAGAGAGGAGGACTTAAAAAAGAAGAAGATGAAAGAGGAAAACTTTTAATTTTGAATTTGATTTATTTCAAACTCAATATTGTATTTACTTTTATGGCATATTCGCTTTCTCTGGATTTTGTTAGAAAATAATTAAATGTTTCATAGTTTATTGTCTTAATCAATGCCCCCTATTTCTAAAGCAGAATAGTATTTAGATTTATAGAGCATTTGTGCACTTAAAAGCATTTAAATTGTATAGACATTTGATTATGGCACATAGGAAATAAATGTAAATTTATATAAATCAGTGAATTTGGTATTATTCCATGAACAAGAAAAGAAAATCAGATCTAGGACACTTTCTATAAGGATTAAAATTCATGGTCTAAATTTTAAATTACCAAAAATTTATTTATCAAGAAAAGATTTTCTGGACTTTAGAGTTTTTATTTTATATAAGTAACATTGAAAACAGCATTTATTTATTTTTTAAAAGACCATAGAAGTGGATGATTTGATGTGATACATAACATCTTTCTTCCACATGTAATCTTTTCTGACCCTTTATAGAAGTTCTATTATTCACACACACAAAAAAGTGATTACAGTGATTGACTTTTTTAAAAGCCATTTTACATGAAAGTGAAACATTTTATGTAAACTTTCAAATATTTTTCCAATATCCAAGCATTATGAACATTTCAAACCTAAATATATCCTAAATTACAAGGGATATTGTAATGTCTGTACAAATATTTAAGTATTTTTATTTTTGTACTAGCTTAAAATGAGTCACTACATTTTCTCCTTCAAAGTAATATCTTACAAAGTTTAATTAATTTCAAAGATTTCTAACTGAAAAGTATGTATTAGAAGAGTTGCCAGTCCCTACTTTCAGTATACATGAAATTACTTAAAATTTTTTGGTAGCTTAGCATTCTAAAAGTTTAAAAAGTAAGAAAACCACAGTTATATATAATGCTTATTATGCCTTTATATCAGGAACAGAAATATGTGTCTTAAAACATGGTAATTTAATAGTTTTTACTGTTCATAATCTGTATTTTTTAACAATACACTTCCAAATAAATCAGAATTTCAAAGTTCTTGATGTAGACCATTTGTGGTTCACCACCTCACACTATTCCTGCCTACAAACTCCTTTCTCCTAACACATGCATATACTTTGCAAACTACTTGAAAACAGAAATTATCTTACTCATCTTTCTATTTTACAACGCAATTAATAAACTGCTTTCACAGTAAGTGGCTGAAACAATGACTAAACATTGTTTCCTATTAAAATGTATTGACCGGGGATGGTGACTCATGACCGTATTCTCAGCACTTTGGGAGGCTGAGGCGGGCGGATCACCTGGGGTCAGGAGGTGATCCAGCCTGGCCAACCAACATGGTGAAACCCCATCTCTACCAAAAATACAAAAATTAGCCAAGCATGGTGGTAACGCATCTGTAATCCAGCTACTCGGGAGTCTGAGGAGGGAGAATCTCTTGAACCCAGGAGGCAGAGGTTGCAGTGAGCTGAGATGGCGCCATTGCACTCCAGTCTGGGTGGCAAGAGTGAAACTCTGTCTCAAAAAATAATAATAAAATAATGTATTATAATAAGGGTAAAATCTATGTGGAATGACAATTACAAAGTTATCCTTATGCATTAATAAATACAGTATGCCCTTTGTATTTATGGATTACACATCTATGGATTTACCTAACCATGAGTCAAAAACATTTGATAAATAAATGCATCTATACTAAACATATACAGATGTTTTTTCTTATGATTATTCCCTAAACAATATAATATAATAAACATTTACATAGCACTTTCATTATATTAGGTATAAATTATCTAGGGATGCGCATAGCTTATATGAAAATGTTATGCCATTTTACATAAGGCACTTGAGTATCTGAGGATTTTGGTATCCCTGAGAGGTCCTAGAACCAACTCCCCACAAATACTAAGGATGACTGTATTCATACATAATTTTCATCAGAAATAATGATGTTTTATAACTATATATGTAAATTAGACCATTAAATTAAATTTATGTTATTTTAAAATGGGTCAGGAGAAGAGCGTAATATCTACATATCTTCTTGAAAACTAAAGAAAATATATGTAATGTAATTATGCATAATACAATATATAAACTCATTTTCCATTTTATATGTTACACTTTACATAAATTATATATATTGTTTGCATTTTCACATAATCTGTAAAGATTTTATTAAAATCTATTTTCAGGCAGAAAGAGCTAATAATAAATAATAAAGAATAAGTGAAAAAAGAAAATAATGCTGTACAGTGTAGTTAGAGAAAATGGCTTTTGTATTCTAAATTGTTTTTCAATTAATGAAACAGATTAAAATTTAGATTAATACAACTTATTCTATGTTTTACAGGAAATATTGATGAAGCAGAATGGGAGTGGAAAGCAGGATTCCATCGCTGGAGCAATTACATGATGGACTGGAAAAATCAATTTAACGATTACACTAGCAAGAAAGAAAGTTGTGTGGGTCTCTAATTAATAGATTTACCCTTTATAGAACATTTATTTTCCTTTAGATCAAGGCAAAAATATCAGGAGCTTTCTTACACACCTACTAAGAAAGCTATTATGTAGCTGAAACAAAAATGCCAGAAGGATGATATCGATTCCTCACATCTTTAACTTAGTATTTTACCTAGCATTTCAAAATCCAAATGGCTAGAACGTGTTTAAATTTCACAATATACAGTTGTACAATTAATTATATGCATATTAAAACAATGTCCTGCTTCAATTTATTTCTTTCCTTAAAAAATTTAAGTTTTTTCCACCCAAAATTATCAGTGGTCTGCTTTTAGTCACATGTATTTTCATTACCACTTGTAAAAAGGTATCTTTTTTAAATGAATTAAATTTTGAAACACTGTACACCATAGTTTACAATATTATGTTTCCTAATTAAAATATGAATTTAATGTCAATATGAGATATTAAAATAAGCACAGAAAATCATTGGTCTCTTTGTTTTTTATATAAAGGCAAGAAAGAATCTTAAAATGAGAGGCTCAGTCACTTTAAAACACTTTATAATAGAAACAGAATGCTGCTACCAAGAAACAAAATGTAAAATAATGTAATTATTTATGTAATGTCTTCAAATTATATTCTTCATTTGACTCTTGCTCTCCCTCACCACCTCTTTTCTCAACTATCCACAAACATGCACATATGTGAATTACCTTTCCTGTAATTCAAAAATTTAAAAAAACCTGGATACATAGAAGTCTAAAGTTAGGTTGTGTACCACTGGGGACAGGGCAACCCTTGCCTGGACCCAGAAATATTAACATATTAGTAGGAAAATTGTTCAATTCCAGAAGAGAAATGGTTGTACTTTCTGTAGACAAACTATCTTATTTTTGCTATTAAAAAAATTACAGAGCTGCATTTATTAGCATGCTTGGCAAGGGAATATATGCCATTGAATAAATTCACTGAGTAGTTTACTAAAGGAAAGAAGTCAAGATATTTTAAATTGTAGAACAAAGGAGTGTATATTATTTATGCTAATTAAGCATTGAAAATTTGCACTCAGGATAGGACAAATTGAGTTTATAGGTCTGTATACTGACGGTTAAAGCATGCCCTATCATTTCTTTTTCTTTTTTTTTTTTTCTTTTTTTTTTGAGACAGAGTCTCCCTCTGTCACCCAGGCTGGAGTGCAATGGCACAATCTCAACTCACTGCAACTTCCGCCTCCCAGATTCAAGCAATCCTCCTGATCCTGCCTCAGCCTTCTGAATACCTGGGATTACAGGTGTGCGCCACCACACACAGCTAATTTTTGTATTTTTAGTAGATACAGGGTTTCACCATGTTGGCCATGCTGGTCTTGAACTCCTGACCTCAAGTTATCTGCCTGCCTTGGCCTCCCAAAGTGCTGGGATTACAGGAGTGAGCCACTGTGCCTTGCCGCATGCCCCATTGTTTATTGGTCAAAAAGTGTCTATAGTTAGATATAGTATGTGTCTGTCATCAGTACTCAGTCACTCAAAGTTCATGGTACCCTAGATACAGTTATAATAAGAGTCAAGCCAGTTTTTATATTACTTATGAGGTTACTGTAAACAAAGATATTTGCCTTATTACTTCTCCCTCATTCTGAGAAAAAAACAACCACATGCAGGATAGATGGGTTATTAGATTCTCAATTCTCCACCACCATCTTTGTTTCAGGTGTCATTCTTTCCAGATTCCACTGTTTCTCTCAATCACTTGAGTCTCCTTTTGATGTAGAATACTCTGATATATAAAACAACAGGAAGACACCTGTTCAACACCATTAAAGACCTTTTAAAAATATACTTAAGATTAATCATTAGGAAAACAACAGATGTTCATAGAACATATGTACAACTGCTAGATACTGAAAGGTGACAACGTGCTAGCAACCCTGGCTCTTGGCACCTCCTCGGCCTCGGCGTCCACTCTGGCAGCGCTTAAGGAGCCCTTCAGCCTGCTCCAGCACTGTGGGAGCCCCTATCTGGGCTGGCCGAGGTGGGAGCCTCCTCCCTCTGCTTGCAGGGAGGTGTGGAGGGAGAGGCCCCCGGGAACAAGGACTGCGTGCCATGCTCGTGGGCCAGCGTGAGTTTTGGTGGGCACAGGCATGGGCTCAGCGGCCCTGCACACAGAGCGGCTGGCTGGCACAGCTAGCCCAGGGCAGTGAGGGGCTTAGCACCAGGGTCAGCAGCTGCAGAGAGTGCCAGCAGGCTGGCACTGTGTTCGAGTTCTCACCAGGCCTCAGCTGCCTCCCTGCGGGGCAGGGCTCGGGACCTGCAGCCCATGATGTCCAAGCCTGCCCCGGTGGTTGGCTCCCGAGCAGCCCCTGCCTCCCCGAGGGGTGCCGCCTCCTGCTCCATGGCGCCCAGTCCCATCAAGGATCCAAGGGCTGAGGAGTGCAGGCGTGGCTGGGGGTGGCCGGTGCTCCGTCTACAGCTCTGGTGCAGAATCCACTAGGTGAAGCCAGCTGGGCTCCTGAGTCTAGTGGTGACTTGGAGAACTTTTATGTCTAGCTAAGGGATCTTAAACACACCAATCATCACTCTGTGCCTAGCTCAGGGTTTGTAAATACACCAATCAGTACTCTGTATCTAGCTAACCTAGTGCAGACTTGGAGAACTTTTCCTTCTAGCACTCTATGTCTAGTTCAAGGACTCTAAATGCACCAATCAGCACTCTGTGTCTCTCTCAGGGTTTGTAAATACACCAATCAGTACTCTGTATCTAGCTAACCTAGTGGGGACTTGGAGAACTTCCTGTCTAGCACTCTGCATCTAGCTCAAGGATTATAAACACACCAATCAACACTCTGTCAAAATGGACCAATCCGCTCTCTGTAAAATAGACCAATCAGCTCTCTGTAAAATGGACCAATCAGCAGGATGTGGGAGGGGTCAGATAAGGGAATAAAAGCAGACTGCCTGAGATCGCCAGCGGGAACCGTCAGATGTTTTTGTAGTGGGGTGGAAGGTATGTTTTTTTGCTGCTTGCAAGAAATCTTGTTACTGCAGTTTTTGGGTCCATGCTGCCTTTAAGAGCTGTGACTCTCACCGCCAAGGTCTGCAGCCTCACTGCTGTCAAGGAGACCATGAACCCGCCAGAAGGAAGAAGTTTCAGACATATCTGAAGGTCTGAAGAAACAAACTCCGGGACACACCATCTTTAAGAACTGTAACTTTTACCGCGAGGGTCAGCAGCTTCATTCTTGAAGTCAGCAAGACCAAGAACACACCAATTCCGGACACAATATGACAAGTCCTAGTCATATGAAAAGATCTCATGAACTATTTTGTCCCATCTTGGATAAACAATTGGTGTGCTCTTGAATTACATCTAGAAATTCCTTGACTTCTTATAAAGCATTTGGTCAAATGCAACAAGAAGTGTCAGCCCACACGTAAACCTCTCCATGTTTGTTCTATAAAAAGCTAACGTGAAGCTACTCTTCCCAGCACTGTTGCAGAAATCTAGGTTAAGGTTATAAGAACAGCAAGAAACCCACAAAAAAATCGCATATCAGAGTCTATGTGAGTTTCCTTACTGAGGTGACCACTTAAAGGTCAGTTTAGAGGGAGGGTTCTAACTCAGGGACTCCCAAGTGATGGTAGAAACTTGGAAATCAGTATTTGTGGCTTCCCCTTGGAAATTTGTACTTCAGTGGGCACACAGATGACAAAAAGTTTGGTGAATTTAGACATTAACAGTGTATAAGTATTAAAACACCAAATGGAATAAAACCCTACCTACAGAACGTACTGTGATGAGATGCTGTCTTAGCATAAATACACAAAGCCACGGGCATTTGTATTCGATACAAAGCCGCAGGGGCTATTACCTAATTTTGACAAAACTTTTTAGGTATATTTCTTCGAAGTGTGAGAGAAAATTAGCTCTAAGTTTAGAAAAGAACAAGTGTAGTAAATCCAACCAGTATCAGGGCATTTAGCCCCATCAGTATTTTAAGTACTGGAAAGTAATCGTCCTTTATCATTTGCTATTTAGGTAGTATTATAAAATTAACATAAGTCACATTCCTTAAAAAAAATTACAGTTGGTTGTGTTTTTCCAGAAATTGGCTGCTGAATATTATTGGCATGAAGAGTATACTAGTCCATTCTTGCACTACTTTAAGGAAATATGTGAGAATGGGTAATTTATAAAGAAAAGAGGTTTAATAGGCTCACAGTTCCACAAGTTGTACAGGAAGTATGATGGCTTCTGGAAGGGATGCAGAAAATTTTCAATCATGGTTGAAAGTGAAGGGGAAGCAGGCACATCTTACATGGAGAGAGCGGGAGGAAGAGAGAACAAGGGGCAAGTTTTACACATTTTTAAATAACCAGATTTTGTGTGAACTCACTCACTATATAGTACCAAGGGGGATGTTACTAAATCAGTTACAGGAACTCCACTCCCATGATCCAGTTACCTCCCACCAGGCCTCACTTCCAATACTGAGGATTACAATATCATGTGAGATTTCCCATTTCAATATTGGATCCAATCAATATTGAAGAGAATAAATTTTAAAGTTAAGGTAATTAATTTCTTGCCCATCCAAAACTAAATTTCATAGATAAATTTTAACATGATTTTAGTTATGGCATTTATGAATAATATTCCAATAAATAGAACTTTCCTGACATTGCTGAAGAGGGGTGAAAAACTCAGTACAATTTCTTGTTGTAGCTGTAGTCTTACTAAATTTAATATACTCTGTAAACAGTTTGTGTTAAAATGAGATGATCAAGAAAAAAATTAGATTTTTTTGGAGTAAATATACTTAATGTAAATGTAAATCAGAGGCACTATTTATCAACACCATCTTGGTGATACCTTCAGATCGAAAAAGAATAAAACTGGGACACCAGTTTTATAAATGTATACATGCATATGTACATGTATACTTACATAATGTATACATACAGGAGACTCTTAATGTCCAACACACGATTACAGTGATGAAAATTGCATTTTATTTTTAAGGAGCCATTCAATAAATGTCTCCAAAAGAAGGAAAAAAGAAGGACATTTTGAATGCTAGAAAAGGACAGTCTGTGGTGATCATGTGAAGGTCATCTAATTAAACATTAAGGAGTAATGTAAAATGATAAAAATTATTTTATATACATATATAATTTTACAATTAAAATACATAATGTATATAATATAACATATGTTAGGGGCAGTTATCATTTTTTATTTGTCATTTTCAACTGCAGCTGTAACTGGAAAACATTTCTATTTACAATTTAATTGAATGAAAAATTATATTACATTGTCAGTAATTGAGTAAAAAAAAAATCAACAAAAATAGGAAGACATTACTGTTTTACTGGAGGAAAAAATAATAAAAATATATAGCCACACTGAAATTTAATAGTATATCCAAAGTAAACAATATCTATAATTCAGAATTTTTTGAAAAGTGAGAGAATGAGCGAGAAATCTTCCTCTACAGTTAGCCATTAACCCCCAGATTCAATGAGGTTAACTTACCTTGACCTGTGTTTCACCTAGTTAAAAATCAATCCATTAGAGTTTGCAATAGAAAGAGGAGGCAGAGCAAGATGGCAGAACAGGAGTTACTACAGGATCATCCCCTGCCCCCACAAAGACACCAATTTAACAACCATCTACACAACAAAAGCATTTCCATGAGAGTCAAAAATCAGGTGAGTTCTCACAGTACCTGGCTTTAGTTTTGTATAACTAAACATGACTCTGAAGAGGTAGAAAAAACAGTCTTGAATAGAGACACCACCCCTCCCACACTCCTCAGCAGCACATGGTGTGGGGAACATTTCTGTGCACTGGGGGAGGGAGGGTGTAGCAATTGTGAGGCATTGAACTCAGTGCTGTTCTGTTATAGCAGAAAGGAAAAGCAGTTAAAGCACATCTGATGCCTGTCTACAGAGAGAGCAAACAAGCCCTAGCCAGAGGGGACTTGCTAATTCCAGTAGTTGGAACTTGAGTTCCTGCAAGCCTCACCATCACAGGCTAAAGAGCTCTCATGCTTCAAATAAACCTGAAAGGCAGTTTAAGCCACAAGAACTGCAACTCCTAGGAAAGTCCTAGTACTGTACTGGGTCAAGAGACAGTGAACTTGGTTGCTGGGGGTGGGATGCGGGGCTGGGGAGAGGCAGCTAAAGGAGAGCTAGCCTTACCTCTCCCCTAACCTCAGGTTGCAGAGTTTATAACTCCAAAAGATACCCCTTCCTTCTGTTAAGGAGAGGAGAAGCAAGAATAGGGAGGACTTTGGTTTGCAATTTGAATACCAGCTCAGTCACAGCAGGATAGGGCATAGGTCAGAGTCATGAGGCCGCCTTTCTATGGCCAATCGTCTAGAAAACAGTTCCAGACACACCCTGGGCCAGAAGGGAACCTGCTGCCTTGAAGGGAAGGACCAAGTCCTGGCAGTATACATCTCCTGATAACTGAAAAGTCCTCGAGTACTGAATAACCAGCAGCAATACTCAGGTACTATGTCGAGGGCCTTGGATGAGACTCTGAGACTTACTGGCTTCAAATGAGACTCAGCACATTCCCAGTTGTGGTGGCTATGGAGAGAGCCTACTTAGGTTTGAGATAAGCACAGGAAAAAGTAAAGGGGATTTTTGTCTTGCTCATTAGGTACCAGTTCAGCCAAGGGGAATAAAGCACCAAGAAAGCTCTTGGAGTACCTGATTTTAAGCCTTGCCTCTCAGATGGTGATGCTGGACTTGACCTCAGCTAGAGGGGAGCCTACTGCCCTAAAAAGTGAGTGCTAGATGAGGCGGAACTCAGCACAAGCTGACTGAAGAACCCTTGGGCCTTAAAGGAACATCAGCAATAGTCTGGCAATACTCTCCATAGTCCTGTGGTGGCAGTGGCCACAGGTTAAGGCTCTCCTGCCTCGTAAACTGAAGGAAGAAGTGAAAATAAACTCTATCTTATGGTTTGAGTGCAAACTGATTCACAATACAATAGAACAAGTGGTCAAATTCTAAGGTTTTTGACTCTAGTTCTTGTCTCCTGGACAACACCTCTGGACTCGCCCAGGGCCTGGGAAAGCTTGCCACTCTAAAAGGAAAAACACAGGCCTGAATAGTTCTTGTGGAGGTCCAGGACCTTGAATGAACATAGGGAGTTGCCAGGGAGTGATTACAACAGACCTTGGGTAAGATCCAGTACTGTGCTGGATTCAGGTTTGACCCAGTGCAGTCACAGTGGTGGAAGCCACAGGGGTGTGTCACTCCACCCCTAGAACAGAGAGGAAAAACTATCTGGGAGAAAGTAAGGAAAGAGAACATGAGGCTCTTCCTGGTAATCCAGATAATCCTCCAGGATCTTGTCCAAGACTATTAATGTGGTATGCTGTGAGTCTATAAGAACCACAATGTTACTGAGCTTGGGGTGCACCCTAAAGCAGATACAGCTTAGATCACAACACCTAAGTCATTTGAAATATCTGGAAAGCCTTCTCATGACAAACAGGTACAAATAAGCCCAGACTGCAAAGATTATAATAAATATGCAAGTCTTCAATGCAGAGACACAATTGAACATTTCAAGTATCAAAATAATCCAGGACAACATGATATCACCAAATGAATTAAATGAGGCAGCAGGAACTAATCCCAAAGAAACAGAAATATGTGACGTTTCAGACAGAGAATTCAAAATAGCTTTGTTGAAGAAACTCAAAGAAATTCAAGATAATACAGAGAAGGAACTCAGAATTCTATCAGATACATTTAACAAGGAGACTGAAATGATTAAAAAGAACCAAGGAGAAATTCTGAAGCTAAAAAATGCAGGTGGCTATTGAAAATGCATCAGAGTTGGCTGATCATGGTGGCTCACGCCTGTAATCCCAACACTTTGGGAGGCCAAGGAGGGTGGATCATGAGTTCAGGAGTTCAAGACCAGCCTGGCCAAGATAGTGAAACCTCGTCTCTACTAAAAATACAAAAATCAGCTGAGCGCAGTGGCAGGCACATCTAATCCCAGCTACTGAGGAGGCTGAGGCAGGAGAATCGTTTGAACCTGGGTGGCAGAGGTTGCAGTGAGCCGAGATAGTGTCACTGCACTCCAGCCTGGGCTACAGAGTGAGACTGCGTCCAAAAAAGAAAAAAAGAAAAGAAAATGCATCCAAGTCTTTTAATAGCAGAACTGAGCAAGCAGAAAAATAAATTAGTGAGCTTAAAGACAGATTATTTAGAAATACACAGTCAGAAGAAACAAAAGGAAAAAGAAGAAAGCAATAAACCATGGGTAGAGAACCTAGAAAATAGCCTCAAAGGGGCAAATCTAAGACTTATTGTCCTTAAAGAGAAACTAAAGAAAGAGATAGGAGCAAAAAGTTTATTCAAAAGGATAGTAACAAAGAACTTCTCAAACCTAGAAAAATATAGCAAAATCCAAGCACAAGAAGACTATAGAACACCAAGCAGATTTAACCCAAAGAAGACTACTTCAAGGCATTTAATAATCAAACTTACCAAGGCCAATGATAAAGGAAGGATACAAAAAGCCACATACACAAAAACAAAACAAAACAAAAAACAAAAAACAAAAAAACATCTTTTGGAGCTCCAATATATCCGGCAGCAGACTTTGCAGTACATACCTTACAGGCCAGGAGAGAGTGGCATGACATAAAGTGCTGAAGGAAAAAAAAAGAAGTTTTATCCTAGAATAGTATATCCAACAAAAATATCTGTCAAACGTGAAGGAGAAATAGACTTCCTCAAACAACAACAACAACAAAATGCCAAGGGATTTCATCAACAGCAGATCTGTCCTGTAAGAAATGCTAAAGGGAGTACTTCAACCAGAAAGAAAAAGACATTAATGAACAATAAGTAATCACCTGGAGGTACAAAATTTACTGGTAATAGTGAGTACACAGGAAAACACAAAATACAACTGGCAAGGATGTGGAGAAATGGGAACCCTCATACACTGTTAGTGGGAATGGAAATTAGTACAACCACTATGGAGAACAGTTTGGAGGTTCCTCAAAAAAAAAAAAAAAAAAAAAAAAAAAAGAATTACCACATGATCCAGCAATCTCACTGATGAGCATATACCCAAAAGAAAAGAAATTAGTATATCAAAAATATATCTGCATTTCTATATTTGTTGCAGCACTGTTCACAGTAGTCAGGATTTGGAAGCAATCTAACTGTAAGCAATAGATGAATAGATGAAGAAAACATGGTACATATACATAACAATATACTATTTAGCCATAAAAAGAATGAGATCCTGACATTTATAAGAACATGGATGGAATTGGAGATAAAAACATTATGTGTTCTCACTTATTTGTAGAATCTTAAAACTCAATACAATTGAACTTGTGGAGAGTGAGAGAAGAAGCATGGTTACCAGAGGCTGGGAAGGTAGTAGGGCTTGTGTGTGGGGGGATGTGTGGATGATTAATGGGAACCAAAAAATTGTCAGAATGAATAATACCTACTATTTGATAGCACAACAGGTTGACAGTAGTCAATAATAATTTAATTATACGTTTAAAATACCTAAAAGACTATAATTGGATTATTTGTAACTCAAAGGATAAGTGCTTGAGGGAATGAACACCTTATTCTCCACAATATGATTATTATGTATTGCATGCTGATATCAAAACATCTAAGGTACCCTATAAAAATATATCTACTATGTATCCACAAAAAATCAAAATAAAAATTTAAATTAAAAAATAAAATAGAGTTACCAATAAGTGAGATAATAAGTCAACAAAAGTGGCCTAATGTTTTAGAGGTGAATCCTAATACAAATAGATACACATATGAAACATGATATTTCCCTGACCCCTTCATGGGCAGGAACTGGGGTGCATGGGCATCAGCAGGGGTGAACACCACTCACTTGCTGCTCCACCCTTTACAGGATGGGGAGCGCAGGTGAGCAGGCACAGGAGCCAAGGCTAGAGCTTTTGGGAGTCAGTAATAGCAAAATCTGTACTGGCCCCACAAAAGCATCTAGGAGAGGGTGCCCGTGACCCCTGAAGCCCCAAAGGAAATGTTACAGTGCTCTTTTAGCTTTGCCATCTGCAGACGGCTTAAGAGCTCAGTGGAGGGTCAGTGTGACAGCCTTTTGCACCCACACTTATGGCGCCTGAGTTCTTGTTCAGAGTGCAGGAGAAATGATGTTGCACAAATGAGTTGAAGATGGTAAATGCAAGGGATTTTATTGCCAAGGAACGTAGCTCTCAGTTGAAATGGGAGCTAAAAAGGGGACAGGGCAGTAAGGTGACATTCCCCTGAAGTCTGTTCCTCTCTGAAGCTACATCATCAAGCTGACCCTCTGAAGTCAAGCCACTTATTTCTAACATCCAACCATAGTCTCCAATGTCCAGCTGCTTCTCCTGTCTCTGCCGTCTGAGTCTAGAGTTTTTATGTGCACCAGATGGGGATGGGAATGGGCCCTGAATGGTTTTAGAAAAGGCAACATTTGAGCAGGACAATAGGGATGTAAGTTCTCACTTTGGGTCAAGGTGTCAGGCTTTTCGGCTTGACGATGGTGCCCTTACTTGGGGTCAATACTCTTCTGGCCAGAATTTCTCTGCCTCATGTCCCTATATATAGAGCACAACAGAAACCCATATATCTCACCAAAAGAAGGCTTATTTCTCTTTCATATATTAACCAATTTCTTAGTTTAATATTTTATTGTTACTCTAAAGGCAAAAAAAAAACAAAAAACAAAACAACTTTTAAAAGCAGTTAGCTTTCACTGCCTTGATAGTAAGAGATTCATCTCTGGATATCTAGTTGATACTAAATGCTTGCACAATGCTTCCATAAGTGTGTTTGGTGCTTATTAAGTGGATGAATGGAATAATATATGAAAGAGTTTCATTCTGCTATGTGGGAAGAAAATTTCATTGTGAACCTTTGGGAAGCCAAGAGGATATATGAGGAACCAAGGAAGAGGAGGAAAGAAAGGAAAAGATGGAGAAGGAGGAAGAGGAGAAGATGGAGGAGAATGAGTAGTAGCGGGTAGTGGAAGAGGAGAAGAGATATCACTGCAGCCACTTGGAACTGAGTTTCACCAAATGAGCTGTCTAGGCATTTGAGAGTTTCAGCATGGAAGAAATAATAGATAAGGAAATGGAGATATATACAATGAGTAATTTTATGTAGATTTATGGGGCATTTAACTCAGTGATTCCTAACTTTCTACCTTAACCATACTTTAGAATCCCTGGAGATAATTGTGGCCTGCTGCACACTAAGCGAAGTAAATGAGAATATCTGGGAACAGAGCCTAGATATTGGTATTTGTTTTTTAAAGTTTCCCAGATGACTCTGTTTTATTTTTCTATGACAGCACTATTTCTTATGACACGTTTAATGGCAATGCTTTCTCCAGAGAGGCAAGTATAGGTCCTAGATCAGTAGTTTCCAAAATGTGTTACATATTAGAATCAGCTGGGAAGTTATTAAAAATTCCAATATTCGTGCCACAACTCATCCTAATTAAATCACAATGTGAGAGTAGGAGTCAGGCATCAGTATTTTTTAATGATCACTAGTTGGTCCCAATATGCAATGAAGTTGGGGAACCAATGACCCATTCTAGATAGTTAATTTAAAGAACTGGGGGAATATTCATATTGCTAGAGTACTCACAAGCACATAGCTATAAAACCTGCAATTTTATGCTAGAAAGAAATGAACTTGTTAGTGAACTAATTGTTTCTCTCTGAACAAAGAAATGTACACAGTTTACTGATTATTTATAATAAATGTATAGTATAGACTTTTTTTTCCATGACTTATTCACTAAAAAGTTATATTTTTAGACGGGCCCAGTGATTCACACCTGTAATCCCAGCACTTTTTGGAGGATGAGGCAGCCTGATCACCTGAGACCAGGAGTTTGAGACCAGCCTGGCCAACGTGGCAAAGCCTCGTCTCTACCAAAAAATGTGCGTGGTGGTGCATGCCCGTAATTTCTGCTACTAGGGTGGTGAGGCAGGAGAACTACTTGTACCTGAGAGGCAGAGGTTGCAGTGATCCAATTTCAGCAAAAGATTTTTAAAAAGCACAAACGAATGTTACTAACATATCTAAACCAATTTATACATGAAATAAAAATTCAAAATTATTAGCCTTGACCAAGATAGCCTTAACTTTCTTCAACATGACCAAAGTTTAGACAGGTTTTTTTTTTTTTTTCCCCCCCCGGCCATAGGCTTTGACTTCTCTTTTCTTAAAGAGAAGTTGCTGTGTAACTTTTGTATCTGTCCCTTTGAAACAAAAAGAAATCTTCTTCCAGCCTCTTACCAGTTTTATAATCCAGGATATTATGGTTTTTCTCAAAGACTGGGGAAATTTAATGTCAAAAGAGATAGTGTTTCCATTCTCCCAATGTAAGTATGAAGGTAAAAACCTAACTTCAATGGGCACCAATTTCCAAACACAGATGGCCCAATCACAGTGAAAAACATTCGCAAACTCAGGAATTACTCAATGTTCTCTACACATTCCATTGATCAACCCTCTTCTAATGCCTTCTAGTACTTTTCCACTAGCTCACCTCAGCACTTAAAAACCATGTTTTTTGTTTCAGTAAAGTTGAGTTCAGTCTTTCTCCCCTATTGAAATAGTTTTAAATAAAGTCTTCCTTGCCTGTTTAACTTTATCTGGTGCATTTTTTACTTTGACAGTAACCAAAATCCAACACTTCTTAAAGTGCCTAGGGCACACTCTAAATTTTACCGATTTTCTATTACCATATCAGGAGAATAAAAGTATATGCCTACAGCAGAATTCCTTTAGAAATAGTGATTCCCTTGACAATCTAATGAAGTGAGTAGCAGAGCCTGAATTTATAAGAAGTCTTGAATACCTACTTTTTGTGTAATCTTTTGCTAATATCTTTTAGACCCTAGGCAGATAGTAATTTGCATACCTGTGTTAATCTCAAGTTGTTGGCATTTGCATTTTTAGTATTTATTAATGTTGTCAGAGTTTTTTTTTCCTTCTTCTTCCCTTCTATATCAAATCTAAGTTTTCATGGTTATACTGTTTTCCTGACAGAATGACTCTAAACAAATTAATTACTTTATTTTATATAAAGGGTTTCTTTTCTTTCTTTTTCCATTAATGCAAAGGAATAGCTAGAGAGCTTGAGTCATGGTCTAAAAGTCACTGGTGATTTAAAGGATTACACTTACATCTGTAATGCAAATTTCCATTATATCTTAGGCCTTTGGGAACAGGCCCTGGAAAATAACATTCTGCCAGAAAAAGAGTTATCAGGAAGCTAAAATAACTTACGTTTTAGAGATAATGACTTGCAAAGACCCCTTTCAAAGGCACTGTCTATAATTATATATTTGTAAATTTATATTATTTTTCTTAAAGAGGGTTCCTTAAAGAGTCTGAGTTTCAGGATGCATAAAACTTGGTTTAGCTCTTGTTTTTCAACACATCAATAGGAATTTGTCTTTAGTTTATAGTCTCAGATACAAAACAACACTTCTAGTCCTAGAGGGTGCTTCCTCTCCCATTGCTTTTAAAGACATCTCCCTGGTTTTCTTTTTTTGAAATGTGCTATCTTTGTTTTACATCATCGTAATACGATAATTTTGAAGTTACTATCTTCGTGCAAGGTAATAAGTGAATGAAAATCTCAAATGCTAACATCTGCTGTGGCATTTCAATATTAAACTAAATGTGTGCATAATATTCTCTTTGGTAAGTGAATTAACATTTTCTCATAACCATGAAAGATAAAATTTTAATAATCTCCCTTGGAGTTGTCTCTTTGAAGTCATGTGCAAAATATTAAATGACAATTCTAACAGAACACTATTCCTTCTCTCTGTTCAGATTTTGTAAGTTCTCAAAGACAGGAAGTTAGTACCATGCCCTTCCTCCTAGTTCATAGTATAACAGCCAGTTAGAGAGGTAGTCATTTACTTATAGTAGATTGAAGGTGACCAAGGAAAGCTTCAAATTCCGAATAATCTAAGGTTCTTGATTATCAGTTTGCACTGGTATATAAAATTCTACCATTTTGCATGCATTCTTCATTGCCTGAAAAACATTCTAACTTTTCTAACTTTGTCTAGTACTTCTTCTAACTATTTATTCAATCTCTTTTTTAACTGCCACTACCCCTTGAAAGGAGAAAAACTCAAACTATTATATGCTAAACTCCTAATGAAAAGTATTTGATGGATCATATCACTATTACCACTGCAATGCATAGGGTGTCAATTTCAGTAACATAAGTCTAGCTTAGATCCCATCTAAAGATATTCAATGGTGGAATATTTTGAGACATTTTTCCATCTAAGGTGTTCCTACTGAACAGATTTTAAAAGCAGCCTTAAAGAAGGACTCCTTGATAAAGTATAAGAGGTCAGGTATCCTAGGTCCTCTATCTTCAAGACAATTTGATGGTTATATATTCATGTTCCAATTAATTATCCTATATTTTTCCTTTTCATTTATCTCTAGAAAATGTTACTAAGATATGTCCTTATTTTTAAAATGTGTGCATTAAAAAAATCTTAGAAATATGAAAAAATGGAATTATACTGATTAGAGATAATCTCTATTTTTATGATATATTCCCACGTGCATGTATTAACGAATTTTTATATTTTGTAAAGCTGCATACATATATATTATATATACATATCAAAATATTTCTCAGGATATACTGGGACATATATACATGTTTTTATTTACAATTTAGCAGCTATTATTATTATTGTCCAAGTATAGTTTTAGGCACTTGTGATATGGCAGTGTTCAAAATAGAAAAATCTTCTCTCATGGAACTGACATTCTACTGGTATAGGATACACAATGAAACAATAAACAAGAAGCAGTAAAAGTGCATAATGTGAGGGCCAAGAATAAAATATAGCAGAGTAAGAAAATAAAGATGTACAATCGGGCAAAGCCTGTTTGATAACAGATGATATGTCAGCCAAACCTGAAGGAAATGAGGCAGCAAACCATGTAAATATCTTGGGGAATATCAGTTCCAACAGAAGAAATAAATGAGAAGGCTCTAGGAGGCCTCGTCTCATATATGGTGTTTAGAAACCTTTAAGAAGGCAAGCGGCTGGGGGCGGTGTCTCACGCCTGTAATCCCAGCACTTTGGGAGGTCGAGGCGGGCGGATCACGAGGTCAGGAGATCCAGACCATCCTGGCTAACACGGTGAAACCCCGTCTCTACTAAAAATACAAAAAAAAAAAAAAAAAAAGCCGGGCACGGTGGCGGCCGCCTGTAGTCCCAGCTACTCCGGAGGCTGAGGCAGGAGAATGGCGTGATCCCGGGAGGCGAAGCTTGCCATGAGCCAAGATCGCACCACTGCACACCAGCCTGGGCGACAGAGCGAGGCTCAGCCTCAAAAAAAAAAATAAAAAAAAAAAGATAAAAGAAAATTGCGAGGAGGCATACTGCTGGAGAAAACAAGGGAGGCTGGTAGGAGATGAGGATAGGAAGTGGGGAGAGGGGCAGATAGGAAACCATTACAGGGCTTTGATCAGATGAGCAACAGGATCAGAATTATATGTTACTTCAGAAGGGCCACTCTGGCTCCTTGGAGACTAGCAGGGTAAGTGTGAGATTGGAGGAAGCTATTTAACTATTCTAGACAAGAGAAGATGGTGTGGCCTAACTTAGGTCATAGCTGTGAGAAATGGCAGGTTATATTCATTCCTTTTAAATAAAGGATTTTTTCATAGGCCTATGCTAACACACTATTATAGAGGTTGAGATGAGTTTTGGCAAAAATTGTTGGGGCTTCTTGGTCAAAATCTCCAGGCACAAGCAAAGGAAGAAGAGAAAGATTATATTTGATATGACTGATTTATCAGTGTGGAAATCCAGTATCTTGTAGTGTTTAAAGGAAATCCCAGTGGAGTGCCCTCCCACAGAGGAGACATTTATATGGATTCTAGAGAGTTCTTTCCCAAAATAGGTGAGAGAGACAGAAAATTGCATTAGCAATGCTGCATTTCATTTTGGTTTTTATTTTTTATTATTTATTTTATTTCATGTTATTTTAGCCTCAAATGAACATGGTCATTGGGATCACCATCAAGGTCTGTTTGCTCTTTGCCTAACTCCCTTTTCAGTAACAGGAAAATTATTAGTTTAAATGGCAGAGTCCAAAAGCTTCTGACTGCAGTGGTATAGATTTTTTTACATCTTAAAAATGTGAAGCAACATAGGTTGGGATTATGTGTGACTTGGTGCAGAAATTCCTGTCTTGGAAAAAGTAATACAACCTGTATATCCTCAAAAAGTTTAGGTGAATCAATGTGTCAGAGGTCTTACTTCAGAATCTCAAAGGGCAATATCCCCCACAAAAAAAGTAAGTAATACGGCTACATTGATATAAACAGGTAATCATAATATTGGTATTAATTGTTCTATTAAAAGAGGCATCCAGGCCGGGCTCGGTGGCTCACGTCTGTAATTCCAGCACTTTGGGAGGCCAAGGCGGGTGGATCACGAGGTCAGGAGATCGAGATTACAGTGAAACCCCCTCTCTACTAAAAATACAAAAAATTAGCCGGGCACGGTGGCGGGCGCCTGTAGTACCAGCTACTCAGGAGGCTGAGGCAGGAGAATGGCGTGAACCCGGGAGGCGGAGCTTGCAGTGAGTCGAGATCGCGCCACTGCACTCCAGCCTGGGCGACAGAGCGAGACTCCGTCTCAAAAAGATAAATAAATAAAAAATAAAAGAGGCATCCAAAAATACACGTTAGCGCAATCACATAATAGTTAGAATTCTAAAACTATTTTTACTGAATCATATTACCCCAGTTTTGAGTTCAACTAGTACTTCTACCAAGGATCCAAGGATTTTATTTCTTTGTAACAGACAGAATAACTCTGACATATTTTCTTATAACATGTTTATATGTTCAGTAGCATTTAAAGACTGCCTTTATTATTCATTGAGGTATTTTTTAATTGAGTTAAGAGGTGTAGTTCTAACCCTGCGTTGCAACAAATCAGTTCTTTTTTCTCTAATATATTCAAATACCTCTTCTTTTTATTATCTTAAGGATAGCATTGGTTGATAAAGGTCAAGTTGAACAAGTGGGATCACTAAGCTAAGAGATTTTAAGACATATACCTAAATATAAAAGAGTATTGTGAATATAATAATTTATTTCAAGAGTAAAGTTAGGAAATTATGTCTTAATTTAATAATACCCTAAAAAAATTTCTGTCTCACACAATGTTTCTGTAAAATGTGGGTCCTAGAACTCAACACAAATTTGGAAACTGGCAGAAGATGTACAGGAAAATACTGGGGTGAGAAAGGAAACAGGAAAATAAGTGATGAACACAAAAAAACACACAGTAGAAAAAGAAAAATGATTTAAAGGAGCAGATATAAATTGTGACCAAATATGTTGTTATTCAATAAGAAAATAATAATGCAACAAGAAGTGACATCAATCAGCAATTCAAAGCCCAGAAATAAGAATTTAGGAAAGAGGCATTAGATTCCAGTGACAATGCATGAGTTAGCAGAACACAGGAAAGACATCGAAGAAAAAAAAAATAAACTCTCAGTTATGAAGTCAACATTAGGGGAAACACAAATTAGAACAATCATGAATAAAAATAGAATGAAAATATAACAGGACTGAAAAGTAAATAAAATAAAAGGAAAAAAGTTAAAAAAACAGATAAAATATGTAAAAAAGATTTTTAAAGAAAATCCAATAAAATCAGTATACTAAAATCTGAAAACTGAAATTGCAGGACAAAAAAATAAAATAAAATAAAGATGTAATTAAAGAAAAAAGTGTATTAAAGGAAACTTTTGTTTGTAAGTTTAAAAAGAGCATTATTTCTCAAGGGAAAAAAAAAAGTGTTATAGTAGCACATAAATTTTAGAAACTCTACTAAGCTTTAAACTCTACTTTATTAGAAAGATTAGAAAACAACCTAAGTGTCTACCAATAGAAAAAGAATTCAAGTTAATTTGATTTACTCATAAAATGAAGTATCATGCAGCAGTTAGATGAGGTAACTCTTTATGCGCTAATATGAAAAAATCTCGATGATTTTTCTTAAATTAGAACAAATCAATGTACATAGTATTATTTGTGTATTTCGCTTTCTATTTTAAAAAATATACATGATTTATATGCTCAAAAATGCATATATTATCTCTAGAGGCACACATTTAAAAAGTATAACATAACAACAAATACCTGTGGGTAGCGAATGGGATGGCCGTGATACACATATGAGACTGAGAATGATTTCTCATGTTCTCTATTTGAGTACCTTTTAGAGTTTGTAGCATGTGTATATATTACCTATTCAAAACAAATAATGAAATTTAACTTTAAAACGGCTGCCAAACCTGTTTAATTTTTCTCAGGGGAAAAATTACAACAACAACTGAATATCCATACTGTGCCTTTTAGGAGGTATTTTTCAGCGTTTTAAAAGATAATGTTAAATAATTCCTTCCAACATGTTAATGTCTTCAAATACTTGGAATAGCACTTCATTGCTAACTAATCCTGAAGGACCCATGAAGACAGTGGTACCTAAAATTATACATTTGGCAAGGGTTTTGCTAAAGTTCCCCAATAATTGGCAACATTTCCAGGGAAATATGTCTCTTCCATGCTCTATGGTACAGAACTCTGGGATCTCAACTAAAGCACTGGGTCTTTCACAAGAAAGAGAAATAATCAATAGGACCCTTAACTACAAATACAATTTATATTCTTCAATTTACATGATGGAAAGTTAACATGATAACTACAGTTTTCTCCCATCAATATCTGAATCTATGTATACCCTAGGTTGCTGGAATATAGACAAAATGGACGTGAGGACCTGCCTAAAGCCCATGTCATTTCCCCACTTCATAAGAGACACCAAAATTTTGGTGTCATAACCATATCCAGACAGAATTCCTTTAAACTTCATATACTCACATAGACTCTCTTCTTTTTTCCATTAAGATAATAAGGGGCAATAATAACAAAGAGCAAAAAAACAGAATAACATGCCCAGTCAGGTTCTTTATCAGATTCTCAGATCTGTTTTCTGATCAAGATAGATCTGACTCTCTGTAGAATTTTCACCATAGTGGCTTCTGTAGTTTATGAATAAAGGAAGCATGACTGTTACACAAAAGATATTATATTTGCCTTTTTTCTAATACAGCAAGTCTTTCTCAATAAAGAAAGTGGTGTCTTGTTTTACATTGTGGCTCCCATTTCTTATTTCCATTTCCAGCTGCAGTACTCAGAAAGAGCTTACTTAGAAAGGCACTGAGATAGCATATGCCTAGAGGACATCCTTAGGTTGGGTGGTCAGGAGTCAGTAACGCTGAAATCTGAGATGAAGATGGCAATAATGAGACCGTCATGCAAAGATCTGAGGAACAGCCTTTCTAGGCTAGTGCAAAAACACAAAGACAAAAATCAACTTATTGTGTTTTAAGAAAAAATTGGAATTTGGAGAAAAACAGAAAAGCCATAGGAGATGAAGTTGAATAATGTAGGGTCTTATAAGAGCATTAGGCTTTGTTATTTTATTTTAAGTTCAGTGGAGATATTGGAAGGATAATGAGCATGGTAATAACATGATCTGACATAGATTCAAAAAGATCACTGTGACTCTATGTGACAAATAGATTCTTGGGAAAGGTAGCCCTGGCAAAAACAGGGAGACCAATAAAGAGGCTATTGAAATAGTCTATATAGGAAATGACTTGGGCTGAAATAATTGTGGCTTGAAAGAGAATAGTAGTAGTTATTTTTTAGATAAGAGAAATAAAATATGCTTTGAAGGTGAAATCATCAAAGATTTTTAATGTATTAAATATGGAGTGTGAAGGAAATGAGTGCTTGAGAATGACTAAGATTTTTGGTTTGATTAACTGCATATTGTGGTGGATATTGTGGTGAGATGAGATAGAGAAGCTGAGATGGGGAAGTTCAGGAAGTGGAACAAATCTGTTAGCTGAGTGTGTAATTCAAGTGTTCTGTTCTGGACATGCTTATAATTTGCATTGCTTATATTAAAATAAACCTCATACTTCTTAGGATAAATTATTAGATCTTCAATTTTGATCCAGAATCTCTCTCCAACCACCTCCCTAGTTAATCCCAATAAAGATACTTAAACCATATCTTCTAAAATCAACTGTTATTTTGTTTTCCTTTGAATTACTTACATCTGCATACTTTCCCAATGGAATATTACATGTCCTGTATAGTAAGCATATGTCAGTTTATTTCTTCAGCTTTCCATGACACTTACCAGGCACAATTGCTTCTCTCTAGCAGCAATCTTTCACTTTATCTATACATTCTAATAGAAGGTATGAAGAGTGAGTCAATATTTAATTCATATAAAAATTTCTGGAAACTAGCTCAGCATATAAAGTCTTACAAAAAGCCATCTTTTCTATGAACTAATGCTGAAAAATAGCTCACAAGCAGCATTTTCAGTTCCACCACATATAAAAATAGTAATCACTCTTCCTAGATACATCTTCAAGCAGGAAAGTCAAAGGTATAGTTGAAAAACCAAAGATATGATTTGAAAACTAAGAGTAAAAATATGACTTTTCTCAAAGCAAATCTTTTATAAGTATCTTTTTATTTTTGTTGAAAAACATTTAATTTTGGTTGAAGAAGTTAAAGTACTATCTTCAACTTTTGTCAGTTCCCACTACTTTGCTACTAGTAGATATTGTATGAAAGAACAACTACTTCCATTCTAAATTTACATATTTGTAATTAAACCACAATGTTTTTTCCGAATTTGCAGATATGGGTCAAGAATCTAATAGTAATTCAAAAACTAAGAGGCAATGATAGCAGTGGGTTTGGCTCAACTGTGAGAAGGATGAGTGCCAACTAAATGAGTATGTGCTCTCCCTCTGATTCTTTTTACAGCTGTAGGAGTCTGCCAAAAATCTGTATATTGCTGGCAGGCAAGCAAAGTCAATCCAAGCACCTGTGTTGCAAAACTCAGCAATTGTTTGATTGCTACTACTGATCCATCTGTGAGACTGGTACTTGCCACATGTCAGATGACTCACATAAAGTGAATTGGAAGGGAAATTCCATTAGATAAGAAGGACAGTAAAATTAATGTATCATTTGTTCTTTGTGATTGAAAAAAAGAAAGAAAATGAGGATTTTACAAATAACAGAATAGATTAGTAATGGCTGTTATGTTACAAAAGGAAAACTTTTAGTTTAAAAAGAAACTAAAAAAATTCTGTAATTTGAGGAACATAGCCTTTGCTTTCATTAATGACTTGTTACACACAATTGGATTACCTAGTCCAGTAAAGGGGTAAAAGAATGATGTCTTACCAAACAATCCAAAACATTAGGTGAGTTTTATTATTTTAGATTCTTAAGTAACAAAGTTTTCATTAACCGAGACTCAACAAAAATTGTTTTTGAGTCAGAACTTGTCTGAGCTGAAAATATCAATGTTGCTTTATCAGTGAAAAGAGACTTAATAAAAATATAACTGTAAAAATATTTATGGGAAAATGTTAAAACTTATTTTAAAGGCTTTTATTGTACATTTTTGTCTGCCAATATCCTAACAATGTATAAATTACATATAATATACAACAGCAACTACCACTTAAATTTACTGAGCACATGTCAGTTGAGGTGTTACAAGTATTTTATTTTAAGCCTCTTAAAGCTATTAAAGTTAGAAAACTGGGGCTCAGAGAAGTTACCTATCTCAACCATTCAACAAAATGACCTATTTAATATGTTTTAAAGTAAGTTTTATTTCTCTTTATCTTTTTTTTTTTTTTCTGGCTCTATTCATAGTGGTACCTATCAAATAGTACTTAATAAACATTTCAGTCTCTAAGCTATGGAGACAGTACAATCCAATATTATTATATTATAAACTACATGTACAATATAATACTAGCTGAGAAAATCAATAGAACACAAAATACCCATGGAATAGGCCAATGAGAAATATGAAGGATAAAAACAAATATTTGTCACAATAAAGTTCAGGTGAAAAATGATAAATTTGTATTTTGAGAAGCAAAATTTCTGACCAAATCAATTAAATGACAAAGATAATAAATGCTTCCCATATATTTGCTTTAGTCTCTTCAACTTTTGAAAGGGCATTTCTAAAACAAATTCATAAAAATTTATCCTAAATATCTCAGAGTAGTGAGTACACAGATAATTTATATTTCAGAATTTTGCTCCTCTGTATTTTAAAATTCCTACCTATTCACAGTGAAATTAAAAAAAAAAAAAAAAAAAAAAAAAACCT